>NC_051250.2:10634848-10937878 GCF_015237465.2 Chelonia mydas | reverse complement strand
CACAAAACTAGCCAACAGACTATGAGATATAATAGCATGAGCTGGAGGGAGAAAGGCTCCCAGATAGTCGATTGCTTGTGATAATATTCTTGACTTGTAGAAATTCTACTTCTCAATAGGCCCACAAGTCAACAGGTGATAGAAAAATTAGACTGCAGTTGTTTCAGCATTCCGGAAGGAATGGTCACTCACAAAAGGCCATAGATTGCCAGCTCTGCATCCCTGAAACTCTTGGGATGCTGTCACATTTCAAGCATGCTATTTGCAGACCCTCCCCCCCTCCCCCCCCCCCCCCCCGCCATCCACAAGATTTTACTTTAAATCTAGACATC
The DNA here is from genome assembly GCF_015237465.2 of Chelonia mydas. Classification (NCBI taxonomy): domain Eukaryota; kingdom Metazoa; phylum Chordata; order Testudines; family Cheloniidae; genus Chelonia; species Chelonia mydas. The sequence continues at coordinate 10,937,546 of NC_051250.2, read as the reverse complement.
TGAGAGAGCAGGACAGAGTGCTAGAAGAATTCCAGAACATAAAGACCCCTTGTTACTTCTGCTGGGATACGGGGCAATTTCCTTGCTTTACGCTGAGAAATCTGAAATCAGAACAACACCGCCAGCCCTGGAAGTAAATCTTCATCTTAAATGGCCCTGGTTTAAGGATGTGAGGGTGTGAGATGTCAAATCTAAGAAGTCTCAGGCCTTGCTTTTAAGTGTCACAATCCAGTCCAAAACGTATCCAAACTTAAACCAGGACACAATATCAGCTGTTGTCACTGGGTGTACTTTTACCCCAATATCCTACATGTTTGAGATGGATCAACATTCTCAGTACATAAGAAACAGGGAGCCTCTTCAGCTGTTTCTAACCTCTGCTGAATTGTTGTGAGGTTCTGGTAGCAATCACACCTTAGTCTTAATGGAGAGACACACACTTATCGGAGTCTACATCTTTGGGATTTGATAATCCAAGAGAATCGACAGGACAACCTCCTCCTCAAGGCTCAGAAAGTCCTGAGCAGAACCTTTGCAGTCAGGCAGAGGGAACAGTGTAATTGTTTTCTCTGTTTTAATTAAGTTCCTTGTCCAGCTTTTGAAGCACATATCTCGTTCTATGATTCTTTACCAAGGACATTTTGGACCAAAGCATTCCCTTTCTCTGCCCAACCTCACTCCCCTCACTGCTCTGCTCATACAGCCTGCAATGGAAGGGGCAAGCACAGATATCGCAGTACTTCCTCCAAATTTCCTGCAGGCACCACTGGGGGATGCAAAGGCCGGGAGGCAGCAGAGAGCTGGACCGCCCAGGTGGGCTCCGGTCCAGTATGGCAGCACCAGGAGTGAAAGAGAAGAAATGGACAAAGGAAAACTGGGGGAGAAGAGCAAATAGGAACATGGGGGAAGCAGGAAGATAAGTGGGGGAGACAGGGATACATGGGGGAAGGGCTGGGCCAGAACTTGGGGATCAATGGGAGGACAGAAAAACTGGGAGGGGTGAGGGGAGAGATAGGAACTGTGGGAAGAGGAGAACACTTGCAGCAGGAGAGAATGGGTCCTTTTCAGAGGAGACCGTATATATGTGCAAACGTGCATGGAGAGGAAGCAATGTGCGTATAAAGGGAGATACAAGGAGGCTCTGTGCTTGACAGTCAGACAGTGTGGGGAAGGGGGAGGCTGTCTGTTGTGTATTAGTGAGAGAGTTGGAAGAAACCTGCATATGCATGTGTGTGTGAGTGAGTGAGTGAGAGATGGGGAGATGTTAAGGGGGCTGGGGAGCTTTTGAAACAAATCCTCCAAGTGTGGACAGGAGGCAGCATGTGTTTGGAAGGGTAATTTTGGGGTAAAGCAAGAGCAGTGCACAAGACTGATTTTGCAGGGCAGGCAGCCCTATGTGTGAGAGAGATTTTGGGGAGAGGAAGTGGAGAGAGACTAGAGGAGGGGAAGAACAAAGAGATGGGAAAGGGGAACAAGACAGAAAAGAACAAAATAATAGAGGGAGAGGGGAGAGAAATTAATAACTTGGGGGAAGAGGTACAGCCCACTGCAGAGGCTAAAAAAAGAGGAAGGTGATGGAGGAGGATGAAAGGAAAAATAGGAACAGTTGTCATACAATAAAGAAAATATGTTGGATGGAAAATAGACGTAAAAAGATGGCAGAAAAGATAATAGACGATATATCAGGGTCAAAGAAAACAGAGTGGAAGAAATGAGAAGTACAACTATAAAGCAAGAAAACATTCAAAGTGGTTTTATTACTTAGAGGAAGCATAAATCCTCAAACAAGAGTTTTACAGAAAGGGGCAGGATGGATTGTACTGTGAGTGGGAACAGAAACTTCCCTATCACCAGCCCTGCTCAGTCAATCTCCTTCCCTCTTACCTACCCCCTAATTCTTCCTCCTGATCCCCCCAAAACATTTTGATTTGTGCTTGCACCTATGAATGCAACCTGGGCTTCATATATCTGTACATGCAAAGTGGACCTAGACCTGCCGAGGGTGAGAAAGGAGCTCGCAGAAAGACTATCAAAGAGGTCACCTCGGAGGTGGGGGGGAGGAGTGAAACTGAAAGCTGCAGTGATCAGAACCAAGTGCCATCCCAGCCGACAATGGTGTGGAGCTGGTCTGGCAGGTGGCTGCTTTCCTTACCTTGGGCGCTCATGAGTGACCAGGCTCACTTGCTGTCCTGCTGCTGGGTGAAATTCACTAGGTCATCTCCATGCACTTGTCAGTATCCCTCTCCAGGAGCCCTAGAGAGGTGAACCTTGCTCTGCATCTGCTGGGACGGAAGGGAACGGCAAGGGCCAGAGCCCTGCAGATAGCCAAGAGTCTAGGGAGAAGAGGGCTCTGGAATACAGGATGCAAGTGCACCAGTGTCAGAATGAGCAAGTGGCAAGACAGAAAGTAAGAAAAAGTGTGTCACAGGCTGGGAGGGGCGGAGAAGGAAAATGCAAAGACCTGACAGGAAACCAGACTCAATTAATCTGCACAAGGTTAAAAAAAAAAAGAAAAGAAAAGAAGAAGAGCTCTGCTCTGCAGTATAGGGACTGCTTGCAAAGGCTTCTGGACGCAGGTGGAAGCAGAGCCCAGAGGTGCGCACTGCAAGCAAACTCCAGCCTCTAAACCAGAAAGGGATTGGGCAGCCCAGCAGCAGCACAACCACAAACTACAGCTTTCGGTGGAAGTATCAGATTGCCTCCCTGCCTCTTACGAGTCTGCCTGCATCACCAGGGCTCAGAGTCTGCACAATCTGTTCCCCTTTGATGCAAAGGCAGACATGGCAAATGCACATGTTACAGGTATTGCTCCTTTCCTAGCACAAGGTAATAGCCCTTCCCTGCCCACAGCCCACGCCAGCCAGAGGGGGGAAGGGAAAGGACGAATGGACACTTCAGCCTGCAGTGAAAAATAAAAGATTCAAGAGCAGCAGTTTCAGGTAGAGTTTGGGGGGTTCCAGCGTTTCCAAGTTCCAGAGGCTTCTCCAGGGGACATCCACCTTATTAGCTGCTTGTTCATTTTGTTGTTTTTAAACACGGGGAAGGGAGGGGGAATTTAAATACTATTATTTTTAAAATAACATTTTACATGTTTTACCAAGGAGGAGAAAAATCTCTGTTGACTTCAGTATAAAGCAGGGCTTTGACTTGCAGAACCTCTGCAGGCTTGATGCTGGGCTGCTGGCTCAGGGCCATACGTGGGCAAACCCCCATATACTGGGGTCTTACTGAGCACCTTCACCTTCCAAAATGTGGAAAGAGGCCTCTTACCATAGGCACAGCCACAAGGAGTAAGGGGGAACAGAATGCAACAGATGGCAGCAGTATAGTAGTACACTAACTCCCCAGCAGGGGGCACTAGGGCAGCCATAGAGCTGGACCCACCTTGATGCTTCATCAGGAATCAGCACCAGGAGTTAAGTGGGAGTAAAGAGACAGATGAAGAGGAGACTGTGAGTGTGTGGGTAAGGGGAGCCACCATGTGTGTGCCCCAGTGTGTGGGGGGAAAGAGACACTGGTATGTGTGTATTTGCTGGGGGGGAAATAGGAGAGCGTGAGAGATGCTAGATGAGTGGAGAAATCAGAGAGACTGGAAATGGGGAACCTAGAGAGAGAAGAGAGCAAGGGCACGGGGAGAGACCACGACACTGGAAAAGAACGAGGAAGGGAGAGACGGAAAGAGGAACAGTTGGTATGCTATAAAGAAAAATACAGTGGACGGAAGAACAATGTAAAAAGCCAATGGAAAAATACCGAGAGACACAACAGGGTCACAGACAACAGCAAGGAAGTGAGGGGGCAAAGTGAAAAGAATGAATGCAAAGGCAGAAAATGCAAGTCTCAAATACTTGTATTACTGAACAGAAAACTTACATCCCTCATGAAAGCGTTTTTTAGAAAGGGGCCAAATGCGCTGTGGCTGGCTGAACGACATTTTCGTAGGGCAGCAAAATGGCGAGGGCCGCCTGCCTCTTCTTCCCTGTCCTCAACTTTAATTCATCCTCTTGGTTCCCCCACTTTGCATCCACACCTCCGCCTCTTTCCTTGATGGCTGGGGAGCACTTGCAAAAGCTCCTCCAAGGGGAAGGAACCGGTGAGGGCTCAAACTGAAGGGGAATCCAGTTTCCTGTTAAAATGCTGTAATTACTTTAATAAATAGAACAAGAACCCAAAGATCAAAGGATACTGGAGTTCCTCATTTCCAGCAGAGAGCTGCAGTAAGTACGACACACAGCCCAGTACACCTCTCATTACCGCCTTCTGTTCCAGTTTTAAATGAGGGCCATCTTTTATCAGACCTCTCACAAACATGTCCTCGTCAGCCTGTGGTGAAACCTCTGTACTGCGTGTGTGCATTTACAGAGAGGATTAGTGGGAGACCGAGGAATGCTGCTCAGCTGCATGCTTCCCTCTTTGAGCAGGAAGAAAACAGTGAGAGGACTTGGGGGGATGGGAGCGTGAATTGACCCCGCAATGTTTTGGCACTTGCTTAAAGTTCCACAGGCCTCAGAGCTGGAGGGGGCCATGACCCTACTATTTTTAAGCAGTGGTCCTGTCTACATCAGTACACTGCTATTGGAGTGGTCCAGAGCATCGCTCCGGCTGCGTGCCACAACGCCATTGAAGTTGACCCAACTGCCCTTTCATACGGACAGAGGGGCAGCCGAGCCTAGTGGTGTTGTGACCAGGCGCATGGGGAATCTGCCAAGAACTTGACTCCTGGCAGTGCTGGCTCATGCTCTGGTGACTGAATTACAGTCAATTAGTGCCTACATGGGGAACAAATACTTAATAATAGACTCTTCAGTCTAACAGAGCAAGGTACAGCATAATGCAATGGCTGGAAGCTGAAGCTAGACAAATTCAGAATGGAAACATGTAAATTGTTAACAGTGAGAGTAACTAACCATTGGAACAACCTACCAAGGGTCATGATGGATGCTCTGTCACTGACAATTTTTAAAATTAATATTGGATGTTTTCTAAGAGAGACACTAGGAAATATTTTGGGGACATTCTATGGTCTATGTTATATAGGACGTCAGACTATATGATCATTCTGGCCGTGGAATCTATGAAGGAGAGAGAGGAAGGTTTCCTGGCCTAGAGAGAGCTGGACTCTCAGAGCAGGAGGGAAGCTGGAATTTGCCTCGTACCCTCCCCAAATATCTGAATTGGTGCTACTGGCAGAAGTGCCATTTAAACACTGCATTCTAAGAGGTTCTGCAGCTTTTGGGGAAGTGTGGCCAACAGGCTGGGGCAAAGGAAGGAAACAGAAGAATAATTTTTGAGAAACAAGTATAGTACTAAGTTCTGTTTTATGCTTTCTACTCTTTTCACAGAGGAAGCTGATATGCAGATGCACGAGGGGAACCATTTGCAGCACAACTACTGGGACTAACTATGCCTGTAGCTCTCACTTCCACACAAATACCAGGCAGTTCAGAGCTGAGATTTCCCAAAGATCTTTCACATAAATACCAAGCCACAGCTCCTTTACAACACTGATAATCCCTCCCTGACTCCAGGGGGAAAATGGGTTTGGAAATAGGGCATGAGGGAATTAGGATCTGTTCCTGGTTTGTTTTGCAAGGTGCTGTTAGGTAAACATAAACAGCTTTCAAAAGACTCAGTAACTTGTTTTAAAGAAGAGCCAAGCATTCACTGGGCTCAGAGTGGGGTCTTATAGACTGGTTAATTATCTGCTGGGGCTTTAGTAACCCTAAGGATCCTGTCACTGAAACCTGCAATGATTTCAAATTATCCTTAATCATAAAATGGAAAGCCCCATACGCTGAGATTAGCCCAGTGTGATCCAGCTCCCAGACACAAGGTCACACTCAATCCCAATTTCTTTCATAAGAACTTTTTTTACCGTTTGATCCCGATTTTCAGTGTCATGGAGAAGGCTCTTGAGCAAGTGGTATTTTCCCCCTGTAGCTTCTTAGTCCAGATTCACTCAGCCTGGTACGGGAAAGTATAAATTGCATCTCTCTGACAAGAAGGGCTCTGGCATTGGAAGAAGAAATTCACCAAGAGGGAAACATAGGTGGTGTGTCCACTGCCACTCTTCATCAGGATAGCTATAGGGAAGAGGAGTTTTAGTTTCCTCTGGTGGCTCCATAGAAACCCTGCCAATGGAGGCTGGTGAATGAGTGCGCCCTTCAGCTGCCCTGTCCATAACCCTCCCCCCCAGCCCAACCCCACCACTTTTGGGGCTTTGCTCATGCCCTGCACTATCCCACTATACCTTCCCTCCCTGTAGGACTTGATCCATTGGGAGCCTTGTATCTGAGTTTACACCTTCAGAAACCAGTATAAGCTGGAGGTGAAGCTAGCTCATTTGGTCTACCAGGGTGGCCAAGCAATAGAGTGGATTTAGCACATTAACAGAGTCCCTTGTCAGGTTGCTGGACTTGCTTTGTAGGCATCCTTCCCATTAATTGCTTTCAAGACATAAACTAGAACTCTTGTGGTCTGTAGGCAGGCATCCTCTCTTTGACTAGGCCATAGGAGCTGTGCAAAGCGTCTCTCTCACTGGAAGATCACTCTTTGCACAACTTCCCATGTTCCTCTCTTTCCATGGCAGTTAGATCACTGGCACCCAGGAAGGCATTCTGTAGTCCAGCAATAAAGCTGCTGAATGTCTTTGGATATTCCCATGCTGGAGAGGCTGACCAGATCAGCCATGGGATGCAGAGGAACACCTAAACTATCCAGCTCCTTAAATTGTCATCCCTGTGCTTCTCTTCCTTCTCGCCAAGACAGTAATCCCAGCCCATGCAAAAGACTGCCCTTAACTCCTAGAAAATGTTTCCTTATCAGCATAATAGTTCTGAAAGTCCCTGGATACAAGAAATGCATTTCACAAGCCATTGATCTGAGAAATAATATGATGCATTTGTCCTGGAGGCCATAGCTCTGTGCTCCTGTTATATATGGTTAACACAACTCCTTTACAGCAAAGAAACAGAACTAAGGAATACCTTTCATGACAGAGATGTCAATTTCCTGCAATATCCTTGAAGAGCCTTATTGTATTACATTTATGTATTATTGCGATCCAGGATTGTGTTATCCTCTTTAGTGGGGAAATGTGACAGAGGTTGAGGACCTGGGAGTTCAAAAGACTATACTGAAATTGTGCCTGAGAAGTATTGACTTTTGAGACAATAAGTGTTAAATCGATTTCCTGGGAAATCCCTAGGGGAAGGTTAACCCAAATTCCCCAAATCCAGTTATACAAAAACGCAGGCCTTTTGAAGCAATACCCACAGAGGGTAATTGTCTGCTGTGATTACCTGTTACAGAAGGCCAAGAGCAAAGGCCAAACTGTATAAAGAATAGATGATCTGCCCAGATGTTGTTCTGGATACTAAGACAGATACGAACTTTAAACCATGGGGAAAAGCCCAATTCTGGGTTTTGAAGGACTGAACCTACCAGAGTCCTAGGTTGAAGTTGGGGGTGGCCTTTGATAAGTTTTTAGCATGTGTGTAGGCTCTTTTATTGTCTTAATATGTTTTATCTGTAATGCTTTTACTGTAAGAATAAATGTGCTTGCTTAGAAGGAGCTGTGTAATAACTTATAACTGTGGGCAATACACGGGTCATAGCCCTAGGCCTTTTTAGGCTGTCTGGCTTGTGGGGCTATCACAATGTAAATCAGGGAGCTGGGAAGCCTTAAAATCGCTGCTCAGGGAGGGAGAGAGACATGGGTCTCCACCCCACAGAGGTGATGGTTGGGAGCCAGAAGTCTAAAGTGGGGTGCCCTTGGTAGACCATGGAGGGGGAATCCAGGCATATTTTAATATTATTAGTGTTTTTAATTATCCTAGATCAATGGTTTTCAACCTGTGGTCCACGGATTTCTGGGGGTTTGCAGACTACGTCTAAGATTTCCAAAGGGGTCTGCACCTCCATTAGAATTTTGTTAGGAGGCCCACAAACATAAAAAGGTTAAAAAACCACCGCCTCAGAACATCATTCTTAATTAAAGATATTCATAATTTATTATGTCGCTCTGGAGGTTTGACTCAGATGTATTTCCCCATTCATTTCACCACCCTGTGGACAAGTAGCTGTTAAGCCTTCAGCTCTAACATCAGATATCAGAAATGCCCTTGATCTTAAAAAGCAATATGCAGGTGGATTTTTGTAACACCTATGGGGATAATGGTTTAAATCCAGCAGGAAAATGTTCCCATCTGTATGCTTATGATACACATTCAAATAGTGTTTCAATTGCCTGAACTATGAAATATTGTGCTAGTGAGGCATATATCACATGGGCAACAGATAGTATAAAATTTTCTCATATGACTGTACAGGATTTTATGTATTTTTGCACAAAATTTGTAGCCGATAGTGACTGGCACAGTATTATTGAGTCTAGCAGTGTGTGCCCGTTCTTAGCACATTCACCCTTGTTCTGTAAGGTGTTGGGGTCAAATCCCACTCCAGGACTTTGGTTTGTATCCATCAAGACCTCACAGTAAAGTAATGATGGGTGACAACTAGAGATGTAAAAGGTTAAACGGTTAACTGGTAAGCATTAGGCTTACAGTTAACCCTGGTGACCCTGCACCGACTGGAGGGACCCCAACCCTGGCCGCGTCAGTCCAGCGGGACCCCAGCCCCAGCTGCGGTGGCTGCTTGGAGTTACCCCAGCCCCAGCTGTGCCAGGCCAGCCGGAGCTACCTCGTTTAATGGTTAACCGATACAATTTTAATCATTTAACTGGTTAACTTTTTAAACCGGTATTTACATCCCTAGTGGCAACCTATCAGAAGAGCAACCTTCAGCTGAAATGGTGAACTCGGATCCATTTTGCCTGCCTCTGGGGTTGCATAGGTGAAGGTTTAAGATACTATGGCACTCTTTCCAAAAGAATACGGGTTTATTTAATGTCTGACTCTAGGCTACAGCCCACGCTAGCTACACAGACATTAGTTACTAATGCTGTGTGTGAGCTATTTCTCAGCATGCTAGCTGCACTATTGGCTTTAATTATACTTTCTATAGGGCTTCAAATCCAAGGATCTTAGTTTTACAGATCAAAAATTTAGCCTCACAGCAACCCTGCGAGATAAGTATTCATATCCCTGTTTTATAGATGATGAAGCTAACTCATACATAGGGAGGTTAGAAGTCTTGCCCACTCACCCAGGAAATCTATTATGAAGACAGGAGAAGAACTTAGGACTCCCAGATAGCATTGGTCAAAAATGCCAATTTTTTGGTCTTCAAAATTTCCCATGAATATATTTGGTGAAAAATGAAAAAAAAAAATTAAAAATAATTAAAAAAAAAAGTTTGGTTTCCAAAACAATATTTTCGGTTATCTCTGCCCACCCACAGTGTGTGTTTGGGTCTTGTAAACCAAAAATATTGTCCAAAACCTGAAAAACATCCAGTTTCCGTTTTTCACTGAAAAAACCTGAAAATGTCATTGTTGTTGAAACCATTTGTTGTAAAAAAAATGTTTCCACTATAGCCCTGATCAGCTCTATTCCCAGTCCCGAAGCACATGCCATCCTTCTGTCTATGCAGTGACTCCACTGTCCATACGTACTCTGTAACAGATTAAGCTTGGGAAGAATGTTAGGACACCCAGAGTGAGAAAGGCCACTTCTATCAAAATTAAAATCGAGCAGCTCTCGGGCTGGCAGGCTGCTACTTCTTGTTCCTTTATGTTAAAGTGGAAATTTTGCAGTCTTCTTCACAGGTCAACATTTATTTTAATTAGTAATTTGCCTGTATTTTTAATGGAAACAAATTGAAAACATCTGCACAGTCTTAATGATTGTGAGTTATTATTAATTTTCTCTCTTTTTAATTCCATAAAGTTTGCATAAAAGGTCAGGAGGAAAGCAAATCTTTGCTAAGTGCCATACACAGAGGGATCTACTACATACACAGACATAGTATAATAAATAATAATAATAATTAACAAATCCAAACCCCTTCCAGTTCTGTGGGGAGGCAGGATTCAGTTTAAAATATTGTTTCTGAGCCCCCCCCGTGGTGTCAGTTCCAGTTTGGGTCTGAAATCAGAAGATACTTGTTTTCTGGGCCCATTCAGCTGCAAATACAACAGCTGTTTTTATGAGAAATCTCTTGAGATCAGCTGATCCCACAAAATTTCTTATCCCAAAGAGCTTGAAAATTTTCGCTTGCTCCTAATTGGACCCTAGTCTTTTACCTTAATTTAGCTTCCAACCTGAACCATACTCTAAATCTATTTTGCATTTATAAGCAATTACGTTTTTAGAGGATCTGGCCGAATGTAAGATAGGTAGCGGGGAAGTGACTCAGAGAGAACTATTAATAGCATACCCAAGTAAAACCTTCTACAAATGCACCTCCAATGCAACTATATGAGTAAGTTTGGGGAGCAAACGTGACATAACTCTATGGCAAATTGGAAAAAAACCCAAAACCCTGTAATTCCAAAAGTGGAATGCTATAGGAGTCTACCACAGAGCTGAAAATAAGTGCTATCTGAGGAAGACAGGAGCTGATGCAATTGTAAAGTTAAAATACGAGTAGATCCAGCTGGCTATCAATCACTGTTTGAAAAAATAATTGTGTTTCAGATTTATTTACATCCTGTCAGATTTAGACTTCCCTTGAATATCAAAATTGTAAACAGGTTTCTCTTTGTCTATAAATACAAAGGCTGAACTTCAGAGTTATAATGGGAAAATATCCCTTGTGGAAAGGAAAACCGACGAAGAGAGGGATATACAGTAGAAGTTGCATTAAGGTTGTTTGAATTTCCGTCATCACGGTGGAGGGTGATACATTCATTTTGGTCATTGCTTGAGATATTCTCGGGGTGTTCCTGCTACTTCCCTTTTTTATTTGTGGGTGTGTGTTGTTTCAAAGCATGAAACTCTTCCACCCAAGGACATTTGAAGTAAGCACTGTGCCACCCAGCATCAGTACACTATGCACTCAAGTGGCCTGCCAGGCTATTTTCTGAGCCGAACCACTCGTACTGCAATGCAGTAGTCCCAAATGTCACATGTTCCTATGTCATATCCCAGGGCAACGGAAAGCCTTCAGGCAGACACTGATTGTTATAGCATTGTCATGGGAAATCAGCAGAAAACCAGCAGGACTTAATCAAAAGTTTGTCACTTAACTTCAAGGGTGAAAAATGTAGATCCCTGCTTGTCCAGGACTAAAAACTGCGAAGAGGGCCTGAAGGTGAAATTCAATGCCATTGGAAAGACACTGAATCCCTGTAGTGGTCTGTAGTGGCCCCTCCCTCTCAGGCTCGGAGGGGAGACCACTCAGATTCCTGCATCAGGCAGAAAAAGCACTATTAATGAGCAGTGTATATGCCCTGACGCTCTGGATGGGGCCGAAGAACATGTGGTCTTTTGCCCAGCCTCCTGGCTAGGCCAGACAGCAAACATAATCTGGGGCTCTGACCCTCAGGCTGGGGCAGAACAACAAAGCAGCCTTTAGCTTCAGCCTTCTGGCTGGGGCATGCCACCAACAAGGTACAGGCCTTCTGACCTAGGGTGAGTAGGCCACCATCCCAAGGGTGGGGGTTGGCAGCAGGCCAGACCCTGGCCCACCCTACTCCACTAGGTCCCCAGCCCAGGCCTGTAACAGAGGCAGGTGGTCCCAACCAGTGGGTCAGCAGGGATCCTCACCAAAACATGCTGACTCATTTCCGGGCAGCACAACTGGACTAACGTCTGGTTCCCCTGGGCTACTTCCCTACTGCCCTCCGTTGGCATGGCTCCATAGTCTGCAAGTCCTCAGACTCTTCTGGATAAATGGTGGACGGCAGTCCCAGCAGCTCCTCTCTGCATTCAGTCCTCTGGGGACAGGGTGCTACAGGGCTCAGCAGCAGGGCCACAGTCCTGAACTGGGCTAGAGATGTAGGCCTACTTTCCTGGCTCCCACCCAACTGAATTGAAGGGCCCGCCTCTGAAACTGTCTGTCCTGCCGCTCTGCTTCCGGCTCTGGCTTGGCTCCACCCACCAGGGGGTCTGTAATGGCAGTTCCCTGTCAGGCTCAGAAGGAAACCACTCAAAGGCGCCGACTCCGTCGCTGCTCCGGGGCTGGAGCACCCACAGGGAAAAATTGGTGGGTGCTCTGCCCCCACCCCAGCTCGCCTCTGTCTCCTCCCCTGGGCGCATCGTGTCCCAGCTTCTCCCCTAGCTCCCAGCGCTTGCCGCCATGAAACAGCTGTTTCATGGCGCAAGCGCTGGGAGGGAGGGCTGAGGAGGGGAAGGGGTCCAATAGGGCAGGGAGGGGGTGGAGTTGGGGCAGGGACTTTGGGGAAGGGGTTGGAATGGGGGCAGGGCAGGGGTAGAGGTGGGGCGGGGCTGGGGGCGGGGCTGCGAGCACCCGCTGGCGCCAGGGAAAGTTGGTGTCTATGAAACCACTCAGCCTCACTACAGTCCTACAACTAAGGAAATACATTAGTAGTTTGGAGAAAGTAAAAAACCAAAGGAAGGAGAAGCTGGTACGTGTTTTGTTTTAATAAATCTATTCTGACAAAACATCAAGGCACTGAAGTAAAAATGATCCAATATACACGGATGATGCATGGACAGTTGGGAGGTAAGAGCAAAGACAATAATAAAAAACTAAATGGAAAAGCCTGGCTTTGAAAATTCTGGACACGGGATATGAATATAGGAATTAACTTTATGGACCAATCTAGCTTCAGTAGAAAGTGAAAGAAACCCTGTAATGGAGTAACCTGCCCATAAATAGAATTTAAATGGCAAAACAAAGGAAAGATGTTACATGTGCTGAAAACAAGCAGAATCTATTATCTTCCACTTATTCACCCTATTCCTCACTTGTAAAGAAACCATTGCAGGAAGAGGGATTGGAAGCAGCTAGACCGCAGGGCAAATGTGAAGGGAAGATACTCTTAGTTTAGGACCTGTAGTCTGCAGAAAAAATTTGGGATAGGTTAGTAACTTGACGGCAGTTGAGGAGAGGTTATCAGGGTCCAGAGAACCAGTTTTCAGACCTTTGGACTATGATATGAACATATTGTTATAACTGTTATTTCTCTTTATGGGCTCATTAAAATAGGACAAGATTCAGGTAACAAGTTACAGGGTATTCAGAAGTCAGTTTAGACAGTTTAGATGCAGTATGTTTGATTGTTCTATGACTTGTTGCTTGTGAAAGATTTTATCGTATTTGGTTCTATTTGTTCTTTTCAGGCTCTGATGTTCACTTTTTAACTGTGTGCCCCCCAAAGGAATGAAACTAACTGTAAGTCTGGAGGAACGCTCAAATTGCTTATAAATAGCACTCATATTTCACTCACTATTATACTTACATGCGATTAAACATGGCTGTAAAATTATATGGCTGCTATTTATTAACCCAAAAAGAAAAGGAGTACTTGTGGCACCTTAGAGACTAACCAATTTATTTGAGCATGAGCTTTCGTGAGCTACAGCTGAAGTGAGCTGTAGCTCACGAAAGCTCATGCTCAAATAAAATTGGTTAGTCTCTAAGGTGCTCACAAGTACTCCTTTTCTTTTTGCGAATACAGACTAACACGGGCTGTTACTCTGAAACCATTTATTAACCCGTAATACCTAGTTTTACTTATGTTATGTTCCTACGTTTTACATTTTTCATAGTCCTCTTTGAAACAATGGTACTGATAGGTAGAAGCTAGGGCTCCCTCGATGCATGATACATCTATGAAATTAATAATTTTGTGTGTGATATATATATATATATATATATATATAGATATAGATATAGATATAGATATATATAGCATTTCCATCCAGCCTGGTTCCAATGCTTTTTACACACACTACACATTGTGGGCCACACACATTGTGGGCCATTATATACTGTAAAATCCATCGTCCACTAGGTATGGCCAAGTGGCTAAAGCAGTGGATGGGGACTCAGGAGACCTGCCACTGGTCTGCTGGGTGACCTTCGGCAACTAACTTTCCTTTCCCTGACCCTCATGTTTCTCCATCTGAAATGGAGGTGATGATACTGCTCTTTTGTGAAGTGTTTTGAGATTTAGAGATTAAAAACCGGGCCTCATCATCATAATATATGGAGTTACTTCAGATTTACACTGTGGAACAGGTTGGAATCTGTACCACAATATGTAACTGAAATCTAAATGTATATAAAGACTGAGCACAGGTGTTTTTTGTGTTCACCATATAACTCCAAGTTCCCATTACGATGATGATTTATTACAGTACTTCCCAGAGGCCCTTATCAGAGCTGGCGAGGCACTGCACAAATTAAGTCCCCAGTTCAGCAATTTATAATGTACAGGGAGACTGCTGTGCCCCTTGTGGCTCCCTGCCGGCACAGCGTTCTGCCTGCACATTGTACATTGCAGGTTTGGGATCAAGGAGGTGGACACTGTCCCTTTCACCTACAAGCTTAATTTCAAACAGAATTTGTGCCTAAATTTGGGGTAACCTTTAGTGAAGCTCAAATGTTCTGGAGAAAACATACAATTGCCCCAAATATTATTTCAGAAAGATAACCATTATGGCATCCATAATTTTATAGGTCATGTAGCTCTCAGAAGCTGCTCAGCAACCTTCAAGATCAAGCTCCTAATGAGTACAATACAGTGCATCTTGGGAAATGATTTAATCTTTGTCCAAGATGAAATAGCTTTTTCTCAGTATTTTATTTTAGTGGTTACAGCTCTGTTGCATCCTGTTTAGCACTACACTTGAAGGACACTCTGAAACTAAAATTTAGCATGTGGTTGGCCACCTATTTGGTGGTAATACTCTCAGAGAGGATAGTCCTTGCCAGCTGCACTGGCTTCCTCTTCTCTTTCAACTGAAATTCAAGATGTTTGAGAAAAACCTGTATGGTTTGTATCCTGGCTACTCGAGAGACCATCCCTCTACTCATATATTGGCCTCAGAGTTGAGGTAATCCAAGGCAAGCACAGCTATCTGTCCCAAGACTGAATTAGCAAATGGTACTGGTGTGATGTTCTCAACAATAAGTTCTGTTCTCTGGAATTTGCTTCTCTGCTTCCCAGAGCATGTTGACCTTTAGACACAAGGCAATGGGTGTCCCTTGGCACAAGCTTTTACCTGGGAACAGTTGTATGGTGGAGTTATATTTCTTTCACTTTTGGCTTTCATTAAAACTGTGTTGAGAAAGGGGTGCATTTTATAAATTAAATACATATGCTGAATATGGAAATTCATTCGGAAGAAAGTTTAATTAAGAGAAATGAACAGGTGGTTGCCTGGGGCAGCTTAATTTAACTGTGTATTTTGCAAGTGGCCATGGGCTTGGAGGGGACTATATTTTCCAGTTGTATTAGGGCAACAATATTCTATAAGGCCTGAGAGCCCACTGAGCCCAGGAACAGGTGCTCAGCTCTCTTTCATGGGAGCACAGAGCTGGAACACCCTGTTAGACAAACCATAAAGTACTTTCATTCTGTGACAGTTTAGGGACTGTGAAGACATGGAGAGTGGGAAGGATTTATTTAAAAGGAAAACAAAGTTCTGCATTTTTAATGAGCTGGGAACCATTACATTGATGCCAACTACAGTCCTGAACTGCCAGAGACATGAGTGAGGACAGATGGCAAAATTGTGACCAACTTTGGAAACAAAAACAAACTACCACCCAAATCCTGCAAAGATTCCCAGCAGATGCCCTCTCATCGGAACCCGTAAAACAACAGTGGTTTAGTTTATGGCTTATTTGAATCTGGTTTTGGTCCGCAAGATGTTTCTGAACAGCTCTGTAATATGTGACTGAATTTCTTGAACACCTGTAATTTAGTTCAAATTGCTACTCACCAAGGAGCTACTGCACACTAAAACAAACAAGATTCATACTTATATTCAAATGTAACTGCAATACAAGCAAAATTAACTTAGTAAATAAGATCCTACTGTCACAGTAAGCATGCATGCGTAAACTATTCTGTACAAAGAAAAATAATCCAGAACAGCAAGTACCCAGTAATAAAGAGAAGGACTACAGGTTTTATTTTTATTTTCATGCTGCAGACAAATAAAGAGAGGCGAGGAGGGTGGAGTCATTCTCACTGGGGTACAATTCAATCCAATTTATTTTGCATCCTTCATACAGACATTTAACAAAATGCATCACTTGTATGTGTAGGTAGAGACTGTAAAGTATGCAGGTCACAATATAGTATACAGGCAGCATCTGCAGACACCACGGCAGTAATGAACAAGGGTACAAAGGATAAAGCTATGCTACTCTTAAACCACTACAGCACTGCTGTAGCTGCAGCGCTTCAGTGTAGCCACTCACGACAGCGATGGGAGGGATTCTCCCGTCACTGTAGTTAATCCACCTCCCTGAGACATGGTAGCTAGGTCAGCAGAAGAATTCTTCCATTGACATAGCGCTGTCTACACTGAGGGTTAGGTCGTCCTAACTACGTTGCTCAGGGATGTCGATTTTTCACACCCCTGAGTGACATCGCTGGATCAATTTAACTTATTGGTGTAGACCAGGCCTTAGTTTCATGGGAAATAGCTGAACAAGGGGGAAAACAGCCAGACTGCTTTTGGAGCCTCTTTTTGATGGTTTTATTAGCGAGGAATAGGAGCCGGGGCCAGGCAGAAGAGAATGCACTGGAGATGGAATTTGAAGGGAGTCAGAAAGTCAGTAACAAACAAGGACATTCGAGGTGATGAGGGAAGCTGAGAGAAGGAACCGCTGCCCACTGTGGAGAGACAGAGGTGGGGCATAGGAAGAAATCTTGTACATAAAATGTCTACGGGTCAGGCTGGAGAACAGGAGGAGATAGTGAGGCATGAGAGGCTGAAGCTCAATCCCTAGAGAACCACGGAGACTAAGAGGAAGACTTTTCTACCAATTGCTTGAAATGGACAAGGAGTTAATATTTCTGAACAGGGAGACGGGCAACAACTGTAAGTAACAGTACTCTGCACCTCCATTAGAGCCTTTCATTTGAGGCTCTCAAAGCACTTTGACTCTAAATAAACTTCACCCTGTGGGGCAGGTAGGTAACAATTATTCTCCTCCTGTCATAGCTGGGTAAAGTGGGGGCACTGATAAGAACAAAATTTGCAAAAGGCTTGCATGGGAGAAAAACTGTGATCTGGGTGCCAATACAGGGGCACAAGTTGGAAAGGGGCAGCTAGATTGTGTTAGATCACAGCCAAGTTCTCTGAGCATTCTAGGACTAGTGTGCTCTAGGTGAGTCCTGATTCCCAAGCCCCTCTCTGACCACTAGACAACACTTCTCTGATCTTCACAGAGAACATGCCCAAGTTCCAAGCTGCTGTTGTATAAGAACATGACGACCCTAACTGAGTCCTCAACATGTGTCACTAAGAGATAATTACAGTCATACACAGAAAGAGATGAAGTCACGAAAAAAAAGTGTTGACAGAGGAGTGATCAGCCTAGGATTAGATACACGGGTGGGGGATCTGGAGCTGAGTAGTTAGCATTGTAGAACTGGGAGATGTGAGAAGCAAACAATATGTCAGAGTCAAACCAAACTCCCATGTTAGGTTTCTGGCACTGGGGGCAAATATAGCAGTGAAGGTAGTTTTGCTGGGAGCACATTTATTGCCATTCAGAAGGATTTCAGTTTTGGATGTGTTAAGCAAATAATCAGAAGATATCATCTGGGGGTAGGTCCCAGAAAAAATCCGTATGAAAGATCTCTGGATGAACAACCTAACCTACACTGCACTAATTACAAACAGAACAGAGGGACTGAGATGGAACCCCTGGGCATTTCTTTAGTGGCTACATATCTGGGATCAATTAAAAACGTTCTGGGCCTGGCATATTAATGGAGTGCACACACGGATGCACACACGTGCACTGAACAGCTGGAAATGGGGATCAGCTGGCAAAAAAAAGGTATAACTATGTGGACAGGGAAGCAAAAACAAAGGATGAGGCAGTGGTCTCACAATAGGTTATTTTTCTGATCCTAAAAAGCTACCCTAGTCTAGGAACAGGCCTGAGACACTGATTTGAGAAAGCCAAGACCCCTGTGCAGGGCTTTATCCTGAATGATAATAGATTCTACCTCAGGAAGGAAAGAATTAAATGAATTTCTCTCTCATACACTCGGATGACTGAGCAAGGAAACAGAGAGGACAATGGTTGCCATTTTGTCTCAGAGAAAGAGCCTCATTGATACTGACCTACATGTGTAGGAAAATGGGGCCATGACACTTTGTGCAGAGAGACATGAAGCACAGGAATACATAGCACTGAGACCTTCCTGCAGTGCCCCTATCAGACAAGGTACAGCTTGATACCTATTTGCCATACAGTTGTGCCCTGACTTTCCTTCAGCAGGGGAAACCATGGCTGACACCCCATCAAACTCAGAAAAAAACCCTAGGACTATAGCAAGTAAGAAAAGGATTAGTAGCGATGAATTAACAAGGAAAGAGAGTGAGAAGAAAGACTTGGAAGATGTTCACAGTGCTTTCGGCTGCAGTTCTCTCTTTGCAGAGTCTAGTCCAAAGTGACAGCCCTTGCTGGAAGCTAAAACACAAGTGTTCAAAGGGGTGGAGAAGTGGATTTCACTTTATTTTTTGCTGAGTTGAAAAGTGTCACTTTCATTTTATTTTTATAGTTGCCTGAGACCATTGCAGCTCACCCCATATTGGCTGTCTCTGCCCTGGAGAAAGTGGACGACATCTGAGAATGCAATAACTGTGTGGTTTATCGGCCCATTACATGGTATCCCATGAAAATTACCACAGGCTTATCTATAACATTTGAGCTTTATGTCAGCTAGATGAATCAGTGAACTGGGGGGTGGCTACATTTGTTTATATAAATCTCAATAATTTTACACTAGAGAAGCAGGAGGACGATGTCTGCTCTGACAGGTCTAATAGGAAACCGTGATCACCACAGAGGACATTTGAGGAACTCAATGCCCTTGAAACGAGACGGGGGGGGGGGGGGGGGGGGAGGAAGGAAGAGGAACCAGGGGTGTAGCAGAGAGCAGACCAACTTTATTTTTGGAGTCCAGAATAGACACATTTTTGGCAACTCAGAATGTCTCCATATGCTGGGGGTGGGGAGGAGATACTGATTATTTCTGGCATAACCCCAAAGGCAAAGTTGGGGCACTGGAACGGTCAAATAATTCTTTTTGATTGCAGACAGATCTTAGATTGACCCACTGCAGATCATTTGATGGAAGAGACACCTCTGGGGATAATGGCACCTCTCTTTTCCTCCCCTGATTCTCTAGTGCTCCCAGGGGAGAGGAAAGGGGGCAATGCCTGGGCCATACTACTGGATAGGTCGTGAGTGAAGGCTAATTAATTCTGTCATGGTGCAAATAAAGAGAGAAGAAAAACAGGAAGGAGAAGTGTTGGCAGATGCTCTGTGAAAATGAACTTTACCAGGGCTGCATTCACAGAGACCATATGATTTAAGCAGAAGCTAAATCTCTCGCTCTGCAGCTCTCTCTAATTGAGATGGAACAACTGTCCTAGACAGTCACCTGGGGAAAGATACAATTATAGTTAGGAAAATACAAAAACACAATTAACATTTTAGGCCTTGATCCTGCAAAGACTTAGGTAAATGTTTAATTTTTCACACTGTGAACAATCCCAGTGAAGTCAGTGAGCTGCTCAGAGTACACGGAGTTAAGGCTGTGCACAAGTCTTTGCAGGATGGGCACCTTGGTTTGGATTTTTAATGTCATGTTACTCCATGAAGGTGGCAGATAGACATGAAAGGCTTTAAAAAAAACCCAAAAGTCTTTTTAAGATTGTTAAGATTCAAGAACCCCCATAAGCCAGACTGATTAACACTTGTTGCTCCCTGATGACACCTGAAGAGAGGTTAACATTCTTGCTATAGTAAAGGATTAAAAGCAGTACTGGGAGGCAGATCTCTCTGCTGGAAAAAGGGAATGCAGTGTCATGTCTCAAAACAGGAGCATAAGGAACAAGAGCCAAATTCTCAACTTATTTACACAAGTGTAAATCCAGAGTTATTTCATTGGCTTCATTGTAGTTGCTCCATATTCACACTGGTGTATCTGAGATCAGAATCCGGCCTCAAATAAGCACTCATTCTGCTCTGGGTCATTTCCAGCATCAGACTTCACCAGTGTGAAACAACCCAAGGCCAGGTCAGGACCACAGTTGCCAACTTTCACGTGGTAAATAAGCACAATAAGCCAAAAATCAAGCTAATCCCATTTCAAAACAAGGCCAAAACAAGCCAATCCTTAAGAACCCCAACACTCTACATCAGAGATTCTCAAACTGTGGTCCGCGAGCTCCATTCCGGTGGTCCGTGGATAGTTCCCTCTAAAGTGCACACCTGGGCGGCCGCACACAAGAGAATGAAGGGCCACCCACCTAATTAGTGGAGCCTCACAGGTGTGGCTCCACTAATTAGGTGCCTGGACCCTGGAGAATATGCACATGTAAGGTGAGGTGGTGGCCTTGGGGGGCAATAAGAGGTAGATGGGAGGGGGCAGTGGGGGGAATTTGGGATGTGCAGGGCTGCGGTGGCCAGAGAAAGAGGCGACTTTCCCCAGCTCCAGGGCTGAAGCTGCTGGGGAGAGATGGCCCTCCTTCCCAGCCCCAGCTCTGTGGCGGGAGAGAGACCCCCATCTCCTTCCCAGTGCCAACTCGGGGGCTGCTGCGGCAGGGTAGAGAGGACACATCCATCACATTAGAAAGGTAAGACTATTGATATTAAAATATGAGTTGTGTGCTTTAATTTGTAGAACAAAAAACATTAATTATTATTAAGGCTTTTTTTATATAGACGTTTAATCAAAAGTGCTTTACAATAGTTAGCTAACGGTACAAACAACATCTGGAAAGATCATTAAGTGGTCTGCCGAGATCCTCAGCAATTTTCAAGTGGTCTGCGAAAAAAAACTTTGAGAACCACTGGTCTATGTGACTAGATCCCCCCGGTGTGCAGTCTGGGACTGTGGTGGGCCTACTGTGCACCCCAACTCTCTCCCCCACTTGTCCCTGGTTGCCCCCAGCTCCTGCTTGCCCCCAGCCCCTGCTTGCCAGGAGTCAATCAAAAAAAGGAAGCAACAAGCTACAAGCCAAAAACTAGCCAACAAGCAACTCACAAGCCAATTAAGCCAAAACCAAGCCCAATTTCTGCATTTTTTTCGCAGGCTTGGCATGTCTGCTCAGGACAGAATGAAGGAGAAAGAACCTACAGCATGCGTTTGTGCAGGTCTGACATTCCATCCAACAGAGGGTACCTGCTATACATACACACACAAATGTTTATTACCCATGCAACTGATGTAGAGGAAAGGGGAGATTTTTTTGCATGTGAAAAAAATAGGTGAAAAACAAAGCTCTTTCATGCTGCGTTTGTAATGGTGGCTCCCTCTGTTGCGTTGCCACAAAGTTATGTTAACAAACAAACAAACTACCAGGTATCTTACATTATTTCCCTGTGGCTGTAGTGCAGATCATTTCAGACATTTGCTTTTTATTCAGAAAGTTAATGATTTCAAATACCTTAACAGCACAAAAACCATAACAAAACAAAACAAACACTAGACTGGAAGTTTGAAAGGTCTGATTTAAACTCATAAAAATTAGGAAACTCAGAGTCAGAAGGAAGACTTTCAGGCTAGAGAGAACTCCAAGATATGTTTCACTCTCTCTGTTACTTTTTCAGATTTGTTTTAAACTAAATTATTGACTCTTCCACTTAAAAAATATATAGTTGAGTTTAAACAAAGGCTTTCGCCCTACAGGGCATCTCACCCTCTTAACCTGTAGAGCCCTGCAAATCCAGAGATATCCACTTTATATCCGCATCTGCGGATCGTTTGCGCAGACCGAATGCAGGCACAAATTTTGTATCCACGCAGGGCTCTACTTACCTCTACTTTCAGTTCCCATTTAAAACCACATGGAAGGAGAGGACCTACCTTGGATATTTTAAAGGTATCCTTAACCTCAAAAGCTTGACATATGCTCCTCTCTGTGAGGCAGAGTTGGTGGTCCAGGACTGACTGGGGAGTCACCTGTTGAACACACAGAGCCTGAGAATCTGAGTTATGCAGGTTCAAAGCCCTTGGGCCACCCACGTGCAATGTACAACTGTCTCTGTTCTCTTTCTCCTACTAGTGGCAGGCAGCAAAGCTGCCTTAGAATGGTGCCTTGGTGGTATTGGTTTCTCCTCTACTAGCCGCACCCATGTGACCCTGACTCCTTCTGCCTTCTCCAGGTCAATTCCTTTTCTCAGGTGCTTCCTATGACACATGGATGTGGATGGGTGGGGCTGGTGGCAGCTAAATTGTGGGAAGGAAAATTCTGCATGGTCATCTTCCCCACCAGACTGCACAATGGAGGGAAACAAAGTGCCCAGATTGCTGAATTTGACACTGCAATACTTCTCCATCACCGGAGATTTTTAAGAGCAGGTTAGACAAGCACCTGTCAAGGACGGTCTAGATAATACTTAGCTCTGCCATAAATGCAGGGGACTGGACTAGAGGACCTCTCAAGGTCCCTTCCAGTCCTACAATTCTATGATTCCCATGGCCACGAGCACATCAAGCCAGTAGAATCTCACAAACTCTCACTTAGCTACTCCAAAAAACTATTTATTGTTACCTTGGACATTTCCCACTTCAGGAAAGATGTGACAGATGAGAGCTTTAGCATGGTCTCTTATTACAGTGACTTTGTTACGCTTACAAAATATGCTGCAGCACATTTACTAGTGTGCTGTGAAGTATTATAAATAATTAAAACTAAGCCAGACTTGTCAGAAATAAATGAATAAAGCTCATTTTGCAACGCAGCATCCCTGATTTATTTTTTTATTGTGTTCACTTACAGCACTTGCTAATTCACAAAATTCAGTAATCCACAATGGGTCTCCCAATCATTAGTGAGGTTCTGCTACACAGGATTATGTTTTCACTACAGGCTCAGCTAGGAGAAGTAGATGAGTTATGAGGAAAAAAAGCTTTTATTCAGAAACATATCTTCAAAAATAAATATCGGATACCCAAAATTACTAACCAAGTTAATTGCTTCTTGGATAAATGTTCTATTTTCTTTTGCACCATTCTGGAAGCCTCTTGAGGATCTTATCTTCTTTTATCTGAGACTATTGTGCTTCTGGGTATTGCAGTACATAAAGGCACATAATATCGTGTAGAATCACATTCTAATAATCACACATAATATTAAAGACAACCACAGCAATATCTACACCTCGTGGGAGTGAGAATTCTTAATCCTGACTATCCAGGCTTCTGCCTGACTTTCAATGTGTTCGTTTGTGAGGAATATAATTAATGTTGCTTCTTTTTAAAGTTTTGTTTCACAGGTTTGTTGTTGTGTCATTGTCTGTTTCACTGATATATTTTGCAAGACAGCTGTGCCCAAGCCTAGGAGAGGATAAATATGCATATTGCTTCTGTGATGTTACCAGTGATATGAAGTCATGTTGACAGGAAAAAACCCTGCTTTTTCTGCTTTGTTTCATATTTCTACAAAGCAGATTCTGTTTGGATGCTTATGCAAACCCAAGGGCAAGTTCTCTCATTACCAGTACCTGTGTAACCCTACTGAAAGCAATAAAGTCGCCCCGGTGTCAGTGAGGTTAAACATTCAGCCCACAATCCTTTTTAAACATGAACAGACCCAGTACAAATGTACTACTACAAAAGGTAAATGTACCATATATAAATGACTAAGCATGCATGACCAGATGTGGTCTTGGAGTCATTTCGGACCCTTCAAACCCCATTCATTTTATAGCATACCAGCACCTCATTGTGGCTCACCCCCTACCAGAAGTTACACCTTTCACAGGAACAGCTCACTGGGCCTCTTTTGCTGGAAAAACGCCCAAGCAAATTGGAAAGAGTCTGAAGTCCATGCGAGAAATGCAAAGTGCTAGTTTGCTCTCAAGCTTCTTGTCTTATTCTGCCAAAGGTTCCAAAGCTGCTGCATGTTTTTTTAATGCTGTATATTGAATTAATTCATTTAAGTAATTCACACTGTCTAAATATGAATTATCCTACAAGAATTCTCATCTACCCTTTGTGAGATTTCTCAGGCTCATTTAGTAAGGGTCAGTAGTTTTTACTGCACATATGTAATCCTTCTGCCCGTCAGAGTTGGCAGCAACAAGGGCCAGGTTCAGTAGCTGGGCGCCTCTAAGAGGCAATACTTCCCCTCTCGCAAGCAGAGTCGGAGTGTAGCAAAAGCCTTTTAATAACAGAGAGAAACACTGTGGCATTATGTTGGGGAAACACCACCAACAGGATTCATAATACAGCCCATGAGCAAAAAACCCACCCCAAGCAATTTGGGGCGTGTCCTTTCCCTTTGGTTCTTGAGTCCAGCAACCCAAAGTCCCAAAAGTCCAACAACCCAAAAGTCTCTGTCCCTGCTCAGTGCAGCACAGCACCAGAACTCAAAAGTTTATCTGCAGAGTTTTACCTCCCAACCGGGGTGGAGATGGGGGGAGGGGGAGATTTAAGGGGCACCTTATGTGGTCCAAAGCCGATTGCCCCACCTCTCCATGGGGCTCCGCTCCGCTCCACCAGCTGTCCCATGAATCGCTCCTTTCTGACAGCCATGCCCCATGAGCTGCTCCAGCCATCCTACAAACTGCTCCGCTCCACCAGCCACTCTGGTCTGCCAGCCATTCCACGAGCCGCTCCAGCCGTCCCATGAGCTGCTCTGCTCTGCCAGCTGTCCTGCAAATTGCTCCGCAATATATCTTCAGGGTCCCCCACTACTTAACACAACACTCAGTGATTTCAGCTCTTAGTAAGTTTAGCTCTTTTGTGATTTCAGCCTGTAGTAGGGGAACCTCAGTGCTGGTGCACCATTAGCCCAAAGTGAATTCAGCTCAGCAGCCTGTAACTAGACTCCTAAGGGAATCAAAATTAGCTCTGATATTCCACAGTGAAAAGAGGAGGAAGTGCAATTAGCATGTAAGGCCCTCATCAGCAGCCCCATACCACCAGATATTAATACCTGTCCCCAGCCTCTCTCAATTCACTGAGTTTTGGAACCTATGTCCCTTGCCTAGCGAGTGCTACTTAGTTGATGGCGAGTCCCTCCATCATAACAAAAGGCCAAATACAGTTCCACTTTCCTTGATTCACATAATCAAGATAATTACAATTTATTCTTCCTGCCCCAATAACAGAGAAACTGGGGATCCCACAGCAGCCAAAGTGACCAGTTGGGCAGCTGTGGGCTCATGCCAGGCGGGGTGGGTGTGTCTATGCAAATGAGATCAGCCCCTGAAGTTCTTTTCCACAACTTGCCACACCTCACCACCAGATGTCAGGGTGGAGCTCATCCTGACTCTGCTTACACATATTTTCCACTGACAGCATTTTTTTTAAGCCTTGCTGAAGTTTCTCTGAGATGAGCTATTCCTTCATGCCTCTCAAACAGGATAAATCCCTTCAGACACTAGGGATGGGAGTGGTCCGGGAACAAGAGCAGGGGGGAGGGAGTCCTGACTCCCGGGTTCCATATGTGCCGATTCCGTGGGTGCTCTGGGGCTGGCATGCCCTGAGTGTGCCGCGTTCCCGCCTATCTCCCCGCGTTTCCTGCCCGGCCGTCGCCAACAGCAGTTTGGCGGTGTTAGCACACTCCGGGGGGCTGGAGGTGGGGGAGAGGGAACATGTCGTGCTCAGGGGTGGAGGATTTGGGGAAGGAGTTGGAATAGGGGCAGGGAGGGGGCAGAGTTGGGGCGGGGACTATGGGGAATGGTTTGGAATGGGGGCAGGGAAGGGATGGGAAGAGTCGGGG
The DNA here is from genome assembly GCF_015237465.2 of Chelonia mydas. Classification (NCBI taxonomy): domain Eukaryota; kingdom Metazoa; phylum Chordata; order Testudines; family Cheloniidae; genus Chelonia; species Chelonia mydas. The sequence goes on along the minus strand of NC_051250.2, from coordinate 10,911,741 downwards.
TGGGGGGGCCTCATGGAAGGGGTGGAGCGGGGGCAGGGCTGGGGGCAGAGGTGGGGGTCGAGCACCCAGGGAGAAGAGGGGAACTCGGTGCCTATGCTAGATTCTGGTTCCAAATCTGCAATTAGCTTGCTATGTGATCTCAAGTCACTCCTCTGGGCCTTAGTTTATCCATCTGTAAAATTACAGTAAACACTTATGTATATCACAGGCCTTCTGTGAGAATGAATGGTCCCAATCTTGCAATCTTTGGGTTGTCATAACTCTTACCAAAGTCAGTGGTAGCTTTGCCAGCATTAGGCTGCAAGGCTGGGCACACAGGCCCCTCCTACAAACAAACACTCACTAACCTGCATAGTGTTTTCTGCCATGAGTAGTCTCTGCATTGACATCCAGGAAACCACTTGTCAAGGTTCCTCCCCCACTCTGAACTCTAGGGTACAGATGTGGGGACCTGCATGAAAACCTCTTAAGCTTACTTTTACTAGCTTAGGTTAAAACTTCCCCAAGGTACAAATTAATTTTATCCTTTGTCCTTGGAATAACCACTGCCACCACCAAACTCTAACTGGGTTTACTGGGAAATGTAATTTGGACACGTCTTTCCCCCCAAAATCCTCCCAACCCTTGCACCCCACTTCCTGGGAAAGGTTTGGTAAAAATCCTCACCAATTTGCATAGGTGACCACAGACCCAAACCCTTGGATCTGAGAACAATGAAAAAGCATTCAGTTTTCTTACAAGAAGACTTTTAATAGAAATAGAAGTAACTAGAAGTAAAGGAATCACCCCTGTAAAATCAGGATAGTAGATACCTTACAGGGTAATTAGATTCAAAACACAGAGAATCCCTCTAGGCAAAACCTTAAGTTACAAAAAAGACACACAGACAGAAATAGTCATTCTATTCAGCACAATTCTTTTCTCAGCCATTTAAAGTAATCCTAATCTAACACACCTAGCTAGATTATTTACTAAAGTTCTAAGACTCCATTCCTGGTCTATCCCCAGCAAAAGCAGCATACCAACAGACAGAGACACAGACCCTTTGTTTCTCTCCCTCCTCCCAGCTTTTGAAAGTATCTTGTCTCCTCATTGGTCATTTTGGTCAGGTGCCAGCGAGGTTACCTTTAGCTTCTTAACCCTTTACAGGTGAGAGGATTTTTCCTCTAGCCAGGAGGGATTTTAAAGGGGTTTACCCTTCCCTTTATATTTATGACACCACTCATGGTAGTAACCACTACATCCAAGAGTACACATTCACAGCATCAGGCCTATCATCTGGAAAACATATTGAGATCCTTGGATGAAAAAGCACTCTGGAAGAAATCCAGCCTTCACCTCCATAACTGCAAAGGCTCCACCCAGTGGAACAAGTGTGCTCTGCTGTGCAATGGAAAGTGCTCAATGTAGGGAGAGTGCAAAGGAGATGATCTCCCACTCTGCAGTATGGAGCTTGGTGAGCTGCAGGAGGGAGGGAGTGAACACTCATGGGGCTCATAGTTGGCAAAATGTGAGCAGACTGGGGGAAGCAGATCATCCTGTCCTATCTCACGGTGGGAGACAACTGGCCTACTCCAGCCTAGCAATTGGGCTAGCAAATTCTTCATGGAATAGCTGACAAGCTGGTCTGCAGCTTGCAGGAAACAATTTCTTCCTCCCCTCTCCACACCTAGCACCCGATCTAGCTCCCACTGATCTCAACAGAAGGAATCCAAGTGACTTCAATAGGAGTAGGAGCATGCAGCTGGCTACTTGTGGCATGAACTGGGCTCTGGGTTTGAGCCTATACACAATTATTATTCCAATCTGATCATCTTTATGCAAGTCCTGGATTTATTTTATTCTTATGAGCCATTACTTAACAGAGCATGCGATGCAGAAACTAAGGAACTAATACCATTACTGCTGCCCTATAGTGCATGTTCATATGGCTGCAAATGTACAAAATGTCAGCTTATATCAAGTAAACTGAAGATGCTTCTGGGCCCAATGGAGCATTGCAGTGATTTAATTTGTAAAAATTATCTTTCCCAATAATTACGTTTCTAGTGCCGCGCTTTCAGCACTCAACAGTTTGTTTTTCAAAATTTTTCCTTACTGAGTTTTAAACATCTACAAATTATGAATGCCAAACATTTAATAAAGCTACAGAGCTCGAGCTCTCAACACAGACAACAGTTTTTAGAGGAGCAAGTTTATTATGGCTGAACTTTTACACAACCTCCAGCAGCGGAGGCATCTATTTCTTACAAATGAAAGAGCTCTGTTATCTATTTCAAGGCAATTAATATTAGTGACTCAAATACTGAGACTCAGGCCTCTCAAATGTCCCTTATTTCGAGGGATGTCACTCAGTTTCAGTCCCAGAGTTCTCCGCATTCCACACAGTTTGTGTCCCTGCACTTTTAGTATTGCAAATTATTTCCTCAGAAAGAATCATGAAACTAAGATTACATAAAGAGCTATTTACATTAGATGAATGAATCTCAGAGTTGTAAGTTTCCGCCACATGTACATTTTTTGTGTCTCTCATTTTAGAGTCTTTGTCACACATTGTATTCAAGTGGGGAGGTTGAGAGGTATGCTGATGTGATGGTCATTATCTAGGCAAAAACACCATGGCTTGAACTGGGAGCATTCAGAACTAAGTGCATGAGTCTTCAGAACTTGAGATAAAGATCTAGGCTCTCTGGGCAACATTGTAACAGATTCTAATCCTCTGTGCATCAGGCACAGTGAAGGACACATCACATGCACTGAACAGTGGATTACATCTGAGTCTCACAGCAGTGGAAATCCCAGATGAGTAGTTATGCGATGACCACCATATTTTCATAAATCACTATAGCTTGAACTAAAGAACCAGGCTCCCAAGCTAAGAGCTGTAACAGACCCATTGCACACAGAAAAGGGACACATAATACACATTGACTAGTGAATTACACTGTGACTTTGGTTCAGTCAGCCATATTTATGCTATCATAGCTTAACAACCCACACCAGTAGATCTCAGCACAGAAACACAAATACATTACAGTGTCCATTCTTCTTTGTTAAGGAGACACTGTTAACTTTTTTCACTCTATTCTTTCTAATACTCTATTAGAACACTAGAAAAAATCCCACTTAAGTGGTGGTGAGATTTCCTTTGACAAACAGAAGTGGATCATATCATCAGATCATGTACGTTGTCATATCTCCATTAAAATCAACGGACTTTTACAATGGTCAGTTTAAACCAGACGAGAATCTGGCCATAATGAGATTTATTTTAATGCATTTGTAATGCTGGTTGAAATTAACATGAATTTTTTCTTTGTTTGCTCATCTCAATAATAAATTAGGCCAGCATAATGTGCACAATGGGCCTTTCATCTGTGTCCTAAATAAATATTAGCCTTTAAAAAAAAATTATCCGGATTGTAGTGATTGATTAGAAATCCTGGAGCATTTTGGAGCAGATTACCCTATTTTTAAAATCAAGTATGGGGCCTAATCTACTTGACGTGTCTAACTCAGAGCCCCTTTACATGTCAGAAGACTTATCAAGTTAAAAGTTAAAAAAAAAGAAGACAAAAAGGAAGGTGAAAAAAGAGGGGTCACACACCAGCTGTAGAATCACAGCTGAAATAAACCACAGTTAATCGAAGTGTTTCAGAGACATCTGCAGGCTCCCTTCCTGGGAGGCCTCAGCAGTATTCTTCAATTATAAAGAATCTCATAACTGGAGCTATTCAGAAAGCTTCCGGGTATAATTTATCCTGTTCTAATTTATTAGAATGTCTCTCTATATCACTTTTCTTATTTTAACAAAGAGGTCTTTAAACAAATAGAACTAAAGGTAGGTTTAATTTGTTTTGCCCAGTAAAGAATCCTTGAGAAAATCAATTCTCCTTTACAAGGATGTCCTGGCAGGTTGGAAGCCCCATTATTATACTATTGTACCTTTTACATCCAGGTTTATGTGACATATGGCATCGTTTTTCCTCCACGATTTCAGAAAACTATGTTTAAACAGCATTAAAGGTCTAACTTCAACTGACAAAAGTCAGGAAAAACAAAGTGAGTGCTGACAGCCTCTTTAACTTGTCCTATTATAGATGGAAAAAGCAAAACGAGTGGGTAAAGAGCAAAGTGTTGGCAATAATGTAGAATTCCCTAGCTTTTGTCAATTCACGCCAAACCCTATATGTTATTTAAACAGAGAGCATTTTCTCTTTCCAATGAATGGGGATCTATCCATGTAACTCTCATGGACTATTCAGTATCTGGGCTGTTAAGTCCAGTCTTGCAGTCTTTACACAGATAAAACTCTCAGAGAAGTTAACAGGCGTTTTGCCAGCGTGGGGACTAAGGCCCTGATTCAGCAAGCATCCTTGTTTAAGAATGCAGTTAAGCACATGCTTAAGTCCCATTTAAGTTGACAGAATTTAAGTATTTGTTTAAAGTTAAGCACACTTTCCTAAATCACAATCAAAGGGCTGCAGAACGGCGCAGTGGGACTGTCATTAGAAACTCACTACCACTATCGAGTATCATCAACCCTGTACTTCTGCAGCCATGTGATCAGCTAAGTTTATGTTGTACCTTCCATCTCCCCTACCTTCCATATGTCTACTAATTCATTGCCACTGGCACTATTTCTGACCACCTAAGCCTCTGAGCAGCTTCCATTTCATTTAGCCAAAAGAACCTTCCACAAAAGGTATTTTCTTCTTTCCTCCCATGTGTTTAATTTCCTAACCCAAAATTACACTGATCTAAGATCCAGGATAGGTAATATTTAGTGCTGAGCCAGGGATAGATTTAAAATCTGCTGGCTAGAAATATGTGCTGCATTTCAATAGGGAGATGGGAATCCCCATGTTCCAGTGGCATAAAGTTTTTGTTTTTGAGGGGTTTTAATTTTATTCTAGTTTTTCTATCATTCTGAGGCCTGGTAGATGATAACTAAGGCAACTTGGCTATACAGCTGTAGGGATATAAAAATAATGCCAATGTGTGCCAATGCAGCTCTAAGAACAATTTAAAATAACCTCTACAATAAAATGAGGCATAAATAGAATACATGCTGGTGTATGATGATATAAAAGCATGTCTGGGATGACCTGGTTGTATTCAGGGGAGGAATCCTACTCCTGTAGTCCAGGCTGTGTCACCATAGTTGATCTCTTGACACTCCTTTGCTACAGTTTCTTCTGACCTTTTACCATGCAGCACCAACGAGCCAAAAATTATGCCCTATAGAGTAGAAGCAGTGGTTGGAAAGATAGTCTAACACAGGGTTTCTCAAACTTCGTTGCACTGCGACCCTCTTCGGACAACAAAAAATTGCTACACGACCCCAGGAAGAGGTACTGAAGCCCGAGCCGCGCCGCCCTGGAGTGGGGCCGAAGCCAAAGCTTGAGGGTTTCAGGCTTCAGCTTAGTCCTGGGAGGTGGGGCTCAGACTTTGGCTTCAGCCCTGGGCTGCAGCAAATTTAAACACCAGCCATGGTGACCCCATTAAAGCGGGGTCACAACCCACTTTGGGGTCCTGACCCACAGTTTGAGAACTGCTGGTCTAACAAACTAAGTACATTCAGGCTCCAATGCTACACTCACCTCCATGTCCACTTGATTGTAGATCCTGGACCAGGCTCAACAGGTGTAATGCCCAGGGTGGGCTAGGGGGCAGTCCAGAGCAGCAGTCAAGTGTGTGAGGGTGGTCCGATAGCCAGCAGGTCAATCCGTATCAGAGGCAGTCCGGGGCAATGATCAGAGTTCTCACAGGGGTCAGAAGCCGGAAGATCCAATCCAAGAAGCTGGGTCAGCAGTTAGGGAGATGAGGTTAGGCAAGGCAGCAAGACTGGGGCCAGTGAGGCAACAGGGCAAGGCACTCTAGGCAGCAAGCAATGGGCGGCTGCTCAGACAACTTCCTCTTCCTGTTGGGCGCTTTATATAGTGCGGGTACCCAATGAAAGCGCTGCCTGTCCATCTAATCAGGGACCTGGGGAGTGGTTGCTGTGAGTCTGTAGCCTTTAGCACCAAGGCTGTTGGTCTGGGGCAGCCGTGCAGGGACAGCACCTCAGGATATCTGGTGTCCTCCCCAAGTTGTGACTATGGTGCAGCATCACCTATAACAACTCATTGTGCTGGAAGAGAGCCCAGCCCAACATCTGGAGGGCGGTCTACAATGCCTAGCCTCCCTTGATACAGAGATCCTCCTCTGGTTACAGAACCTGGACCTCGAGCTCTGATGCCTGCATATGAAAGATAGAGAGACCCGAATAACTCATATGTGGCTTCCTCCACTTGTGAGAAATGCAGCCAGGATAACTGCCTCATGTCAGGGTTTCAGGATTTATTAGGCCCTCAGAACTGCCTCCAAACTCAAGCCTTTTGGCACTTGATGCAGCCATGGTGGTTTCTGCGCTAAGGGCAGGGGTGGAGCATGGGCAATGTGACAATGCAGGTGAATCTCTGCTTACCCTGTGTACTGCTCGGATGGGCTCCAAGAAGCTGGGGGAGAGAAGCCATCAAATGCAAGGGTCCCTGGAACCAGAGTTACACAGATTCTACTGCAAAGCCCCACTCCCAGCCCCAGAGTTCCATCCCATTGATTCCCATGTAGTTCCACACACCAAGGCTTTGGGCAAAGTAGAGTACAAATGTGTAAAAGTTAACAAAACCATTCAAAACCTCTCAGCCACACTTATCAATCATTGTAAATTTCACGTCAGACTTGTAGCAACTGTTGCCAAGAAAATACATATTTGCATCTACAGTCACCAGACCCTGACCTTCTAACTGTAACAAAATAAGGATCCAAACCTGCAATCCCTTATGCGACTGGTTGACTTCAACAGGGCTATTTACATGAGAAGGTTTACAGGGTTGGGCTTAGCCTGACATAAGGCATGTCCCTACTTTCCCCTTGTTTTAAATCTACATTTGCATTATCTATTTTCACTGGCTTTTAAATGATTTTAAATAATTATTAGCTCGGCTGCCCCAGATGGCTTTTCATTTTAATGTTATTGTAAAGCAGTGGCCTTGGTATGATAAAGCTCTATAAAAGCTTGTTATTTTGGTTAGCAAATAAACCCAAGCATGGCGGTGATATTTAATTCTTCTGCTTCATATAATGCTCTGTTGAGAAAACCACTGCAGAAAAGAAAAAAATAGCTGTGTGAGGCATGCTATTAAATATAAAAAAATACGTGTGCATGTAATAAATAACAAGCAGCTGTGAATTACAGGGCTATAATTCCATCAAGATGTTCTGATGACATCATAAACCATGGGAGAGAAGTTCAAGTAGATTGTGTAATCAGCAGAACTCAGAGCAGGAATTATAGCCCTGTAATTCACAATTGGTCTGCTTTATATTTTACATAATACGCTGATATGAGTCCCTGTGGGTCCTGCCTCCTCCAGAGTCCTGGATTACGACAATTCTCCCCGCCCCCATACTCTTTGATAGCTCCTGCTGAGGCCTCCCCAACTATAAACGTCATCCCCAAGCAGTTTCTGTTTCTGCCTGCTTTCCACCAAAGTCCCCAATTATTATCACTACCAACTCCCCCATTCAAAAAATGCCAGCAACCCCTACAGCTACCCCAAAAAACATTCAGTTTCTGAGGCTGCCTCTTTCCAACAGTACCCAAACTGGGCTACGTTCTGCTATCATGCCACCAGTGAAAACTTGAGGAACACCACTGAAGTTAATGGAACTACCCTGAATATACACTAGTGTAACTAAAAACAGACTCTGGCTCACGGCCTCCAAACCAGCCTACCCCATGCCTATGACGGTTATCATTTTAGTGCCACTTCAACCTACCTCTCATTCAGTGTAGTTTATCCTGTCTCTCCAGCATCAGATCCTTGACAGGCACTAGACTGCTTGACCTTGACTGCTCATGGCTCTTCTTCAAACACTGTTGGAGAATTCTCATAGGTGCGCTTTTGTAATTTATGAGTGCAACATCACACAGATGAATGTTGATTTGAGTGCATGCTATCACACCCACGATTATGAGGGCCTTTTCCAAGAACTGCAGTGTCCACAGTACTGTAATCAATATATCATAGTTCATCCATATACTAAACAACCTGCCTCAACCCCCCCACACACTATTTTTAGAGAACATTACGGTTGCAAAGCTAGACACCCAACAGTCAAAAAATTACAAGGTTAAGGATGTTCACGAAACCTTAGTCCATGAAACCTTTAACTTCCAATAAAGCTTAGTGGGGGCTGAGTGGAGAACTTCCTTAGGACTTGTTTACGTTGGGGTACCCAGGAAAATTAACTCAAATTAACTAAAGGTGTAGATGAGTAGATGATACTGAGATGTAGATGAATTAAACTGCATTAAATCCCTGTATGGACACACTCAATCAGAATTAAAGTAGCCTTAATCTGGTTTATCTTAATTCATTTTAATTAACTTCCAAAGTGAATTAGGAATCCAATTCTTACCTGTGAATTTTCATTCTAGGCTCTCCCATGGCAGACAATTTTCACAGTGGGGCACTCCCCATTTCATGGCAACTGGAGACAGATCAGATCTTTCCTTTGAGCCTGAGTATAGGACTGCCCCTCAGGAAGAACTCTTCAGAACAATAGCTTCCAATACTAGCTATATAAAGGTTCACAGGTGCTATTCAATTCCAATCATTTGCAGCAGAGCCTTGACATGAAATTTAGGGATTCCTCAGAGGAACACCCTTTTCCCTTTCAAACTACTTAACCAGCAAGCAGTAGCTAGAAACCCCCCCCCCCCGAACATAATGCAATCCTCTGAGTGAGGGTCAGCATGCTTGACGTGGCAGTATCCTGGAATGAAAATTCACAAGTTAGAATTTTTCCTTTCTCAGTCCTCTCCATGTCATGAAATTTCCTTCACACTGGGATGTAGCAAACAGTGTCATTCCTAGGGAGATAGGATGATTCAGTTTACCTATGTAGAAATGAAAAGGCACCTGGTGGTTACTGGAGAACCCTGTTTCATAACACCTTTCTACCAAATGTTGCACCAGCAGATGTGAGGACGTCAGTTCTATAGGATTTGAGAAAGTATGGAGGAGAGGCCCTGTAGCAGCCTTACTGATCTCCTCATAAGATGCATGTGATGTCTCTGCTTGCAAAACAGCTGCACTTTTCACAGAATACATAGTACTGAGAGTGTCATACCTGAGGTTTTGAATGCCTCTTCTATATACACCTTTATTCCTTTGCAGACTCTGTTTCCATCTAGCTGATGCATGTCTCCTTCCTTCAGTCCAAAGGGCAACAATACCACTTATTATATGAGAAAGATTGTGGTGCCTGAGATGGAGGCTGGGTTAGTTCACAGAACTACCATGTTTGACAGAATGTGTAACCAAGGTTTCATAAAGAGCATACCAAGTTCCAAAACCCCCTTTGGCAAGGCAGTGATGAGTAGACAAGCTACCTGCACTGAGAAAAGGACAAAAACTACCAACCTTGATGGAGTAAGGTAACTTTATTAGGACTTATGACCCACAGATCAAACTCATGACATGTATCTGCACATGGGGCCAATGGAAGTGGTAGCCCTCAGTAATCGGTTGTGTGCCAGTGACTAGAGATTGTTATGGGTTTCTTATTGTGTAATATGCTTGCAGTTCCTGACTTGTCTTTCCAAAAGTTGATAGCCTTGAGCCCCATGGGTAGACCATCTTGTAAAAATGCAAAACTGTCCTTTGCTTCAGATGACTTTGACTTTGTGTGTGTCCCTTATATCACCAACATCTAGATAGACCCCATTTGTGAATTTCCTCCAAAATGCTAGGAAGGTGTTTATCAGAATGAGTGGCTATAGTTCCTTCCTCTCAGCTTCCCAGCTGACAACTTAGGCAGCGCTAGATATTGGTGCAGGATAGGTCCCTGTTGTACTGTTTTGTATGGGTGTATTAGGAGCTTGAGAGGAAGTTCCAATTACATCTGACTAAGGTCTGAGAATCAAGATCTGAGGATTAATGAGAAGATGACTACAGTCATAGCGGCCTGTTCCTTTACAATCTTCTTTACCATCTTTACTCTCACTGGCTGCAGGGCGGAAAGCATAAAGGACACCTTTAGCCCACTGAGGTAAAGATAAAGCTATGTGACAAAGCGACCATATCATCCACTTTTGACCATCTCTTCCTCACACAGGACTTCCTTTTGTTTTCTTAATTGAGTTTTGATGGACATCGGTTCCATTACTAGGTTTCCAGCCCGGGCAGCGATGCACCGAAAGGCTAGCTGATCTAGACGGCCTTACCTTGGTTCTAGGTACGTCTTGCTGAGCCAGCTGACTCTGACTTTTCTTTTTGGTGTGGGAATCCTGAGAAATAGATAGAGCTTCTGCCCAGGACATGGACAAGGCTACTTTCTCTAAGCAGTGCTGAAGGTTTGCTGCCCTCATAGTAGTTGTATAGACATCATGCTTAAGAATCATCTGCTGAAAATGGAGGACTGAGCTTGGGGGCCATAGACAGGGGGGCCCCATGAGCTTGGGGGCCATGAGACAGGTTATACTACACATCTCCTCCTTGGGCCTCAACCTCCCCAGAATCACATCAGACTCCAAATATGTTCCCTCTATATGGGGTCTAATATCTGCCCCGATGACCAGCTTCTCTGGACCTAACATCAAATAACATTAAGAATGAAGTCACCAATGGGTTCTAGTGACGATCTTCTTTATTAAGAGGCCACAGCAGGCTTAACCTTAGGCAGAATAATGGATATTTTAGTACATTTAGGTACAGGAAGTTCTTGATAGGGAATTCCTACTCCACTTAAAAACCAACCTTCAAAATCCAAGTGAAGAAGAATTACACAGCTCTTCAACTTCGCTTGGTCGGTGGGTGGTGCGTACAGCACTTTATTTTCTGAAAACATAATGTATGCTTAATTCTGGGAAGCTTAGTTGAGAGGCCAAGGCATTTTGCTCAGAGCCCCAGCTTGAGAGAGCTCTCATTCTCTTTAGAGGAGACACTCTCTCATGAGAAGTTTTAAGACTTTGTGCTGCCCCTTAAGGAGCTGGTTGTGAGCAATATCCTTCACCAGTCCCTGAGCCAAACCCCTGCAAGAAAGAAGAAGGGCCCCTGTAAAGGCGTTACTAGGCAGATTGAGAGTCTGCAGGCATGCATCCTGTATGTCTCCCTAAAGAAAATAGTAGCCACTTTATGACCTCCTGTGGGACCCCAAAAGGCTGGAAGGGGAGACAAGGTGGGGCCATCTCCAAGGGAGGGGGAGCTGAATCACTTCACCTCATGCTGCCTGCTATGGGGTCTCAGCTGAGTGGGGCTCAACCACACAAAATGAGGAATGAACCAGACCCAACGGAGAAAATGATTCATTGGTATCAGCAAGGTTGTAGGAGCTGGCACCTGCTGTGACAGGTGAGGTTTTGCAAGTAGAACAGCTTGTTGGAAAGGGGAATGAAGCTTTCTCAACCATCTCACACCAGACTTTGCCTACATGCTGGCTGGGAGCAGGAATTTCTTCCTCCTAGTTGCTATGGGACAACCTTGCTTTCACCTAATATTAGGTGCAAGAGAAACTTTCCTGCTTCTTCCATGAGCTGTGGAAATTGGGGTCCCATGCTGAGGGGAAAGCTGGAGGGGGGGGGCTTTAGAAAACTTCTCCCCAGTTCCATGCCACTGATTCCGGCTTGGTCTTGCTCGATTACGTCAGTGTGGCTCTTGCCCACACAACAGATGGGAGATGGGTTTCACTGTAGCCTGCTCAACTGTCTCAGCATGCACGGTGCCCACTGTCACACACACAGCCCTCAGTAAAGCACCCTCTTCCGGTGCTTTACTGCGGGCTGTGTGTGTGACAGTGGGCACCCTCACACCCTCACCCTCGCCAGGCTGCTGTGTTGGCTCCCAGTCCACGGAACTCACATGCTTTAAGCTTCCCTGGCTCTCAGCAGGCTGCAGCAGGTACATTTCCTGGGCACAGGCGCTCGTCTGTTACCCTTTCATGGAAATGGAACCACACAGACCAGATGCCCTCGGCCCCCAGGACTAGCGATGACCTCTGCCCTAGATCCCCTCGTAGGTTAAGCACACCCTTTCTCAGAACATTCGCGGTGAGGGTGCTATGAATTTACAGTTTAACCCTTCAGGGACATCTGACAGCGAAAGCAAACATACACTAAAGGCTTGTCTACATGAACAGTGAGTTCGTGGCAAGCTGGAGTGTGCAATCTACCCTACACAACTCTGTCTATGTGCATCCTGCTAATGTGTGCTAACATTTCATGAGTATGCTTTAATATACTCCAGTTTCATAGAATCATAGAAGATTAGGTTGGAAGAGACCTCAGGAGGTCATCTAGTCCCATCTCCTGCTCAAAGCAGGACCTACACCAACTAAATCATCCCAGCCAGGGCTTTGTCAAGCTAGGCCTTAAAAGCCTCTAAGGATAGAGATTCCACCACCTCCCTAGGTAACCCATTCCAGTGCTTCACCACTCTCCTAGTGATATAGTTTTTCCTAATATCCAATCTAGACCGCCCCCACTGCAACTTGAGACCATTGCTCCTTGTTCTGTCATTTGCCACCACTGAGAACAGCCGAGCTCCATCCTCTTTGGAACCCCCCCTTCAGGTAGTTGAAGGCTGCTATCAAATCCCCCCTCACTCTTCTCTTCTGAGACTAAATAAGCCCAGGTCCTGCAACCTCTCCTCATAAGTCATGTGCCCCAGCCCCCTAATCATTTTTGTTGCCCTCCGCTGCACTCTCTCCAATTTGTCCACATCCTTTCTTTAGTGGGGGGCCCAAAACTGGACGCAATACTCCAGATGTGGTCTCACCAGTGCCGAATAGAGGGGAATAATCACTTCCCTTGATCTGCTGGCAATGCTCCTACTAATGCAGCCCAATATGCCATTAGCCTTCTTGGCAACAAGGGCACGCTATTGACTCATATCCAGCTTCTCGTCCACTGTAATCCTGAGGACCTTTTCTGAAGAACTGCCTCTTAGACAGTCGGACCCCAGCCTGTAGCATTGCATGGGATTCTTCCATCCTAAGTGCAGGACTCTGCACTTGTCCTTGTTGAACCTCATCAGATTTCTTTTAGCCCAATCCTCCAATTTGTCTAGGTCACTATTGACCCTATCCCTACCCTCCAGTGTATCTACCTCTCCCCCCAGCTTAGTGTCATTGGTGAACACAAGTGAACACCTGGCCCATGTCAGCTTAGTGTCATTCGCGAACTTGCTGAGGGTGCAATCTATCCTATTGTCCAGATCATTAATTAAGATGTTGAACAAAACCAGACCCAGAACAGACCCCTGGGGAACTCCACTTGATACAGGTGTAGCTGTTTCTAAACTAACTCATGGGAATGATGGTCAGGATACACAATAAAAATGCCTCTGTATACCTCCTTATAACCATTGCTTTTTTATTTGCTGCAGCTAAGTGATGGATGCTTACAAAAATAAGTATTGTTAAGCCTGTAACAATAGCCACTGGAGTCAGTGGATAGTGACCTCGCCATGTGACACAAGGCAATAAACTATTACCCCTGGCCCATGTCAGGTGACTGGGGCCTGGAAATAAAGAGCAATCTGTTGCTAGCATTCCTCTGTGTCAGGCCTTTATTACAAAGCCCTATCTCCAGCAGCTCTGGATTGTAATTGGGGGAGGCAAAACATACTATATCCCTCATACAGAACCACCAGCCTAAGAATAAATTCCAGCAAACCATTAACTCCACAAGAATCAATGAAAAACCAGAAGCCAAGCTGTATCTATATAAGATCAGAATTTCTTTATCACTTGTCCTATATATAGACACACACTGTTAATTCCATACCAAATGCTGTTATCACCTCTCAAGCAGCATGTCGGAAGTGCTAAGCCAGTGACCACCATCTTTATCTTTGTCTCAGTCTTCATCCTTCCCTCCCCCACCTCCAGCCCTTACAGAAAAAGCAACAACTACTCCATCCCATGAAGCCACGCTGAAGGCCTTTTCAGTCACTATTGATGGACCTGGACTGGTCATTTTTGCATATTTCATCTTTATAGCCTTCACATCAAATTCAGAGTAAAAACCTAAAAAGGACTAATATGCACCAAAGGCAGAACCAAAAAAGGAAATCACCTTCCAACAAAAGGGCCTAGGAAAAAATATGTATACTCTCTTTAAATTCCCTGTCCCCAACACATGCAGGTTTGCTTTGACATCTTTAATCATTTTCTTTATATACTATTCTTTAATGAATGATGCTCAAGGAAATACAATACCTTTGAGAAGAGCATGTGCAGTATTCTAGCATGAGGGCATAGAAGAACAGGAAGAAAAGGAAGGGCTGCATTTGTGTATGTCGGGAAAGATCAAACAATAGGAAGACAGAGTGAAAGGGACTGGGGCACAGGCAGTCTTACTTAGCAGCTGCAGCTGGGTGGAGGTCTGCCTACCAGGGACAAAAGTCACCGGGCCAGAGTTAGAGGGAATTGTAAGACCTGATTCCATAAACAAGAGCCAGGGTCAGAGACCAGAAATAGTACCAGGTTTGAATCAAGAGGCAGGAATTGGGGTCGAAGTCGGGCTGGTGTCAGGGTCCAGAGATGAGGCAAAGTCCAGCATAGTAACAGGTCAAGGTCTGTATGGTTGCCCAGACAACTTCCGGGGGCAACCCCCGGGGTTAAATATGGGCACTGGGCCAATCAGAGGGCCGCAGGGTACTGTGATTCTGGGTCTTCCTGGCAGTACTTCCTGTGGTGCCTATTCTCCACAGTGCTCCCTTTGTCCCACTAGTCAGCACTTCCTTTACAACAGCACTACTCCCTAGAAAGCTGCTCTTCTATCGCTAGAACACGTGACACTTTTGTCACATGTGGTCTGCTGAGCCCAATTCTAATTAGGCTTAACTGGGGGGGCCACTTGTACAGAGAGAGTTAGGCCCAGAGGGAAAGATTCAAAGCTAAGACGGGGAAGGTTACAGAAGCTTTTATACAAAGCGTGAGAGGATGCCTGACAATACTTAAGAAAAACATCCCTCCAGTTGTCATCACAGGCGGTGTAAATATTAGCTATGTGAACTGGAATAAAAGGGCCATTGTCTGAGAGGACGCCAAGTAATAGATAAGAATGGGATCATTCTCGATTTGCATACAAATTAGCTAATATTTTCCCCTTCTCACATAGAGTGTGAAAGGCCAAAGTCTCTCTTTCACCGCCAAAACCTTCAAGGTCTTTCACAGTTGAGTCCAGCTTATGTTTTATTTTTTAGACAAATTGTTTACGTTTTCATGAGCTTTGCTAGCACATCTTAATCCTGATGAGCAGTACCTGCCTTATTGCCAGCTCCATCAATTCTGCCAATATCCCTCAAGCAGCAGCTCACTTTTCCAGTCCCAGCACACCAGCTCAGTCAATGAGCCTCCACCCTGCTCTGGAGTACCCCTCATACTTCACACCCAGTCTTGCTTCCTCTTCCCCTCCACTCGGTTAGTAGCCTTCAGATCTTTGTAGTTCCCCTGCTATTCTAACCATAGCCTCTCAAGCTGTTCTGTCAATGCACCAAGGTACTAACCTGCAGGACCTATGTAATTTCAGCCCTGGTTAATCCTAAACAATCTAAATTCCACAGTAGGATTGTATGTGATATAGTTCTGTGAGATCAGGTAATTTCCTCCCTGAGTTTATGATACATTTCAGTGATGTGCTTCACTGTCTGTTGCAGAGGCTCACAGCAGTAAGGAAAGAGGAGAGGGAGCCAGTTAGATGGAAACTTTTGAAATCCAGTGACAGCTCTTTTGTGCTTACTGATCCCTTCCCTTAGTTAATCCTGTAGCCCTTTCTCATGTTGTTCATATGGCAGATGGATAAGGCTGAGAAGTCAGACACCATGTGGTTCCACTGAGAGCACAAGCATTAGAGAGACTATAAATGCGAATTAGGAAAACTATCACTTTCCAGATTGATTTTTATAAAGTATTTTAATATTTCAAAGAATTCCTTCTAAATGTTTTAAGAGCTTTAAATTAGAAGCTGTAACCTGATCATAAATTAAAAACCAGCCTTTACCAGTGAAAAGCACTGCAAAGTTATTTATATGTTTATAATTTATTTCCATTTCCCACCAAGTTTTCTCTGGAGACTATGATTCTCATCTCAAAGAGACTTGTAAGAGAGAATGCAGCATTCATGCTAAATCTTCTACTACACCTAATTTAAGTATCTGCAACACTTGTCATTTGTCCTCATGCACAAACATCTATCCACAGAACATGAAATTTTAAATATCAATAAATATTCTGATGTCCACACAAGCAGAGCATCTAATTTCCACATCAGAAGGCAGATAAGTAGGAATACAGGTGTATATTCATATCCAAAAGGAATCTCAGTTGGTGCAACATCTCAAGAAAAGAGATCTAGGCATGTGCAGGAGCAGTGTTAATGCAAGTTTCCCTCTACAGATGCAGGGGAAGCTCAGACTCACAGTTGTGCAAACAAGGTAAGACTGAGTTTTGTATTATTATATTATTTGTATTACATCTCTCATCTGAGTTGGGCAACCATTGTGCTAGTTATAGTACAGACATACAGAAAAAGATAGCTGAACATCGGCAAGACTGGGGGGATGCTGGTATGAAGAAAAAACAAGCTGATGAACTTGCCTCCTCTTTGATATACCCCACTATTGAGGGCACCTTCCCTCAGACTGTTAAATAATTTCACAGCCTTGGGATTTGCTTCAGGCTTCTCAATGTTAATGGGTGTCCTAATAGCCATTGCAACAAAACACATCCACTTCCATCTGTGACTGGCTAGAAAACTGAGCCCCATCCAACTGGCCACAGTGTTCCACACATTTCTATTCTGTAAGTCTCATGTCTGCAACTTGTTCTATTTAGGAATGAAGACACCCACCCTGAGTAAAGTCCAACTAGTACAAACCATAGCAGCCCAGCTACTCAGCAACATAGGTCACCATTAACACGTCTCCCCAGTACTCTGCTCTCTGTGCTGTCTCTCTATTTACTGCAGAGTGCAAGTTAAGATCTCTGTCCTAATAGTCAAAGTTCTCCATGGGTTTCATCTTAGCTACCTGAGAAACCTTTTCCTCTGTAATCATGACCTCTCATGACAGATACATTCCACTAGAACAATGAAACTGTCACCAAACATATGAAAGGTTGTAAGAACAGGAGGCAGACTTTTCACAGAAGCTGGATCTACACTCTGGAACTCATTGCCACCAGAAATGAGAACGACCATGGACCTCACCACATTCAGAACTAAATGCAAAACTTTTTTTTAAACTTAGCATTAAATTAGATTAAACAAACAGTTTACAATAACATCCCCCCCACACACAAAAAACCTCCACCATGCTAGGTACTCAGATATCGTGGGGATGGGGCCCATAGAAATAAAGAGTCAGACAGACAGCAGTTAGAATTACTAGAGACACGATTTTGATCATGCCGTAAGAGCTGGAAGAAAGATACAGTCATTGCTTTGCACACTACAAAATATCTACAAGGCCTCATCGCTTTGTTTCATTTAAAAAGTCTCCCTACTTTGTTCCGTGTAAATTAAAAGGTAGATGATTCACCAATTTTCACCTTGGTTCCACAAGTTATTTCATGGCACACCATACCTGCCAAACCAACAGCTCTAAAGCGCCACCTAATGGCCTTAGAGTCAAGTACATATTTACGAGACTTGCATAGCAAATAAAACCTGGAGAGAAACCAGCCACATTGTTTTGGGATTTTCTTTGCATTTTTGTAAAGGATTTATCCAAATGCCTGGCATGTCATTAGTAATTCTGAAGGTCTGCAGGGGAATAATTCCACAGTGGCTCCTTAAAACTGTTTGATAAACAAGCATTTTGAGTATGATAATGAGGTTAAAGCCATAGAAGAATTAATTAGAGTGGTTACAAACTGCTGAAAACTTTGATACTCAAGTTGCCTTTGTTTAGTTACAGTTTGACTGCCAAATGACTGCAATTTCATACGCATTTGTGCTGAGTGGCAGTGACATGCTCAGCCCTGCTAAATTAATCTCAGTTATTTCTTTTATTTATTAAGATATTTGCACAGGGCAGGATCAATTTAGCTGATATAATCTATTTAGCAACGCAGCCCTGTTTTCAAGGTAGGTTTGTGCCTTGAAAGGCATACTGAAAATACATCCATCCATACATACTGGAGCCATGGATAACATTAACAACTGTGATATAATTCACAGAAACTACATGAGAAAATTATAATTACATTACAGAAGAAATACCACAGTAGCATACGCTAATGCACTTAGCCGTCAAACAAACAGGGTTCTTTAAACTCATTGAGTATTGAAAAGCATTATAAGACTGATAAACAGATACAATTTATTTTATGTAACATCTTTCATACGATGTATTATGTATATTATTATATAATATATTATTATATAATATATAATATTATAATTTATAATAATTTACAAAAGCAGGTATTATAAATGTGGTGGAAGAGCTACATGTTAAATAAATGACTTACATTTGGTTACGTACTTAGTAGCCAAACACTGAAATATAAAGGAGGTAGTAGAATTTGCATATACTCTGCAAATTAAGATACCTTTGGATCAATGCCAGTTTACTATCATTTGGATACCTGGTTACACTTCGGGGAACAGGTTCAATGGAAGATTTAGAAAATAGAGATGTTTGGGTGGGATTACATGGGGTTTTATCACAAACAATACATCCCACCATATGGAATTTGATGGCAAGAGGTTCCCTCAAAACTATATTTATTTCAAATATTACAAAATATACATGTACATAATACTTTCCCTTTGTTTCCAACAACATATCTAAATGAAGCAAAAGCGGCCCTATACCTCCACAATAATAGCAAATGAATACAAAACCAGATAGTAATTTTAAGTCTGTTATTTATTTTGAAATAATTGATAGTTTCCCATTTCCTTTCAAACAGCTCTGAATTCCGTGTTGCTCTTGCTGAGACTTGCTTCATTATCAAGTTCAGGTTGAGCCATTCAGTCTTTGGGTCCTGTCGAGTTAGTGCATGCCATCAGAATTGCTTTTTTTGGCTAGCGTTAACAACAGTAACAGAGCAATTATATCTGTTTTATGGAGTTGCAACACTTCAGTAATATCTCTAGGATACCATTGTGATAACTGAGCCTACAAATTTATTCTAATTGTGAGCTCAATTGTAAAAAATATGTTAAAGTTCATAAGATTTCACAATAGCCTACAACAACAAATATTGATAAGAAAAGGTATGAAAAGGTGACAGAAAAACTGAATTAATGTAAACAAAAAGACCTACTAATATAACTCAAGGACTGTGTGAAGATCATGCCTGGTAAACAAGAAAATGTGGGTCCAGAAATCAGTGAACCAAAATTGGCATGTAAGAAATGAGGCCTAATTAGTGGACAAAGTAATAAAAGGATGGGCTATTCCACCCCTCACTCTCTTTTTAGGCCCTTAAAGAAAGAGACTTTGGGGGGAAAAATAAGGAGAATAGATGAAAGCTACTGAAGCAAGCTTCACTATCATGGCTGCTACACCCCCACGATCTGCTGGGATCCTATGCCTTCGTCATCTTGGTCCTAAGGGATGTCCTGACCAGACCCATCCAGAGAGAGGAACCCAGATAACATCACTACCTATTCTGGTTCCAACTGAATCCCAAACACCAGCTGGGATGAAATCAGATCGGACTTCAACAGCTTCAGCACATTTCCGCTAACTTCTTCTCTTTTCCCCAAAATGACAGTTATCATCATCTCTGATACAATCTAAGAGACTGTCAAACAAGAGGCTTTTCCTTTTAAAAACTCTCTCCAGCTAAGGGGAAAGGGATGTTGTTAAAATGAAAGCCATATTTAATACTTACTCAAATTTTTTAACTGTTTTTACTTCTTTTCCTTCACCTTTAATAAAAAGTTAAAAGGATTTTTAATGATGTGTTTGTCATGGTACTAAGCAGGCTGAGGTCTCTGTATACTAAAGCCTGAACCTTGCTTAACATTGTTTAATGGTGCACAGTGACCGGGTTATGTTAACACCTTTGGCTCATTTATTCCATCTAATTTAATACAACAATTGTGGTATTTTAGGAACAAAAAGTTCTATGGTGAGCATTAGGCTTATATAACTGACACAAACACAGTAACACTGCATGCTTAAGCATTCCCACACATGGTAGTGACCTCCAGTAGAATGGAACTTCATTTATAGTGAAGTAGGATGAACATTCTAAATTCCATGCATTCCAATGTGTGCATTTAATTCCAGGTCTAGTGACCCTCTTCTGCTTATTGTGAAGTTCTTTTGTGGGGAAGAAACTGACAATTATAAGAGGTTTCACTTTGCTTGGAAGGAGACAGATGATCTTACTTAATGCAGCATTTGAAAGAGATGCAAAACCAAACTAAATTAATTCTGTGAACACCTAATGAGATATGGGCCAGGCACTTTTATTTGCTTAAGGATGCCTGTTAACTCATTACTGGCTAATGTTTTATGTCCTTCCATACTGATATTCCAAACTGGAGCCACATAGGCCAGGTCCTCAGGTGTGGCTGAGGAATGCATAGAGCAGGGGATGCAAAGGTGATTTTATGCCACATTCACATTCTCTTTATACTGATCCAGCTGTGCACCAGACCAGTCCCCCACCATAAATTAAAACAGCCCTAAGACTACTCCATCCCCTACATAGGCAGCAAGGCATATAGGGGACACTGCTAGCTTTCTACCACTAGAGGATCTACCTTGCATTGGAGTAATAATCTCAGTGACAGCTTTGCTGGGTTCAGGGCGATACTTTGCCATGATCACAGCAAAAAGCAGCCACAATAGGGAAGAATTTAGGCCACATATCTTACGCTCCTTTACAGAGGATGGGACTCCAGTGTGGTCTCCAGCACAGGATCTCTCCTACAAAGTCTTTAAGCACAAGGACAATGCCACACTAACAGAACTAGAGACGCAAGGATGTAAGCTAATGAAGACTTAATCCCCTTATTCTGCTGGCTATTGATCTTTGCCATGAAGATGGAGCTGGCACATGTGATTCAAACCGTGCTGCAGGCTGACTAACTGACGGGACCAAAGGGATAAGGAAAGAATGAGCTGGTCCAGAACCAGAGCCGGATGACAGGGCTGGCCTTAGACAGAGGGAACTCAGCTGAGCATTTGTTGACATTTTGGCTTTGTGTTTGCTTTCCCCATTTCACCACATTCACACTCTGGAGGTTTTGCACTGATTCACACTATCCCTTCTCCAACAATAGCACCCAGGGGCTGCAAGGTCCCCTGCCAAGCCAAATAATCACTTCCAACAAGGGGTGCCAAGCGGTAGCTTGGGGCCTCACAAATTGTAAGCCCAGCCCTGTCAAAAGAGAAATAAGGGTATGTCTCCACCATAAATGGAGCATGTAATTGCAGCATATGTAGACAGACTCAGCACATGTAGACACACTCAAGTTAGCTGTGAAGCCATGGTAGCATGGGTTTCAGTGCGGGCTAGCTACTGAGTAAGTGTTATGCTATACAGTACCCAGAGTCCTAGGTGGGCTTGTACATCCTGCACGGAATCCCGTTCTGCCACATCTTCACTGCTATTGACGTACCTGAGCTTGGATATCTCTACATATGCTGCAATCAGACTGCCCTACAGACATAACCTAAAAGGCAGAAAATTCCCCAAAGGGATTGAAGAGTCCAGGCTAGAGGCATTTCTAAAGAGATGCAGTTTAAAAAAAACAACATGGTATATGCATATGTGTTGTCCCTACCTTATTACCAGTCAGTGCTGGTGCTACAGTCATGTACACTAAGCCTTTAAATGGCTGCAGTTTATCTAAGTATTATACTCAACCTGCCTTGTATTGTGTCACTGGTATATTTTGCTAACAAGTGGAAGATGCATTCGTTATACCTCTAATTACAGCAGGAATTGAAACTCTATGCTCTATCTTAGTGGAGACTAATTTCCACTGCAGGTGTCCGTAATTAGCAGAGCATGAGTCCGTTGATGTTTGCAGACACAACCTTTCCAACTTTTTATTTGGAAATAAACTTCCCGAATATACAGCTCCCCCTTAATGTATGTGTGTAACTTTCCACTGTAATTCTGCATAAATAATTTAAAATAAATCAATAATGGTTTCCTCCACTGATAGAACATAAATGAAATTTGCAGGGAAAAGAAAAAATATTTTTAGTGAAATCTGTTGAAAACTGCATGAGGTTTGCATGGAAATTCTTCTCACCACTTCCCCTCCTGTTTCCTATAATCATAAATAATTCACCACCAAAATCCCCATCCTGAGCAGGGACTGAACAAATGAAATAAACACAAGACCTGCAGATATCTATGCGCTTTGCAAAAGGCGTAAACAAAATTCTACTTAAACTAGATTTTCACTTGTTGGGAAACTTGCATATAGATGGAATTGTGCTTGAGAGGCTGAGATTGATTCCCTTATTAGGCTCAGTAAGTTGGCCAACACGAAGCAGAGTGTTTGCAGTGAGCTCCTGTATTTCAAACGTGGGGAAGGAAAAGTAATTTCACAGAGATGGTTCCAATTCATGGTAAACATACGTTACTAAAACAGGTGAACAATTCAAACATCACATATTTGCCAAGGTAGAGGACTGGGCCAGGCTTTCTGCTGTCAACTGCAAGATGTTGCTAGACCTTTCTGCGTCTGTCTCATCATGCTCCAAAGATCTTGAAGGCAAAGAACCTTGTTACTGAATAATCCACTTTTAGATCAGTGGAATACGATTTGTAATTGTAGGATGATGTTGTATACTTTCATGCTATTGGTGTCAATATCACTCATCCCCTCCTCCCTCTCTCCCCCGCAGTTCAAACATCATTTCTAGTAGAAGAAACAAAGCCATCTAGACAGAATACTGTTTCAGATCGGGGGAGCCTGTTGAGGCCGCTGCTCCTGCAGTGACGCCTCTCTGATCTCTAGGGGTTAATTTGAGAATTACAGCTTGACAGTGGAATAGTGTCTTCTCAAAGCAATAATAAATAATAATAACCACCAAAGTGTGAACTTGCTTAACTCTTTTTAGTTCTCATTAGAGAGACACAATTATAGCACTGGCTGGAGACATGTACTGTGTGACAGGCACTGCCTCGGCCCTGTCACAGCATTGCATTCTCCCCTCGCTGAAGTTGGTGTAAATCAGGAATTGAAGTCAATGGAATTACATCAGTGCTGAAGTAACTTGGAGGAGAATCAAGCCCAGCATTTGGCCAGAGTGCATTAATCCTGACCTGCAGCTGCCTCTTTTAATCTACTAATGGGTGATACTGAAAGGAAAGAGTCAATAGAGATAGATAAGAAAGGAAAAGCAGAAAGAATATAACAATAGGAGGAAGGGAAGAGCTGTAGAAAGGTGAAAGGCATCTTACCAGAAACACCACCTTTGGTTGCTCACATTGAGGGTAATGAACTTAGAAAATCCAACTCAGGCCAGGTGTCAGGAAGTGGGACAAGTGACAAGAACCACCTGACCTGGAAAATGCATTTGAAAATAATAGATGGAAAGGGCAAAGCATGTTGCATTTCTTGTGGCACAAAAATTCTCCCTGATTGAATCACTTTTTTTCCTCAGAAGGATCCATGGATTTAGCCCACAGCCCCAGAATTAGGATTCAACCCTCGTAGCACATCCATTTGTTCCTCTTCTCCCCCCATTTAACTGTGAATTAACTGCAAAGACAGCACACGCTCAGCAGGCCTTCCCAATGGAACCTACTCCAACTACTCCTTGTCACAGCCCAGTCCTCAAGTCCTGGGTTTTAACAACCTTTATTTCAGTTTCCTGATCTAAAACTTCTAAAATACCTCTAAACCACTGGTACGGCCCCCAATAAGCTCTTCTTGTCACTTCATTCCTGACTAGCAACTCCCTAGCCGTTCTAGTCTCAGGCCTCTCCTGAGCTATTACTGCCAGGCACACTCAATACCTAGGGCTAGATATTCCCAACTGGTATAAACTGACATAGCTCCACTCAAAACAGTGAAGCTATGTGGATTTACATCAGCAGATGTTGTTTCTGATGTCAAAATGCTTCCTAAGGGCAAATTCATCATCCTGTGACTTAATCCAGACATGAACCTAGGTTGCCATACATAAAAGGTTTATGCATTAAATCACAGCTGATCTACTAAACACTGGTATAAACTCAAAGATCATTTTCCCCAGCATGTGCATTGTGCTTTGAGATAATTTACCAGCACGTTAGGGGAAAAAAAGAGAACTGGAGTTCAGGTCATTACATTATTCTGCTGTTGACCCTACTTGTCCCAAAACAGCCTATATGTTGAAGGACGCTTTTGTGTGTATTGTACTGGAGACAGTCATTACTGATTCATCTACAGGGCAAAAACACCAGTTTTGTGAGGCCACGTTTATCGTGTGGTTTGGTATTATCTGTACAGAGGACCCCAAATCATACTAATTGTGAGACAACTGCATGAAAACTAGGACTGTAGCAAAGTTCCATCACACAGTTACAACAAGGTTTTGTCCCATCTACACAGGCAAGACCAAATCACATTATGAAACTATGAGGGGGCTATCATGTTATAATACTGTAGCTGTCCTGCTGAGTGGTTGCAGATGTCGGGGACATGCAGGTTGGTTTCCCATTGGAGAAGAAGTCAGTGTCATGGAGGCATTTTTTAAAGCATACCTTGTTTTATTTAAATTATATACATCAGTTCTTGAACAGAGGTGGTCACAAATGGTATGCAGAAAACCCATCTTTAAGAAATCTCAGCCCAGAATCAGTGCCCAGTTTTTAGGAGCAATTCTTATTAATTATTTGCCATAAAAATTGACTAGATAGAGAGATGAAGGCACAGAACAAACTCTCTTGATATTGGCAACTGCTCCTCCCAAAAGAAACTACAACCCAAAACAATCAAGAATATAGCATTTCTTCAAAGATTCAACACTAGCTGTTAACCATACCATATGATGATCAAAAATCCAATTTGTGGCATAACCCGGTCTTTTGTAGGAGATGAGAGAAAACTGATGTCATCAAAGGGGAAATATCTCAGCTTTGTGAAAGATTTGCATGGGTAAATTCTGCAATTATTAAAGGTACCTCCAGGCAACCCAGTTAAATTCAATAGGGTTGCATGGGTATAACTCAAGATAGAATGTAACCTGCAATTCATAATCTATTCTGTACTCTGCAGGAGTCTGTAGCTGCATTGTGCTGATATTTAGCTGTTCTATTATGAGCTTCTTACTTTGATATGAATGACATACATTGATGATAGAAAGCCTGGGCAAAGTTAAACTCAGGGGGACTGCAAAAGGGTTTTTTGTTTGTTTATTTTTTAAAATTACTTCAAATCCCTTCAGTGGTTTTATTTTGGGGACCAGGATTTTTTAAGGGATCCAGAAGAACTTGCAGAAAATATCAGCTGCCTATCTTACTTTCTGAGTTATTTTTTTTCAAGAAGTTTGTTGCAAGATAATTAAACACACCCCATGCTAACAAATTCTGTCTCTGTGGAAGCAGAAGTGAGAGAATTTGCTAGTAAAACAAAATAAAACAGTTGTAAAAGAAGATTATGGATGTCATTGGGTTCTGCTGCAGCACTGATCTTTGGGAGATAACACCAGTAGCCCACTCCTCCATCCCAAAGTTTGTGGGGGAGAGGGTACACTGATGACCATCTTCTGAAGTCCAGAGATAGCAGGATCATAGAATGTAGCAATTCATTCAACACATATGCCCACCATCAGCTAACTGTACATATGCAGCATGGGATATCAAATCACAATATTCAGCCCTCGGACCATGGGTCTACACTGGGCCAGGTAAGAATGCAGCTGCACTAAATTTAGGTAGGATATTTTTTACTGTTCTAGAGCCCAGTGCAAAGTATCCAGTTGATAGCAGTGAAAAAATATATGCTAGCATGGTTAAGCCACTACAGTGCTTTGGTGTTACTGACTATTTGGCTGTGTGACATACTGGCAGCAAAATTGAAGGTCTGAATGAACATGGAGACTCGGTGCTCACTGGGTTGCATTTGAAAAGGGGATGCCTACCCTCAAGTCCATTGACCCAGCAATAGATATGCTCCAAAGCCCCACTGAAGTCAAAGAAAGACTTTCAATGGGCTTTGAACCAGGCCGAATGTGGGGAAATCCAGGAGGACTAATTCCCTTTTTGCTTCAGCAAAAGGTATCCCTGCTAGGTCAGAGTTTAGGATTTAGTTGATGAAGCAGGGTTAGGGGAACTCAGGACCGAATGCACATAAGAACTAATTTCTGTTTCATCCCAGGACAAGGTGATCCACCAGATGGGAGCTGGGGTACAAAGATGGAACAATATGGGGGGAAAACAATGCTGAAGCAGGGAGGCTGAATGGCCTTCTTATCCTAGAAGGGAGAAGTCACACCAGGTGAGTGGTGCAGTGCACTGGTAGAGAAGGATTGTGAAAGCCCTTGGTTGATTTTGCTTGAAAATTCCCTTAACATCTGCTTCCTTCATCTACCCTTACAAAAGTGATCCTCAGCACAATGACAACAGTGGCTTTTGACACATTGGCATCCTGTTTCTCTTCATCATTATTGTGAAGCTTTACTGGTGGGGAGGTGCAGTTATTGTCAGTCTTCAGCACTAGGTAAGGTGTGAAGCTCACCTTTTCTATCCTCTCTCCTTGTCTGTTAACAAGTGAGAACCAGCTTGTGCTGGAAATGGCTGATCCAAAAGACTGGAGAATTTTCATCTCTCCCATCATTCCAAGCAACTATTTCTGACTTCCCTCAACAATCAGACAGCTCTGCTGCTGCTGCTGTATTGTTTGCATTTAGGGCTCAGTCCTGCAAGGTGCTAAATACTCCCGACTTCCACTCAGCACCACAGATAAGTATTCAGCACATTGCAAGATCAAACCCACAGAAAGCAATACCATATCAACTCACTCTCTCCAAGGCGTGAATCTGATCACAGACCCTGTGTGAAAGAGCCATTGCTCTACCCACCACCTCATGTGTCTGCAAAGCCTTTGCTGCATAAACAACAACAACAATCTCACCCTCACATTTTGAACCTTCTTCTAGCCAAGCCATTGGGCCAAGTGAATATAAAACTTTAAACATAAAGAAGCAAGCAAGCTCTCATTTGCAATTTTCTCCCAGTGAACCCGCTAACACTGAAGACTGCATTACAAATTCTCAGAATGTTTAACTGCAATCAAGGGATTACCCTCCATCATTATCCTATAACTAAGAGAACAGGTTAATAGCTGTCACTGCCATTTCTAAATAGAGTACTATATAATTATGGGTTGTTAACGCACATCCCCACCACAGCATATCTGTAACCTAACACAATAACAGCAGTTATGTTTCACAAGACACTTTGATTTCTTGTAGTCTTTATGAGATTTTAGTAATCACAGTATTTATGGGAAGTGGGGGGAGGAAGAGGGTAAATCTTTTTCTTCTTTTTTTAAAATTTTTGTTTACCACACAGTTCTTACAACTTTTCTGACATGCGAGAACTGCCTGGGGGAAGCCAGTCTCTAGCAAAACAGCCAGTAAGCAATTTATTTACTGTAAGAACAGGGGTGTAGTTACCAAAAAAAAAGGCACATCTCACTTCACGGGTGTGTGTGAGATTATAAACACGTGATAGAATGATGACCAGGGGCTGGCCTTTAATAACCCCTTTCCCTTCCAAGCACCCTAATTTATTTTCCTCCGTATAAATCCCCTGACCACATACATCTTTCCTTTCCTTTCTTCTTTGGAATATTAACAAGGGAGAGGTGCCAGCTGACTCTTGTTATTTGTGCCTTGCTCTCCGGCTCCTCTGGTCTGACAGCAGCTGTCCATCTGCAGACGGATTTGGGGTGGAAAGGGACATTTGCCATGGTCTGTAACCCGAGGGTCTCCCCACCCAGCACATGAGACGCCTAGTCAAAGGCCAAATGCTGATCTTGTTTGCCCAGTGCAATCCCAGTGACTTCAATATGGTAGCACAGGTTGCAAGCAAGGGTGATTTTTTGGACCCCAGTGGGAAATAACTGGGTATATGTAGGAGCTGCCCGTGTTGCATGGGCCTAAAACAGCATGAGCCCAATTGCCCTACAGAGCATAAAAAAGGTGCATACAAATATTCATGATCTTGGGGGGGGGGTGTTCAGTTTAACCCTCCTATCCCCCCACAAAGTAATGTTCAATAGCCCTTTTCACTGCATGCCTCAGTAATGAGGGATGAGTTGAAGCTGCCATAAGTTCCTTTCTATTATGACAATTCTTAAGACAATAAGAAGCAGGAGCAAGCACTAATGAGATTCCTATAGGGGTCTCCCCCATACCATTCAGGCAAAGTGTCCACTGGCTGCAGCAAAAGGAACACTGCAGGCATAGCGTTTGCATTGGCCTAGGTGGGTAGGGCATGATGCAAGCAACTTGTCAATAGGTGACTGCATGGTTTTCCCCACAGTAAAATGGGTGTTAATTACAACTATTACAGAGAGGCAGCATGAGCCAGTAGAGAGTGGCTGCCAGGTCCAGCTGGTCAATTTTTTTTGACAAAACTTGCCCTTTTGTGCAAACTGAAAAGTTTCATGAAAACATATTGGTTTCAACAAAAATTTAAAATGGGATGATTTTTATGGTCGAGGATGGAATTTCTGGTCAAAACAAGAAATTGAAACCCCTGAACAGTCATTAGCCCAGTGATCGGAGCACTTGCCTGGAATGTGGGAGACCCAGGTTTGTGTTGCTGCTCCATATCAGGCAGAGTGTGTGTGTGTGTGTTCTTCTAACACTACATAGCCAATGATGGAATTGCAGGGCCACTGTGCCAAGGCCTACAAGCTTACTGCATAATATATCAGAGTCTAGACTACAGTGTTCCCTTTGCTCCTTTTACAAAGGTGCTCCTCCTGAACCTGTCCCATGGAAGGGTGAGAGAACCCATCTCCCCTACAAACCTATACCATCTTGAGCAAGTTAAAACTGCTGGCGGCAGCTTTAACTTGCAGCCTCTGTATACACTGTTTTACATGGCTTTTGGGTGCAGCATGTAGTGACCAGCATGGACCCCACACCTACTTTTCATTTGACACTTTCATAGTGTCCCCCTTCCTAACCAACATGTCTCTTGTACGTACAAGTTCCAAGAACAGCTGTGGCCTCCCTCACCCTTCTGCTGAAGGAACAAAGGGTCTATCTTACATACCTGCCTAAATCGTGGGGATCAGCTATAGGTATTTTGTGAGCAGATACCCTGACTTCAATGGGAGCCAGACCACTTATGCTAGGGTGGTACAAACTTATGAATGTAGTCCAGCGTTTCATCTGTAGCTTATTTCAAGGGAGGGTCTTTGCTGCAAGGAAATGCACTCCCACACATATTCTCTTTCCTCCCCCAGCCGCCACTCACAAACGCTCCTGCCTTCACATGAATCTCTTTGCAGCATACTAATTAAATATTTCAAATGGTTTTATCCATGGTTAAGCAAAGATAAAATTTTAATGATTTAATTAGCAAGCTCTAGGAAAAAAAATAATAATGAAGAAAGGCGGGTGCAACTGTCCTGGGCTTTCAGTGTCTCTCTTTCATGTTGCATAAGAATTGCAGGAAGATGCAGCTCTTGACAACCATTCTCCTACTGCGCTCTGCAGCGGAGACCCCAGCCCAAGCCCTTGGGGAGATTGTACTGTAGTGAGTTATGCCAGCTCTCAGCTGTGTGTCAAGAAGGGCATCTCCCTAGCACAAGGCGGCAATTTTCCTGTAGGGGGAAAACAGCCCAGCTCTCATTTGGCCCATTAGCCTTGAACTGAAGTGGAAAAGCCTGATGCTATTTTCCAAAGGATAAACCGAAAACAGGTTCTTTTTAACATCTCCTCAAGATTTTGGTATTTTTCTTTATGGTTTACTGCTTTACCCTCCCAGGCCTCTGCATTCAGGGCTTATTAAAGGAAATTCCAGTTCTGTGTTACATGTTTTGGAGGAAAAAACTAATTATCCTGTTTGAATAATTTACTTATTATAATTTGGATATTTTTCTTCCGCTTTGTTCTCCCTCTCAGATTAGTCTGTGCAAATTGCTGCACAGGTATTACTGACACAGATCACGATACAAAGGCTGTCTGAGTCTGCCTCTGGGATACAGCTATTCCAATCAACCCTTTCTGCTTCCCCTCCCCAACCACAGAGAAGTCAGTTATAATATTCTTCTTCAAAACATGCACTGTGCTCTAATATGCATATTGAATACCAAAGGCAGGCTAGGAAGGAGGGGGAGGGGCAGAGAGTCTGGATTGTTCACTCATTAGAAAGTGTCCCCTGTTCAGAGATGTTAAATATGCCAACAGGCAATCTCGGTAGAAGTCAGAAGGACCAACGATGCGCTTCGCTACTGCTTTAAGAATTAGAGAGGAGACCGAGCACAAGGAGGGCACAGAGAACATGCATTTTACAGCGATTAGAATTTCAGCCCATTGTAATTTATACATTTATTTAATCATCGTTTTAAGTTCAGAAAATTTGCAGTTGGCAGAGATCTCATTCTGTCAGATGCCACAAAGCCTGCTCCAGAAAGACCAAGGCTTTGTTCACAACCGGTTGTTGGAAAAAGGGGTTGCTGTGCAGTCGCTCAAAGCACTGTGAGATCTATATCTCATGATATCCATTCTTGTCAGTCAGACTCCCCAGTCAGAAGGAATAGCTGGCTACGGTCTATGTGTGTGTGTGTGTGGTTACTCATTTGTTTTGCGCTATATTTTATTGAATCCACTCTATTCTAGTCTGGTTCTTATACAACGCCCAGGCGTAGTCTCTACCTAAAAATTAGACTGACCTAGCTAACATCACTAAGTGGGGTGAAAAATTTTGCACCCCGTGCAACACAGTTAGGTTCACCTGACCCGCATTGTGGACACGATTAGGTCAGCGGAAGACCTCTTCCATCAACACAAGCTACCACCTCTAGGAGAGATGGATTACCTACCTGGACAGAAAAAACCCTTCTACTCTGGCACTTCAGTTGCACAACTGCAGTGCTCTGGCTCTGCTGCTGCAGTAAATGTAGTGTAGACGCGGCCTCAGCACCATGATATCTGGGCACCACCTGTGCCTTTAGTCTGCGAGTCCTTTGAAGCAGGGATTCTATTCTACGTGTGGCACATTCAACCAACTGTAAACCCCTGGATACAACTACTAGCACTATATACATTATTAATAATAAACCAGTGATAATAGGGGTGGTGAGGCATCTGGAAAGGTAAGAAGAAGAGCACAGGGAGCACCTGTAGAATTTATATGAATGTAGAGAGAGATTGGACTGAGTACCACGAGTTCTACTTAAAATTCAAAGTTCTGGTGTTTGGCTTCAGAAGCAAACTGGGTGATATGTGTATATCCTAAAGTTCCTTTTTCCTGCACTTTTTTATACTGCTCCCTGTCTATGAACCGCATGCTTTTCAACACCATTCTTTTCCCCAGCAGGAAAATGACAAGAAGAAATAAGGTGCACATATCAAAAGTGTTGCAAACCATATTATTCTGTTCCACTTCAGCTGACATTTTCCAGTTAGTCTGTTTTGCCCAGCCTCCCCCTGCCCAAGAGTCAAAGGGTTTGATGTTCTGGAGCCAATGGAGTTATGCTGATTTACATTAGCTGAGTATTTGACCTTTTATCTTTAAATATTAAGTAAACAAGAATCATGACTTATATTCCCAGTATTTAGACTGGATAAGACGACAGAAAAGCTTCAGGCCGCACCAGACCCTTGTCGTCTGTTACATTTTTTGCTGATCTTTCTCCAATACTTAACGGATCCACAACATCCCTGTCATTTCTAGGGAGCCTCTGTCTTTTCCCCCTACTTTAAATAACCCAAGTCATGGCTACAATTTTTGCATGAGAAAGACTTGGAGGGGTTTCCTTTGGAAACCCTCAGTATTAACCCTTAATCATCCGGAAGGATTGTAACACAAGGCACGTCCTCCCCCACAAAGGATAGGTGCACAATCTCAGCATTGATCCTTACCCTGATGACCTGGGGACTGAAAAACAGGGATGGGGAATCAAAGTATATCTATCTTCCTAAGGATTTTTTATAGTGTCTATCACTATAGAAACATCTAATTATTACCACGTAGCATGGTACAGCACTGCCACCTTAGTTCATTGATGTTAACAATGGATTGAAGCTTGTGATATAGACGGGCACACACTAGCCATTTGTGGCCTGTTTTTCAGAGGTTCCTAGTGTGACAGATTGACAATTTCCTGCAATGTCTCTGAATTAAGTTAAACCTTATTGAATAAGGGTTTATACCTTTGGGGTACATTGTATAAAAACTGCAATTGTGTATATGTTATTGTGGCATTGCACATATCTTCTCTAATAGGAATGGGGATGCTAATATATTTCCTCTGTTACCAGCCCTTTGGAGCCAACTCCTGGAGGGTGCACATATCCTTGTTCAAACTGGATTCTCCAGGGACCAATAGACAAAGAAAGGGTTTTTGGATAAATACCCTGGTTTTAAACCGGCTCAAGTCCTTCTTCCTGATCCAGCAAATGGACAGGACTGCTGGTCCACAGAGGGCCACGATCCTTAGGTTAGGGTTGAAAAGGGCTGGGCATACTGAGGTCCCATCAGACTGAGTACTTATTCTGAGCTGAAGCTAGGATGAAGTGGTAGCCACAAGGAATCTCCCTTGGGTGGGGATTTGAAAGACTACTCCTGCCAGAATCCATGTTAGGGTTGCAGTTAACTCTAGTAAACATATTAACATGTGTGTAGGTTCTTTTATTGTTTTAAATAAGTTTTCTCTGTAATGCTTTTTATCTTAAGAATAAAATAAGCTTGACTAGAAAGAACTCTGCAGTACTTAAAACTGTAGCAATTACATCTGTTGACCATCTCTGAAGAGAAAGCAAGCATTTGCCTTGGGCAACCTGTTTGTGCTGGGAATAATGCAGCGAAGGCAGGAAACTGTACAGACTGGAAACACCTCAGTCAGAAGGGAGAGAGATGCATATCTCCACCCAAGAGAGGTGTGGGTGCCCTTGCTGGACCATTGCAGGGAAATACAGGTACAGTAGCCCTGTGACAACTAGCACCCAAAGATCTTACTGAAGCAAATGTGTGTTCTCTGCAGAGGAGTTGGTGAGGAGAGTTGGCAGGAGAGGAAAGAGGAGCCACAGAGATATAAAATATTTGGGATCTGTGCATTTTCTCTGGCTTTCCATATGAGTTAAAACACTGTGATTATTTTCAGTCCTTTTGAAAATGGAAAAATCTTAAGTTACAGGTGAGATTGACACTGATGAGAACATGGCCAAGGCATGGAAGCTCCACGCTAGAATTACTAACTACTTTGCTGCATAGGCATGGCCTGTTTTGAAGAACTAAGCTGGACAGAAGCAAACCATGAAAGTGCACCAATATCTTTAAAAACGTTGAGCAGAGATTCTCAGAGTGGTGTTGCTTTAGTAAAACATCTATCGGCATTTCCATTATAATTCCTGTTTAATTCAACTGTGAAAATCTGCTTGGGACTGAGACTTGTGATTTAAATTCTTCGCCTGGGAATAAATTTTTACTTTTACACATTTTGAATATAAATTCGGCAATAGCTCAGTTAGAGGAGAACAAAATGGTCTCCTAGAAGTTTACCTGTTACAGAAGTTGGGAAGAGCTGGGGGATTTGCACATTTGAACAGTGAGAAAAATCCCATTACCACCCTGGCTGACTTGTGCATATGCATGATGCCTGACATGAGGAATTAATTCATAGGTTACTAGATATTCTACAGCTGTGTCAAGAAAGATGGAATGAGTAAGAAAATTTAATAAGCAAACCTTCTGAATGAAACTATATTTGAGCAGTTTGATGAGCTTAACTAAGAAATTTTAGAACATTTCCAAGGAATCAAGGTCTTGGTCTTTATCTTCAAGGCACTTACCAGTCTGAACTTGGGATACTGAAAAAATCACCTATAATCTCCAGGATGAGAACTGTGGTCAGCAACTCCATTCCTCTGGAACAGTGGAGATTTATGGCGCCAACGTAAAGGCAGGACTCAGAGCTTTCTCAGGGGCTGCTCTAAGATTACTTGTGGCACCTTAGAGACTAACCAATTTATTTGAGCATAAGCTTTCGTGAGCTACAGCTCACTTCATCGGATGCATACTGTGGAAAGTATAGAAGATCTTTTTATACACACAAAGCATGAAAAAATGGGTGTTTACCACTACAAAAGGTTTTCTCTCCCCCGACCCCACTCTCCTGCTGGTAACAACTTATCTAAAGTGATCACTCTCCTACACATTGTAAAGAGAGTGATCACTTTAGATAAGCTATTACCAGCAGGAGAGTGGGGAGGGGGGGGGAGAAAACCTTTTGTAGTGGTAAACACCCATTTTTTCATGCTTTGTGTGTATAAAAAGATCTTCTATACTTTCCACAGTATGCATCCGATGAAGTGAGCTGTAGCTCACGAAAGCTTATGCTCAGATAAATTGGTTAGTCTCTAAGAGCCACAAGTACTCCTTTTCTTTTTGCGAATACAGACTAACACGGCTGTTACTCTGAAACCTGCTCTAAGATTGTGAGGTGAACTCCCACAGGGAGTAAGAACCACCATCAACCTCACCAATATTTAATTCTAATTGGGTCTTTGCTAATAAAAACACATGGTGTGTCATACATTAATTTAAAAAATCAAATATTCAAAAATATTGTTTTTTAAATCCACAAATGATTTTCCCCCTGAGGAGAGGCTGAGAAAAAGAAAGATCAACCATACCTGACAGAGGGTAGTTATATCAGTTAGTGGACTTCTAGAAGGTGCTCAGACACTGTGATGATGGATGTAGTACAAGAACATTAATAAAACAGAACCTATTCATCCCTAACTGATTGGAAAAACAATACTCTCGTCCATTATTCTTAGCATTCTTTTGTGATCTCTCTCTGGGTGAGGGGTGGGATGTTGCTTCCCCTCCAATCATGGTTACAGAGTGAGCTGCACCACTGACCCATCTCTGAGGGCAGTCCCCTCTCCCAGACCCTCCAGCCCAGGTGACAAGCCCCAAGCTTTCACCTCTCTCAGGGTGGACTCACATGGTTCTCCCACTCAGACCCAGTCCTGGCTTACGGACCCCTGTATACTAGTGATTGCCACCTCAGAATACCTGACTTAGGTTCAGTACCAATAGCTTTGCTCTCTGGGGCTTGTGAACAGTGGCATATACAAAGGCTTTCTGATTTTTGGTTTTAACCAATAAAAACAGATAAAACTTGCTAATACATACCCCCTCCAGCACCCCAAACCCCTCATCCCTGGCCTGACCCCAGAGCCCAAATCCCCAGCCAGAGCCCTCACCCTCTCCCACACTCCAGCCCCCTGCCCTAGCCTGGTGAAAGTGAGTGAGGGTTGGGGACAGCAAGCGATGGAGGGAGCAGGGATGGAGTGAGTGGAGGCGGGACCTCGGGATGGGGCAGGACAGGGACAGGGCCTCAGCTGAGGGGCTGGTCAGGGTGTTCATTTTTGTGTGATTAGAAAGTTGGCAACCCTACTTTGAGGGTGTCAACAAGGGTGATCCAGTTGGTATAGTATACTCAGATTTTCAGAAAGCCTTTGACAAGGTCCCTCACCAAAGGCTCTTAAGGAAACTAAGCAGTCATGGGATAACAGGGAAGGCCCTCTCATAGACCAATAACTGGTGAAAAAGACAGGAAACAAATGATAGGAATAAATGGTCAATTTTCACAATGGAGAGAAGTAAACAGTGGGATCCGCCGGCACTAAGGATCTGTACTGGGAACTGTGCTGTTCAACATATTCATTATTTCTTTGGAAAAGAGAGAGAATAATGAAGTGGTGAAGTTTGCAGATGATACAAAATTATTCAAGATAGTTAAATCCAAAGCTGACGGCAAAGAATTATAGATCTCACAAAACTGGGTAACTGGGCAATAAAATGGCAGATGAAATTCAACATTGATAAGTGCAAAGTAATGCACAATGGAAAAAAAATCCCAAATACACATCTATAATGATGGGTTCTAAATTAGCTGTTACCAATCAAGAAAGAGATCTTGGAGTTATTGAGATAGTTCTCTGAAAACTTCAAGGGTAACAGAATGTTAGGAACTATTAAAAAAGGGATAGAAAATATGACAGAAAATATCATAACTTCACTATATAAATACCTGGTGTGCCCACACCTTGAATACTGTGTCCAGTTTAGTCACCCCCTCTCAAAAAGGATATAGTGGAACTGGAGAAGGTCCAGAGAAGGGCAACAAAGAAGATCCAGGTTATGAAATAGCTCGCATATGAGGAGAGGATAAAAAGAGTAGGGCTGTTCTGCTTAGAAAAGAGATGATTAAGGGGTGGGATATGATAGAGGTCTATAAATCATGAATGGTGTGAAGAAAGTGAACATAGAAAAGTGTTATTTACCCTTTCCCACAATACAAAACCCAGGGTGAAATTAGTAGACAGCACCCAATGAAATTAATAGGCAGCAGGTTTATCTTTAAACAAGAGGAAGTACTTTTTCACACAATGTACAACTAACCTCATGCCAAATGCCATGGGATGCTGTGATGGCCAACAGTATACCTGGATTCAAAAAAACAACTAGATAAATTCATGGAGGATAGGTCCATTAATGGCTATTAGCCAAAATAGTCAGGGATGCAACCCCAAACATCTGACTGACAGAAGCTGGGAGGGGAAGACAGGGGTGGATCCACGGGCGCCGACTCCGTGGGTGCTTTGGGGATGGAGCACCCATGGGGAAAAATGGTAGGGGGGCTGCCAGTGAGAGCTCAGCACCCATCAGCTCCCCCCACAGTGCCTCCCACCCACTGCCAGGCCCCACCAATCAGCGCCTCCCTCTCCCTCCCATGATCAGCAGTTTTGCGGTGTGCAGGAGGCTCTGGGGGGCGAGGAGGGAGGAGCGGGGACAGGGCAGGCTTGGGGGAGCTGGTAGAATGGGGTGCAACGAAGCAGGGCAGGAAGGGGTGGAAAGAGGTGGGGCAGGGGTGTGGCCTTGGGGAAAGAAGTAGAGTCGGGGTGGGGCATGTGGGCAGAGCCGGGGATCAAGCACCCCTGGCACACTGGAAAGTCAGTGCCTGTGGGTGAACCTCTCAAAACCTGCCCTGTTCTGTACACTCCCCTTGAAACTCTGGCACTGGCTACTGCCGGAGACAGGATACTGGGCTAGATGGACCGTTGCTCTGACCCAGTATGGCAGTTCTTATTGTTTAATTTTCTCCTTGTTTTTCCTAATAGCCCCTTTTGACTTAATTCCCTACATTCAGGAAACTTCCTTTACAGCTACTGGACAATGGTATAACATACGCAGAAGATGTAAATAATACAGACCAGGCCTATGTCCACCTCCCCACTCCCTCAATCAATTTTATCTTCATTTCTCTATTGGATTATATTGATTACTTTAGCATTTAAAACTGACAAGATCTAAAAAGAATTTAAAATACAAAATTTAAGGTTGCATGAAGGGACAATTGTGTCTGAGTTACCATCTGACTTTTGCCAAACGCTCAACAATCACTCCCAAAACATCTGGAAAGTGGTTTACACAGAAGCAGATCAGAAATTGGATATTGGCTATCACAATGGCTGGACATATGATCAGCCAATGGTAAATTTAAGATAATTTTTTCACTTTCCTCTTTTGCAGAAATTGCTTTATTGGAGATTCTGTTAAAACTGATTACAAAAAAAAGTGTGAAGAGAGAGAATGGAATATTCCATTAAAAACCCCTTGAAAAAGTCAGAATGCACTTTTTCCTCTTTCAGTCTGTGTAAGTGGATTTTAATTTTACTGCAGTGACTGTCTATCATTGCTCTCAAAACATTCTGGTAGCAGCATGAGGCAACACAAAACTGGAAATGACATAGTCCTGGATATAACACAAGTGTAGGGTTGCCAGGTGCCCAGTTTTCAACTGGAAAGTGTGCTCAAAAAGGGGCCTGGCAGTGTCCAGTCAGATGTACTGACTGGACACCAAAAGTTCGGTTACTGTGAGGTGAGGGGAGGCGCTGGGTCATGGGGCTGGGGCTGCCTCCTACCTGCAGACAGCTCCTTGTCAGGCTGCAGCCACTCCTGTCCCAGTCCTGGAGCAGAGGGAGCCCACTGAGGTGGAGATGATCCAGTGAGGAACTGTGGGAGAGGAGCAAATGAAAGGTGTGGGACCTTGGGAGGAAGAGGTGGAGCGGGTGGGAAGAGGCGGGGCCTCAGAGGTCCAGTTACCAGCAATTAGAAAGGTGGCAACCCTAAACACGTGACTGCAAGTGCTGAAGGTGGCAGAATCCTGGACATACGGTATAGGCCCACAAACTTCTGGAAATTTGTTCAGGATGTTAGGCACATATGCACAAGATGCCAGAGACGCCATGTTCCAGCACACAATTCCAGACATGTCAATATTCATGTGTCCACGGAACAAAAATGTGTAATAAATCCTGAACAGCAACTGTGCCCATTCACCATACAAACAGCATGTGTGTGTTTTTCCACTGTCCAGGAATCTCATCGATAATCCTACAGATTGTTTTCCATTTCCCCTCCAGTATTATAATTTCTGCCAAACTGTTCCATCACCATAGAGCCTAATTGTAAAATGATCGAACAAAGAATAAAGGGACAAACTTGCCAGACTTGACTTTGACTAGTTCCTATGTTCTTTGTCTAGGTGAGCGTGATAGGTATTTCTTCTCCAGGCCTTAGTGGACTATCTACTTGGGGACACACCATTATTTGTCTCCTTCTACAGTTCCCCACAGCTGAGAGCTTGCATGACAACTATTTTCAGCAAACTAGAAGACTGATATGAGACTTCGTGAAGGAGTGTGAAGAACTGGCTGGAGCCTACAACTGGGTCACCTGGAGTGTAATCAAGCAGGCCTTGTCCCACTCTGGGGCTGAGCAATTTAAACAGGAGCAGGAAGCAGCAGAGCACAGGAGAGTCCAGGAAGGCTACAGCGGGTGGTGGTTTCTCTCTCCGGAAACTAGTCTTCAGGAGTCTATTCAGTGACTTGGTTTTGTGGATTTTAAGTTTGGGATCTCTGAACCAGGGTAATTATTCCTGTCTTGAAACCTTGCTAACCTAATTAAAGAGGGACATGCTATTTGGTTAGCACTTCTCCTTGCCCCAACTGGGGGAAATTAAGGCAACGACACAGCTTTTCTGGTGATCCCTCAAGCAACCTCCTCTGAAAAAGCCCTCGAGGTCAATACATTCAGGCTGGAATGGACCCAGAGAAGTGAATTCCAGAATTGAGCGTCTTCCATGGAAAAAGTTCTGGCCTCAGCTTCCACATGAATACATCTAGAGACCATCAATCAATTAATCCATCTCAGACTATTTCAAATGCCAGGGTAAGACATGAGGAGAGAAGTGGTTTCTAAGCTATCAGGACCCACACCATTACAGACGTTATACTGTAGATCCAAATCAAGACCTTGAATTGTATCCAAAGACTAAATGGATGCCAGGGCAATCTACAGAGAACAGGGATAACTTGGTCCATTATGTAAGTAGCAAGTGGCATTCTGTGATCTTCAGGTGTAGTCCCAATATAAAGTACATTGCAGACATCCATTCTGGAAGAGATAAAGCTATGGATAAT
This sequence comes from Chelonia mydas, assembly GCF_015237465.2. Classification (NCBI taxonomy): domain Eukaryota; kingdom Metazoa; phylum Chordata; order Testudines; family Cheloniidae; genus Chelonia; species Chelonia mydas. The sequence goes on along the minus strand of NC_051250.2, from coordinate 10,872,034 downwards.
TGCTGTGAGGTCTCTGGGGACTGTGATTATTTTAAAAGTAGAGGAACCCAAATGAAATTCAAAGAAAACAGGTAATATTTCAAAATTCTGAGCACTTAAAAAAGTTTCCTCTGCTTAAATTAGTAAATATTTTACTTAAAGATTTACACAGGAAATTAAATTTTCCTATAAAAAGTTACTGTGCCAAATCTTGACAGTAAATTAAGTCATTAAAGTATGAAAGTCTTTTTTACATTAAAATCTCAATGCAACCTTAACTACAGATTCCCTGCCAATGCCTATAAAATATCTAATGTTACAAAACATTGGCCAAAATTTTCCAAAATGGGTGCCTAAAGTTAGACTCCTAAATCCTTTTTGCCTGAAAGCTACTAGGCACTCACCAATTTTGCTAATCAGGCCACTTACGTGCCTAAATATAGACTTAGACATTAAGTAAATAATCATCACAAGCCTTCCCCCTGCTATCAAGTATTAATATTATGTGAGGTAGTAATATTATCTTACGCACCTATAGGTTTTGTTTCCCAGTGCCAATACCCCCAGGTGTGTTGTGACATTTAATCCATCACTCTGCAAAGTGCTGTGAGATCCCTTGATGAAAGGCACTAAAGATGTGTTTCCAGGATCCTTTTCAGAACTCTGGGAATATTTAAAAACCATGGGAGCTAAAAGGAAGGAGGGAGACCCCTGCAAAGCCCCTTCTTCCTCTATATGATTTACAACACACGCTCTCCAAAGGAAATATAAGCAATTCCCGTTTATATACACTGCCAATCAGAATTCTGCCAACCGGAGCTCTTTTCCCTCTAGCTATGCTCTCTTCTATTTTTGCTTTTCTCTCGCTCTCTTTCTTCCCTTTAATGGTAAGGAAGGCAGACCTACTATAAGATGTGTACTTTTAAGGAAAATAACATACACACCTCACTTCTAGCTTATTAGGACTATTTTACTTTATTACTCTCTGTATATATGCTTGTTTCTTTTAAACTTTTTTTTTTTTTTTTTTAAATAGCATATGCTGAAAAAAGAAAGGAAAGTGTATGTTAAGTCTAAGGCCACCAAAACGGGATAAAATAATTAGGCAATCTTCCAGCAAAGTCACAGTAAAAGGAAGGCACTAGCTTTTGTTGCATATTTGATCTGTCCAGAGCTTTTTCGTATGTCATGACATCTGGTTTACAGCCTTGGTGCCCGATTTAGTGAATAATGAAGATTGTCTCATTAACTCTATTAAATAAACAAACCAAAATGTTCTAGTGACTGCACAGGTTGAAAAGGCTATCTCTACACTGAAACTAGAGGGGCTGCTCCTTACTGTAAAAAGCATGGCTGGTTTGCAAACGTTCAGTTAGCCGGTCTCAGGATACTCAACTTTCAGTATAGAATGAAATTGGAGCTGAACTTCTGCAAAACAAAACTCCAGTGCCCTGTTGCTCTCACGCTGACTGGAAAACTTAGTCACTGGAGAAGCAGGAAATAAAATACAGGGGGAGGGGTAAGTAGACAATAAAACCTATTCTCTCCACATATTTTCATTTGCAGATTGATATTAAAGCCTACTGAGTGGTTTTTAGTTACATTCAGACAAAACCTTGGCTTCGTTTTCCCTATGAAGCTTTAACTTCACTCACTGAGAATAAATATCACTAATTCTGCATAAACAAAAAACGCCTCTTCTGAATTTTTTGTAATTTTAGTTTTTAAAAAATGACAATGGTGTAGCAGTGAGGCAGAGCAGCGCAGGAAGACCAAGTGGAGGACATGAAACTATTCAAGCTTTCATGCGGGAGTCTTGCGTAAGAAGAGGGAGAAATGGGGAAGCAGGCTGAACTCCTAAGTACATTAAAACAGCCCTCTGCCAAAAGGAAAGCAAAGAAATTACACAGCACTTAAATGCTGGTATAAATCAGAGGAAAATCCTCTGACCTGAATGGAGTTACAGTAGGTAAAAGTGTTGTAAGAGACAGCAGAATAATGCCCAACATGTGCAAAACAGTTTTCTGCTGCAATACAGAGGCCAAAGCTACCCTACACTTCCGTTCTAATATTCACATACATACCTACACAAAACCCCCTCTCCCAGGTGCACAATGTGGGATGGACAGAGCAGGAATTCCATTCCACTGAGATAAAAGGTCTCACTCCTTTTCGGCCAGGTGTTTCTGATAGTGCAGCGCTTTAAGCTCCAGCTGTATTGCAACAAATTAAAGCCACATTCATCCTATTCATCATACTGATCTCCCCCTGTCACCAAATTCTCCTCCTCTTCCTGATGAAGGCAAAAGATCTTTCAAGCAACAGGCCTCTGACATGCTGTAGTTTGTCCTATGTTATCTTTCCGGTCTCATTTTGGATGGGTCTCTGCTTATCTACACTGATAATAAGGTCTGAGAGTTGCCATTTTTCGGAAGGGGTGGAAAATAGGACAGAAAAGCCATGTTGGCTTCATACACATACACAACCATATAAAGGCATACACGCTTACATATAGAAACACACTACATAAAGAGGATGGTGGGAAGTGAGAGATATGAAATTGATAAAGTCACCATGCAACTGGCCTCCCACACATTTGTAATGTGGTATAATGGCCATAAATATAATGATTTACCAATATGTTGCTTCCTGTTCTGTAGTGGGTTCCTATAAGACTTGGGGAGAGATGAGGAAAATCTCCCAACAGCCCTCCTTAGCACAGAACATATATGGTACCATATGGCTGCACTGCTACCACACACAACCTCCAGCCTATAGCTACCTCTGCAATACCTAATATTTCCTAAGATCTCTAAACAGTAGATTATCAAAAAACAATGCTAAACAGAACTGGGAAGGACATATGTAAAGGAAAAATGGCCATACAACAGTAAGTCACAGAGCTATTGGCAGGAGCATCCATGCTACATAGGACACGGGTGCGGGGGCGGGACACAGTGAGGAAAAAAATGTTGGCAGCCCTTAGGAAATGAGGAACACTCACTGTATATGGTATGTCTCCAAATCAGGTTCGCTGACTAAGACAGCACTAAATACACAGACCCTCAGATGGAAGGTGCAATAAAAGTGCAAAGTATCCTACCAACGTTTCTGCCAGCTGTGTAAACACAGGGAACCATCTGCCACTGTTAGAATATAATACATAGGAGATCTAGGACAGCAACAGGCTCAAAAACATGATCTTCCTAAGTAGATGAGGCTGGATTGGGTCCTAGCCTCATTGACAATAGATCTGTGGGTTAGGACACAAGCTCCTATGTCTTTCCCAACAGAGCACCTGCACTTAGGGTCTTAGATTAATGGGTTTTATGGTTATGCCTCTAATGCTCTCAGACACCGCATGCGGTACTTGAATCTCAGGGGATGACAACACTCCAACACAGCTTTGCAGTGGATGTTGGCTTTCTTCACAATTTCCACCATAAAGGAGACTGTGCGCACAACAAGAGAAAAAATAGCAAAAGTGTTTTTGTGGCCTAATAGTATCTGATTTAAAAATCTTGTATTGCTTTGTTTCTGCTTTGCTAACACTGCATTGCAATGTATGTCATGTCAAACTGTATCACATTAAAGTATGCCATACTCTTACAGTACCTAATACAATGTCACAATTACTATAACAAATATACATTACTTCAGACTGACTATTCACTATCAGTGCATATGTGAGAGATCAAAACCTCAACTCATGAGGAATGAATGCAGCTTAGTAATATGCAGAAAACAGGAGCTGGGGTAGTTTCTATTACTTATAGCTAGGTTATTATTCTGTGTCAGTAATGCTGTCTTGCAGAGGTTACTGCAAACACTGACTATTTATTCTTGTAAGCAGACTAACCACTTGTGCAACATATTGGAAAACGTACATTATAAGGAAAGAGAGAATGCTAAGGCAGAAATTGATCTACAAATCTAAAAGGACTAAATCATAGTTTCATATTGTGAATGCTTAGCACTTATATTGTGCCTTACATTTCCAAACACCGTACAAATATTAATTCTCAAGAATGACTTATTTTTGAAAACAAAAATAGTAACATCTCAGTGATATCTTGTGTCCCATTATTAAACTGTGGATGCTGCAAAGCATGTATTTAAGTATATATTAATCCATAAAATTGTACAATTATGGAATACAATCCACTTAAACGCAAACTGCTTATATACATAGCAGGCACCCACTCCAAATCTTTCTCTCATGAACCCAGGGGTGAAAGTAAGTTAGAGGACTTACCAGTACTCGGAGTACTGAGTAGGGGGCGTGGCCTCAACCGGAAGAGGCAGAGCCTTAAATCCCCAGGCCCTTTAAATCTTGATTTCAGGGGCCAGGGCTCCAGCTGCGGTAGTGGCGGCTGGGAGCCCGGGGCCCTTTAAATCGCCCCCCAGCTACCAGCAGCAGAGGCGGCTCGGGGGCGATTTAATGGACCCAGGGCTCCAGCTGCTGCTACCGCAGCGGAGCCCCGGGCCCTTTAAATCACTGAGGAGCCCTGGGGGCTCCCGGCTGCCACCGCTACCCCAGGGCTCTGGGGTAGTAGCTGCCGGAGCCCCGAGCCCTTTAAATCCCCGCCTGAGCCCTGCTGCCCGAGCCCTGGGGTAGCGGCAGTGGTGGGGCTTTGGCGGGGATTTAAAGGGCCCCGCTACAGAGGGCTTTGGCAGCAGAGCTCCAGTGGGGATTTAAAGGGCCGGGGCAGTAGGAGTGGCTGGAGTTCCGGGGCTCTTTAAATCCCCGCTGCTGCTACCCCAGGGCTTTAAATTGCCCTCTCTGAAATCTGGTCCTGGTACAGCGCACCGGCTCTTACCGGTACGCCGTACCGGGGCGTACCAGCTTACTTTCACCTCAGCATGAACCACATGTTGATTCCCCTCCATAAAATGTGTATATTATTTATATAAATAACCCAGTTAAGTGCTTGCCTAATTGTGTCACGAGTTGCCTTCCCCTATACACTGTGACTGCATAAATATATAGGTAAAATGCACTGCATTGGTGGAATGTGAAAATGCAGCACTTGCATGAAAAAAGTATCACATGGACTGCTAATTCATCAGTGTTACTGTGACATACTATGAAAATCAACCTGTGGAACTCATCGGCACAAGAAATCACATGCCAAGAAGTTAGTAGGATTCAAAGAAAGGATCAGACTTTTATAAAGGTAATGAGATCGTCCACGATTATAAGGGAATATAAAGCCTCATGCTTCAGGGCATAAACCAAACAATTAACTGATGGGGGTTATAAAGGACTTTTTCTTACAGACAAACTATTCCTTAAATGTTTGTTATGGGCTTTCTTGCACCTTCCTCTGAAGTACCTTGCACTAGCCACTGTCAGATACAGGATATTGGTCCAGGTGGACCACTGGTTTTGATTCAGTATGGTAATTCCTATATCCTAAAGAGCAACTATCAATGCTTTTGTAACTTTCATTGTGAAAGCCAGAATCAATCAAAATCAAGTCCAATACAGTAACTACACTTTAATGTTTTTTAAAATGAATGTACAATAACATTGACAGTGTTAACAGGTTAACTGAATTTTTAATTTGAAATGTTTGTATTAAATGTGACACATGGGTACCATACAGTACTATGGTTTAATTCTTTTTTTTTTTTTTTTAAATCTTTGCTTCTAAAAAATTCAGTAACCATGTTACAACACAGTGGTTTTTATACAGGAGTTATTAAGTGCTCATTAGCATACTGTATACTTTTGAGCTACATGTATACTTTAGTAACAACCACAATTAAAAATCTATATCTTTTAGTACTTTTCAAGCATGAAACTGCCTTATTTAGATGAAGGCACACTGTGCATATGTGCAGACTACTGCGATGGCTCAAGAACTATGCAGGTAAGAGTGCATTGTATATACACAAGAACAAAAGAGTGTACCTCTTCTCATGTTCATATACTGTAAGGCCTTTTCCATTAAACTGTATTCTCTTGATGTCTGTCTCTCTCTCCCCCTTTCACACACACAAAAGCACATACATGCTGTCTACATTTCTCAAACTATAAACTTTTCCCACCTGCAATGTAAAGTTATAAGTGATAGCCACTGGAGGCTAACTACTGAGAATTTCTTTATATGCACTGAAAAAAATACATAGTTTCTTGGCTAAATACTAAGGCTTTAATTAAATCACAGGGTTCTGCTGACATTTATAACTTCCTCCAGCTTCTATGATTTCAGCACAGCACCATCTTTTGAAAGACAGACTGGTGTTCAACTATAAAACATGTATTATTCTAAACGTACAAATACGGTTGTACCCACATGAGCATTAACCTAAAGGAGAGCTGTTCTTTCTGGTGAGAATTACTGATGCTATTCACCAGGATGAAACGTGTTTCCTTGGGTGTGGGGGAGGAGGCAAACCTGCCTTATACTTAAAGGCAAAACCATAATGGAAACCAGACCAAAAATGTTTCAGATCAAAGGTTACCTTTCTCTTACTACTATTGCAAGATCTTGTACTTTGTACTGTAAGGAAGGGGTGTCTGGGAGTCTTGTAACATGAGCTAGCAGCACCCTTCCCAGAAGGCAGTGTTTTCATGGGATATATTTCATTGTCATAAGCAGCATACAATTACAGTAAGAAAAACCATAAGCTTGAAAAAGCTCAGGGAAAGCTTAAAGAAAGCCAATGGAAAAGAATTAGGCCACCGGGGGAAAAATCCCTGATAATGAATATTAGAGGAGATAATGACAATAAGGAAAAGAAGAAAGATGTTATTTCTTAGCTGTGCTTTGGATTTTTTTTTCTCGAAGTCCCCAACCATCCTTAGTTCAGCAAGAGAGATGTGATGTGTTATGCATATAACTGCAGCCTCTCTCACATAGCTATATGTTTCTAGAACACACATTTGTTTTTGTTCCTGCTAAGTAGGCAAAAGCCATGATATTTTGGGAGGGAGGGAACAGAGACAAATCACTTGAAATTAAGAGGGAATGGAGGAGAGAGTTCACTTGCATTAATTCCCATTCACAACCACCTTCATGCTTGAGCCAGAATCATTCCTCTCATCTTTATTATTATTGCCTCTTTTTCTGATACCAGTGTACCATTCTGACACCAACATAGTCCCTCTGACAAGCAGCAAAAGGCATTGGAGCCTTGGAGGTCAGCTTCCCCATGGAGAAGAAATCAGTGATGTAAATTCTGGGTATATTATAAGCGTAACTTGCTTTATTTACACACATATACCAGTCTTGAAATGAAATGGTCAATCAGCAAGCAAGGCTATCCCTCCCAGAAATCTCAGCCCAACACCAATGCCCTGTTCCCAGGGAGCAACTCTGCCATAAGAAGTGACTTTAACATCCTCTTTCCTCAAATTGCCTCACTTCAAAAACCTTGTGTTACATAACCCAAAACTACGAGCAACTCAGCATGTCTTCCTAAGGGCCAAAACTTGCTCGGACACGAAGAAATATAACTTGAGATACTGTGTAACAGCTCCACCTGGGGACACCTGCCATTACATTATTTGCATGATGCCTGGCACTGACCACTGTTACTATGGGGTACTTATGGAAGCCATGGGGTTTAAAGAGAATCTTGAAGGAAGAGTATGGGGCCCCTGTCATCACCAGTTTCTTTACACTTCATCACACATGGGTGGAAGATTTTTGACTGACACTTACCAGGCATGTGGGGTGGGAGGAGGTATTGTTTCATGGTGTCTGTGTATATAATAATGTCTTCTGCAATTTCCACAGGATGCATCCGATGAAGTGAGCTGTAGCTCACGAAAGCTCATGCTCAAATAAATTGGTTAGTCTCTAAGGTGCCACAAGTACTCCTTTTCTTTTTGCGAATACAGACTAACACGGCTGTTACTCTGAAACTTACCAGGCTATTACCAAAATGTTCAGTGCTTCCATGAGTAACCTCTAGTGAGAGGTTATTCAAGTTTTTCTTATGTCAACAACTCTGCTTAGTCTTTTAACAGCTTGAGATAAAAAGGATGGCACTTGGTACGGTTCAATAGTTTCACTGGTTTCCCTATTTGGGAATTAGCACTGACACCCTATTGCTCTTCAGGGGAATTTTTTCCAGGTCAATTCCAGGTCAATTCCCAACTTCAGCAGCAGCAGCATCTCTCTCTCTCTCACTGGTTTTAGACTATTCCAACAGAACTTGTGAGGCCTAGAGAAGAGGGACTCATTGTAGTGGTTGCGGTCACCCATGTTTTTTAGAAAGTGTGCATGCGTGAGAGTTGATTTTTCATCTGGCTAGTAACCCAGGAGAATGGCAGAGGAGGGATGAATATGGGGATTATTGCAAAGAAAATCCAATAAATTAAAACATAACTAAAAAAAGCAGGTTTTTTGGATGTGGTTAGGGTTGTGAATGGGACCCACAACACCATCCGAGAGAAACAATCACAAAGGAGAAGGTACACTGAGCCAAATTTTATACTCAGTTCCAACCATCTCTGTTGACTTTCAGGGGATTGTACAGTTGTAACAAGAGCTGTAATTTGATCCTTTGAGAGGCAATAGGAATCAGGCAATCTAGTTAATTTTTGGAGAGAGATGTTCTCAGGAAGCCAATATAGGGCCCAGATGTAAACTTTTATCTGAATCCAAAACCAGCCACAGTACCCCTCCTCCAGCTGAATATTTCACAAAATCTATACAAGTAGAATGAGTTTGTACCTAAGTAAAGACAAATCTGATTCTAAATACTTTGAGTCCAATTCTCTACTGCCTTGCACCTTGTGTAGTCATTTATACCTATGCCAAGTGAGTGTAAAATGCCACTGTTGCCAATCACTTGGCAAAGTGTAAATGACTTCACAAAGCACAAGGCAGTGGAGAATCAGATCTCTTATTTTACATATTGCTCATCTGTAAATAGCATTTCTGAAGTGCCTCTTGTCTTCTTCAGAAATCCTTCAGTTTACGTATGTCCCTGCCCCTGCTTTTTTCATCCATTTATTTAAATGAATCCTGTTTTGGAGGAGCAGATTTGGTAGATGAAAGTCCCACCTGTACTTTGCATGCTCTGGATCCTGAAGACATAACACTATTGTATGTCACACATTCATCCTTCTGTACTGAAGCTCTGTCAGTTTTAATCCTAATGCATTATCTCCCCTTTTTGTTTTGCTTTGCTATATTTGGTTTTTGTGTGAGCATATTTTTTTAACTTTTAGTCAGGCCAACACAGAAGCAAGTCAAAACGTGCTGCTTATATTCTAACCTAATGCCAGCTGATTTCATGTGGGCTGGCTAGTAGCCAGTCTCCTAATGGATTTTTCTGTGGTTTGCATGAACAGAGGTCACAGGCTGAAATCCTGGGAAACCAGCAACATATTTCCATAAATGCTTGATAATCTAAATCCAAAGTAACTGAACAACCATTTCTCCCTCTGTTTCCCCAAGATAAATAAGATGAGCTGCCTGACCTTGCTTTCCATTCCAAGTTTCCATCTGGAATAGGTCAGAGATAGGATTTCCTCAGTGGAGGGAGCCAGCCTATTGCACACCCTTCCTCGTTATTTGCAGTGCACCACAATCCCTGAGTTACTAACTTCAGATCCATGAAAGAGACTCTTTCCGTCAGCTAATCTTTATTGATTTCAGCCTTCCTTTTTACCACTTTTTTAAAAGTCTTATCTTTTTGTCCATTTTTTTGTTTGCAAGAATGGCTGATCTTTTTGGGGGGAACCATTGAGTCTGGGTTGTATATAAATATTATTGGAGTTTGTAACAGCAATCCTGATGCTACAGATGGATGTCACAAAATTGATAAATATAAATTCCATCGCATAGATGGACCCCAGCCACAGCAAAAAGTGGTATGAAAGTGAAGAATGAGATACCATATATCTTTTATACACCAGTGTAGGAAGATTCATGATTCTCTCTTCTACAAGGCGTCCAAGCCTAATTAGATAACCTGAGACTTCCTACTCTGCGAAGGGCACCAGAATAACAAGAGACTCTTTCAGTATATGAGAAAACTGGACAATGAGGTCAAAAGAGGCAACTTGACTTTCTTTACGAGCAACTACTTTCTCCATAAACACTATCTACTTGTTTCTCAGATAAATACAGAAAGCCAAATTCTGCCTGAATTGTACAAATGCAAGCCCTATCACATTTTTTGTTGTTGGTTATTTGAAATCAGTGGGATAGCTGAGGTAAATGAGGTTAGAATTAGGTCCTGAAAAATATTTAACTGTCTAATGTACTAGCCCAGTTAACAGTTTCACGTTTGTCCTTCTACAGTATGGGGTAGTTCCCTCCTACTCACATTTAGCCATTTAAACTCTGAGCGCTACTTTCCCAGGCTTGGCCCCAGCTGAAAATCAGCCCTGAGGAACTCCCATCTTCTCGGTTCTAGAGATTGCCATTTTTTCTGTCATCAGATTTCACCACTCCAAAAAATGGTGGTTGCAAACATCAAATTCTGACCAGAGGAACAAGTGAATCGCTTCATTTGAGTCTGATGCCAACACCACTTCTTGCAAGGAGGACTTTGTACAATGAGCAAATACCACTTCTTTTCCCTGTCACTTCACTTGGACTAGTGGGTGAGAAGAGTGAGAGGGAAGAGTGGTATTTGCTCATTATACAAAAAGCCCAAGTGTGTCATTCCTATTTAGTGCCGGATTTTCATCAGTCTGGGCAATGGAAGAATCCCACATCACAAGGCCAAAGCATTCAATCAGTCAGCATTCTGTGGTTTTCCTATTGATCCTTTTCAAACAGGGAGAAAATGTTCAACCTTGAAGTTCCTGCACATCTTCCCCTTTCTTTGCAATGAAATCACCCAAAGAAATAAATGATTGTTCTAAATAAAGCTCAGCCTTGCTGTAGCAATATACATGTCTGCTAATGTATGTGACTGTCAGCCAAAATAAGTTAACCGCCAATAAAAATCATTTTAATGAAATTAATTATTCCCATGTCAGCTAAAAGAGACAGGTGCACTGTCACTTTTCCTTCACCCAGACTTGGCAGAGCAGTGTGGCAAAAGCAGGGAGTGTTCACCTGTACTGGGAATGACCCTAGCTTGTAATATCAGTCCCTCCCATTCATAAACATCAAATTTATACATATAAAACAAGTGAAAACAATTATAGGATTCTTCAGGTTTATGTACTAGGCAGCCACACCTCTAGGTATCTACTTACCTCGCTAGGTAATACAGCAAAGCATACTAATGGAACTTTTAGTGCAGGGTAGCGGGGTCCAGAAAGATGTGTGTCATGGATGGCAAGCTGGTGTGCTATGGACTTACACCTTAGCTTGCCGTGCACTAGGTCTACCTATAGACAAACCCTGTACAAAGAATTTGAAAAACTGAAGGAGATAAGTAAAGAAGCCCCAATCCTGAGGTACTATGACAGTAAGTACAAAACTAAGTTGTCCACAGAAACCTCTAAGGAGCATATTGGCATGGTCCTCTTACAGCAGTTCGGTCAACACTAGAGACCAGTAGCTCATGTGTCATAGGCACTATCAAAAACTGAGTGTCAATATGCTCAAATAGAGAAAGAGGCTTTGACTGTGCCCCATACGTGTAAAAAGTTTCATGTCTTTATTTATGGAAGCCCGTGTTAACTGAAGCTGACCACAAACCATTTATTGCCATTGCTGGAAGGGACATGGCAAACATCCCCTTCAGAATATAGATATTATTTTTTCAGCTACAAATGCATGATTTGCAAATTAAATATAAATCTGGGAGAAAGCTGGTGGTTCCAGACACACACTCTAGAGCATTTGACAAAAGCGCAATGGATAAAAGTCCAGAGCTAGATTTTGCACGTCAATCTGATTTAAAAAAACCTGTCCAACGTCAGACGAAATGTGGACTGTGATTGTCAGAGACACTAGTCAGGATGAAATCCTTCAGCAAGTAATTAAGCCTATTAGCACAGAGTGGCCAGGTCAACAGGTTCTTAACTCCTATTATCAATTTAATGGGGAGCCTTCAGTACTCGATAGGACCTTTTCTAAAGGCACCAGGTTGGAAAGTCCTCCTAAAGTGTTACATAAAAACATGACTAATTGAACATTGTTTAGTTATAAGCATTTGTAACTGTGATATATTAGTTGTTGGGTTTTTTTTAAAGTATTATTGTTATTAAATTTTCAGATGGAAAAGAAAGATGTGGTATTAGGGACTATGCCTTTAAGGGCTGAGCTTCCCATACAAGAACCTGGATGAGGTGCTGCAGAATTTCATATTGTTGTCATGCAGACAGTTGGCACTGATCACAGAATGCAGCAAAGATTTGCAAGCACCTTGAACTCCACAGTCAAGTCACTCATGCCAGTCTTTTCACAGAACAGACACTGAGATCCTGAGTTGTAGAGCCCTTCAAATCTGCAGATATTTGCTTTAAATCTGCAGACCATTTTTGCAATTGCGGCTCAGGTGCAGATACAAATTTTGTATCTGTTCAGGGGTCTGCTGAGTTGAGATCCTGGGGTCTGAACTCCAGTAGTTCTGAGCACTCACAGCTGCAATTGAAGTCTTTGGGAGGTGTGCTTTGAGCATATAAATTTGGGTACACAAAATTAGTGGATACTTTTGATCTTAATCTCTCTGTGTCCCAGTTCCCCGCCTGTAAAATGGGGATAATGCCTCATTTCACAGAGGTGTGGTGAAAATAAATTCATTAGTATCTGTGAAGCACTCAGCTACTATTGTGATGAGCACCACAGAAAAGCCCACAAGGAAATTAGTAATCTGTCGTCAGAGCAGGGTTTGAATAATGTGCAGTAAATAAGGCATGGGGCCACACATCGAACAATGAAAAGAAAAAAGTATATTGAATAGTATCTTGTTAAGTGATCACTATGCATCCCGTGCACTGAATCAGGTTGGGGTCTTATGTAAAAAATAGTATGTGATCATGTAATTAAAGACAGTAAAGACCATATTTTGTAAATCACTGGGCATATTTACAGTTCTATATATGGATGATTATTAATTCTTTAGACTCTGGTTATGACTCCATAGTTAAGACTGAATTTCATTGTGCACCTAAAGCAGGGATTCCATGTCTTTGCTATGTATGAAAAATAAGTATATCCTCCCCAAACTTACAGCACTTACCCTGTGTTCAGAATGAATTCTGAGAATTTACAAGTAAAAGCATTAATTATTTTATAAGTTAAAAATAATTAAAAACTGGGTCCTATATTAAGATAGAGTTTAGGTTGAGAGTACATATCAGTAACTTAAAGGTAAAACAAACAAAAACATGTTGTAATTATCCCAAAACCAAATATTACCAATCTTAGCATTAACCACAGTCTAAGAGGTAAAACTTAAAAGAAATCCAAACACGTCAAGGTTTGGAAAAGAATAGTTAAGGTGCCCACCCTTCATTCTGCTCTGTAGTGACACTCTGAGTTGGAGGGAAGTATGTTAAAAAATAATCAAATGCATCTTTAAAAGTCAATTTAATCTAGAGCTACAAACATGAAAATGTCTTAATCATAATCATATAGCTATTGCATGGTGTCACTACACGAGAAAGTTAAGGTTGTTTGTGTACCTTCACTCTGCATTTTCATACCTTAACATATTTGGATTTCTTTCAAGTGTATCCTTAATCTGAATTTTATAGGTTTGCAATGCTTGGTTTTGGGATAACTACAACTTCACATCTAATAAATAAATAAAGTTTATCTGTCTGAAGTTCCTCTCTTCCAGTTCCATCCTAGACCCTTTCCATTCCAGCTTCTGCCCCTTCCATTCCACTGAAGCCACTTTTGTTGACATCTCTAATGACCTCTACCTAGTGAAAGCTCAGAACCAGTACTCCATCCTCAGCTTCCTTGACCTGTGAACTGCCTTTGACAAAGTTGAACATGCTCTTCTTGAAATCTTGTCCTCCCTTGGCTTCCAAGACTATGCTGTCTCCTGGTTCTCCTGCTTCCCCTTCAGTTGCTCCTTCAGCATGTCCTTTGGAGGATCCTCCTAATCTGTCCTCCAACTTTCTCTGGGGGCTCCACAGGGCTTTGTCCTTGGTCCCCTTCTCTTCTCCCTCTATATCCTATCCCTGAGTAATCTTATCTGCAATCACAACTTCAGCTACCATCTCTGCTGATGACTCAGAGATTTACCTCTCTCTCTACTCCAGACCTGTCTTCTTCTGTCCAAATGAAAATCTTGGCCTGTCTCTCTTACATTTCCTTGTGGATGTCGAGCCACCAACTCAAGCTAAACATGGATACAGCAGAGCTCTTAAATCTTCCCCTGCCCCACAAGCCTTCCCACTTCCTCCTTTCTGGATCATGGTGGACAACACCACTATCCTGCTCATCATGCAGGCCCATAACCTGGGCATCATCTATGCTTTGGACTTATCTGGTATTCTCATCCAGGGTATGTCTAAGTCTTGCCAATTCTTTTTGCATAACATCTCTAAAATACAGCCTTTCCTATCTATTCACACAACTAAAACTCTCATCTAAGATCTCATCATCTCAATTACTGCAACACCCTTCTCTCTGGCTTTGACAAATGTAATCTTGTTCTGCTCTCCACCACTCAAAATGCTGCTGCAAAGATGATATTCCTAGTTCATCACTTTGACCATGTCATAGCTAAGATGGTGAAGGACACAACCCCATGCTCCAGGTGTCTTTAAACCTTCAGCTGCCGGAAGCTGGGACTGAACGACGGGGGATGGATCTCTTGATAAACTGTCCTGTTCTGTTCATTCCCTCTGTGCCATCTGCCGCTGTCGGAAGACAGGATTATGGACCACGGCTCTGACCCAGTATGGCCATTCTTATGTCACTCATCTCTTTGAATCCCTCCTCTGGCTCCCCTTTCTCTGTGGCATCAACCTTTAAGCTGCTTGTATTCATTTCATTTCATTTCAAGCAGAGGTGCAATAGGTGGGGGAGCTGGGAATCTGGGCTCCTTCCTTGGTCTCTGACTGGAGCTGGCTGACTTAATGGTTGAGCCCCTTCCCTGCTGGCTTAAAGCAGGAGTGGCTGGGCTGAATTTGAGTGGTGTTGTGACCCTGTGCACCAGGTCACAATACCATTGCTACATGGACAGCTGAGCCAAATTTGAGTGGTGTCGTGACTCTATATGCCTGCTTGGCTCCCCCTACTTTTGCAGTCTTTCCAGCGAACATGGACACCAGACACCCCCCAGTCCCTAGGGAAAAACAGAATGGGAGGCACCTGGAAACCCCAATCCCTAGGAGTGTGAGAGGACTGGATCCAGGCTTTTGGTGCTTCCTGGAGAAGCAGAGATGCAGAAGGAGGAGAGGGTCTGGGTTCCCAGAATTGCCTGGCACCTGGTAGGGATGGTGCTCTTCAGCCTTACCAGCTTTCTGGGTGTGAGCTCAGGGCTCGGTATGGAGTAGGGAGACTTGGGGCTGGGTGTGGGGCAGTGTCGGAGGAAGAGCATAGGGCAGGATGTGGGACTGCAGGAGTGGAATGTGTGCAGAGCTGGATGAATGGGGGAGAATGTGGAGCTTGGTGCATGGGCAATGTAGGGGAAGAGCATGGGTCTGGTTGTGGGGGCAGCAGGCAGGAGTGTACGGAGTTATGTGCAGAGTGGAGAGCATGGGTCTGGGTGCACAGATAGCATGGAGGGCTCAGGGCTGGTGATGGGGGAGTAGCAGGGGGAGAGCTTGGGGCCGGATGCAGGGGCAGCAGCGGGGAACATAAAGGACTGGCTGCATGGCAGTGGAGGGAGAGCTCTTGGCCTCCTCCTCAGGAAAATTCTGCTTGTGTCCCTACTTTCAAGGCCCTTCACAGTTAATCCCCACCCTACCTATCAACTTTCAGTTGTTATTGAGCTCTCCATGCTTGCCTCCAATTCAGCAGTCATGCCTAGTGATGAAAGCAAGAGTTCAGCCTACCGGTTAGAGCTGGGTCCAGGGTGGGCAGAGTCGAGGAAATGAGTCACGGGTCAGTACTGAAAGAACAGAAGCCAAATGCTAGAGCCAGAGGAGGTAAATCAGCTCCTTAAGCCAGAGCTAGGGGTCAGGGCCAGAAGTTTGAAGCCAGAAGGGAGCAGGGGCTGGAGCGGAGTAGAGACTGGAAACAAGCTGGAGCGGGTGCAGGGACTGGAACAAGGGCAAGCTCAGCTCTGGGCATGGTATGCGTTGAGCAGCCACTGAACTGCTGTGGGGGCCAGGCCTATAAACAGGACTTCTGAACCAGCAGGCAGTGCAGCTGGGCTCATTAGCCGCCTAGCAGCACAGTTATTCGGGGAGCAGGCCAGCAGCTGTTCCTAGTTGGTCTGGTCCCTGAAACCCTGCATTCCAGCCTCCACCACCCTTGTTCAATATTCAAACACTGTTGTGCTGTCTCCCATCCTGCCCCACTTGCGTGGCAGATGCTCCCCCTAAGCATTCACAAAGCCACCTCATTATTCACTTTCAAATTCCCCCTCAGAATTCTGCTTTGTCATGATGCCTACCAAAAAATTGCAACGATTAGGCTGCTACTGTGCAGCCTTTAATGTTGACTAATATTTGCCACTGTTTACTTATACTCCTCCTTCTGTCTCTATCCATTTGTTGTCTTATGCTTAGATTGTAAATCACTGTGGGGGAAAGGACAGTCTTTTTGTTCTGTTTTTGTACAGCACCTAGCACAATGGGTCCTGGTCCATAACTAGGGCTTCTAGGGGCAATGATAATACAAATAATAAAATCAACAACAACAACAACAACGTTTTTTACCCTTAAGGTTACTGATCTGTACTCTCAATCTTAACTCCATTTTAACCTAGTTTTTTGTCTGGAAATATACAGATTTGCTGTGTTATCATAATGGTATATTGAAGGTGACAGCTACATATTAGTGGTGGAGGAGTTTAACCATACAGCAACTTATATATGGGTAGGGAAAGATCATAATGCTCTAGACAAGGCTTTGTTGCTGAATAGATTAATCTCCTTCTGCACAGAAGTACTTTTTTTTTATCACAACATTCCAAGAGAGAACTGGAGCATCTACTATTCTATTTTGCAAAACTGTTGAATTGTGCACTTGAGATGGTAAATATGGACAGCATGATAAACAGACTGTTTTTATTCCAGGAAAATATTTTGTGTTGATGTTTTTTGTCATAAGATGCATAGAAATAGCTGCCCTGGGGCAGGACCCCACTGCAATCAAGTTGTCAAGTTTAACACAGATATGCTATAGAAATATCTTTAATAAATAAATGAAGGGTTGGGGCTACTTGCAAAGTAGGATACTTGCTATTTCACAGGCAGTTCAGGCATTTTTTTTTCTGTGCAATAGCAGGCTGCCATAAGACATTTAGAGGGTGATTTTCATCACCTGCAGGATAAACAAACCCAAGTTCCCCACCCTCAATCTCTTTCCCATCTATGTTCTCACACATCAGCACACTAGTGAGGACATGTGCCCTGTCAATTTGTTGGGCTAAAGGACTGGGTTCAAACAGATCTTAGAATACAACTTCAAGTTTATTTCATGCTGCTGCCTGTTTTATTATTTGGAGATTTGAAAAAGCTTGGGGGAAATGAACATCCAACTTAGAATGACATAACAAAAGTACTGTTTCCCCACCTGCTAGCGTTTGCACCCTCTTAATATATTTGCTTCACAAAGGATAAACAATATGATTTTAAAAGAAATACTCCATTAATTATTTGATCGGCATTATTCTCTTTTGCCTAATCTCATGTGAAGTATTGGGACAGAACAGAAGTGTTAGAAGAAATATTCTTTTCCTTGTTGTCATTTTTGGGCAACAAATATACAGTGGGATTCTATTTGTCTGGCTAAACCATAGAAAAATGAAGGTATGATCAACAGTTAAATTGGTTAATATCAGCAAGGAATTCCCAACAGTGGGTATTTTGTTCTCATGACTTCAACAGTTGGGAAAACTAGTGACAGTAATTAGCAGTAAGTTTGGTTTGCACAGCAAGGGATGAAGGGAATAACGTCAGCGCAGCTGTCTTTTTCACAGGTACAAGGAAAGCAGAGCAGATGCTCAGCTAGGCTCCTTCGCCCAGTTGGCTTCGTGGACAGCACTGGAACAGTCTTGACAGAGCTTTCAGTCATTTGGATGTTGTTATGGGAACTGCAAAATTAGAGCCAAATTGGAGGTGGTGATAAAAGAAAAGAAAAAAATTGCTGTTTCTCTTCAAACATATTTTGGTTTTTTGCCATATGCTTGGAACAATAAAAATCAATGGGTAGCAGAAATATTAGGAGCATTTAGCCATTGTCATGGATTATGGGCCAGGTTTTATATTTGATAAGATGGTTTAAAGAAAGAATACTGTAACATCTTATTTTCTCTTCTATGTTAACTTGTGGAAACATGCCGTAATTTTGGGTCTGTGCAGAAATTCAATACTGATCAAATATTTTGCTTTTGCTTTCACTTGTCACTTAAGCTAACGTAGTATATGTCCAAACCTTATTATTTATTGTACTCTAACGACCCTTGCCCACATTTAATATTTTATTCAGAGTAGCCCTACTGATTTCAGTACAACTGGTCATGGAGTAAGGCACCACTCACCATGGGAAAAAGTATCAGAATCAACTCCTTGGGGTGTGGATGGAAGGGAGGACGGAGAATAAGAGAGAAGAGCTAAACACTTTACTTTGCTGAATATAGGCCCCAGCAAATACTATCCTGGAAGGACTGCTACAATCTCTACTATGCAAATGAGTGCCCTACAAAAAGCTAATTACAGAAAACTAGTAACCAGAAGACAAAGGCAATACACTGTTTAATTTAAACAATTCTCTAATACTGTCATCAGCACACCATAGTTCATGCTTTGTAACTAGCAACTGCTCCAGAACTAAAGAATTATTTACCTAATCATATTCATCCACCCTTGAGTAAAGTTTTTCAGCTGAAGTTTTTATAGTGTGGCATGATTTTAAATTGAAGGAACATAATGGGGTTAACATCGCTGAGTGCCAATACTTAACAGCCTTTTAACAGAAACGTTTGTCATGAAAGAAAAGTGTAACTGAAGAACAAAAACCTCTACAATTTGGATAGCAGTTAAGAGACTCTTATTGATGTGAAATTCTGCACTAAAATACAGCTAGAAAGCACTTGAACAGAAAACAGCAGTGGAATTTGTCTTTATAGAGAGCAACTTGTATGGAAAATAAATCACTAAGGGCCGGATTGTGCCACCCTTACTCATGTTGAGTAAACCTCACTCCACTAACTGTAACTGATTCAATGGGACCACTCGCAGGGTGACATACTACTATGTGAGCAAGAATAGCAAGAATCTGTCCCTAAACATGGTATTGACTGCAAAATATTCTAATATATTGTGAC
Source organism: Chelonia mydas (assembly GCF_015237465.2). NCBI lineage: Eukaryota > Metazoa > Chordata > Testudines > Cheloniidae > Chelonia > Chelonia mydas. The sequence goes on along the minus strand of NC_051250.2, from coordinate 10,852,729 downwards.
ATATTTCCCATGGGATGAAAGTTTTCTGATATTCTATATGTCTGTGGCCATGTGTACAAGCTTTACACTTTTGTTAATTTTATGTCTGATTAATGCAAAACTTACAAAAATATATTTTATAATTAACATTTTTTGTCATTAGAGGCACCCTGCAAAGAGACTTTGCAAACATATCCAATTTCATCTATAAACAGCACATTAAGTAATTTTAAAATCATTTGGAAAAAACCCTAAAAACCTAATTACAGAATTCAAATTACAGAACTTATTCATGCCAGTATTAAAAAACAAACAGACCCTATACAATTCTCCAATAGAAATTACTGACCCATTCTTGAAAAGTAAATCCAAGAAATACTATTTGTCTTGAGGCTTTTGATAAGATTTTAATCATTTAAAACTTTGCTGGTCCCCAGTAAGTAAGGCTCCAAGACAGTTTTGATCCATTGATGAGTTCTATCTAATATATTCCCTAAAGTACAGTTCCCCTAAATCTATTAGACATTTACAGCCTTTCAGAGTGTGCTGCCTAAGATGCTCTATCACACTGTATTAACTTGACAAGTAATGTACTGCTATCCTTTATTTTCATAGAGAGAACTATATTTGACCTTGAAACTACTAACAGTAGTTTACTATAACCTCCCTTAAAGGGCCGTTGTGATGTATTGCCATTAGATATCATACTGGACTTCCAAGACTTGCAAATATCCTTCTAGGAAACTATAGGATTTTTCACCCTGGACCAGACCATTGGTCCATCAACATTCAGTATCTTGCTCCTGACCAATACCCAATGCTTCAGAGAAAGTCAAAACAAAAAACCCCTTCCCATGATACATCTAGCTAATTATGCAACACAACTAATGGAGGGAAAAATATCCCTGACCATCTGTCTTTTGCTCTGTGGTTTCTACATAGTGCCTAATACTGCAGAATCTTAGCATTGACTCCTGTGGTGATCACTTACCACTCGCAAACATAGATGCAATTTCTCTTCTCTTAACATATATGATTACAAATATTAGTGGTCATAAATTATCCTTCCCTTATTTGTTCCTCAGCAGCTTTCAAAAGAGCACCCATATATAACTGCGCTCATGTAAAGAGATGAAATACATTAAGCATAGTCGTAAACTCACCTTTCAATGGCCTTTGTAAGTTTATGCCTCACAATAAGCTTCCAGGAATAAGAGCTATTTGTACATTAATATTCACCCGAATAAACCCTTTGTTCCAAATAATTTAACTATACTTAGCTATGTAGAAAGACAGTGAACTGCACTGACCAGGAAGAGAGCTTTGCTCTCATCTTTCTTTTTCAGAACTGCTCTCCACTCAAGTGCTTATCAGCCAACCTGTGCTACCATGCCACCAAAATGCAAGTAAGATTAAAAGAATCCATCTCCTCCACCTCTTAACTGTGCTGCTCTGAAAGAAAAAGATTTCAATGTACATAAAAGAAAATCTAAAATTGGAACCATTTAAAATGGTCTTTATTATGAAAATGCTGTATCTGCAGTGTTGGGTAACAATATGGGATTTATTGTTTGGTTGACTTTCTAGGGAGTTTATGGTCAGCTATATTCTAGAAATTTTCCAAGGATGTTTTTAACTACTTGTTGCTAAGATAAAGAACCAGAAGTGACTGTAAACCTGCACAACTTGTCACTGAGATCATCCAACATGTGTAAGTAAAGAACAATGTCTCCTCATATAGCACCAAATTCTGCTCTAAATGACATTGGTTTAAATCTCGAGTAACTCCTCTGAAATTAAATCCTGCAGAGATTTACACACATGCTTCATTTTCATCTTATGAATAGTCCCATTGGACTATACTGGATTCCTCTGGCGCTTAAAGTTAAGCATGTGTGTTAAGAGCAGAGCTTTATTCTGGATTTACACCAGTGTGACCAAGTAGAAATGGTCTCAAAATTACTTAGGAGTGGCCTAACAGCTCCAAGTATGTACAACTGTTTGATGAGAACTCTTACTGATTACATGCAAGTCTCTGAGACTTCAAACATCCATAACAGGAGTCAGACTTCATCAAGATACTCAAATGTTTAAAGCTATTTGCTTGGGCCAAAAAAAGACGCATTTTGTAAAAAAATTAATTAAGAGTGAAAGAAACAACTCTCTGAACATATGGTTTTGAGTTTTGCCAACATTCAATGCCAATTTATTTTTTATTAATCTATGCTTGTAAGATGTCTGAGCCACTCTATAAATCCTCTCCTTTCGAGAGGCTAAAAAAAGAGAGTCTCTGGAAACGAATGTAGGATGGTGTCCTTGATCAGAGGATGCCACATTAGGAATCGCACTGCAAAGCTGCTTTTGTCAAATGTCAGAACTAAAAAGGGAGACTGCAAAATATTTCTTTATTTACATTTTTAAAGCTCCACTTGTTTTGGATTTTTCTTAGAAGATTTAAATGTCTTCCTTCACCAATTTAGTTCTTACCTTGGCTACCAACATGTTTCCCCCACCCACCTACATTTCTATTGACAAGTGGAATTAATATATCTTTCTTTGTTTACTTTGCTTGTTACTCAGCTTCACTGCTCTCTGAGCCCAACTGCAGTAGGTGCTGACTGCTATCTATTCCCATTAACTTCTACAGGAATTGAGGGTACTTAGCATCTGACAGTATTGGGTGAAATTCTGGCCCCAACGATGTCAATGGCAAAACGCCAATTGATAGAGTCATGATTTCACCCCAGGTTAACTAATTGCTCCTATGTGTCTTGATCCTTCCTGTACCAAATGAAGTTAATGGCAAAACTTCCATTAAATTGCAGTGGTGCAGAATCACGCTCACAGAGCTTGAAGAGGGAGCATACACATTATTTTTATGTAGGGCCAACATATAAACATTGGATTTTGAAAAATCTCTTTCAGTAGGAAGGAACAGATCTTGTTTAAACTTTTAAATTTATAGAATTTTTATAAACAAACAACATATTATGACACATTTCACAACTCCCAAAGCATGTACTCTGCATGCTTAAAGAAATCACATAGATAAGTGTGCATCAAGACTGGATTTAGCAAGCATCATAAATATCTTGAAGAAAGAGAATATATCTATCTTATCTATTTAATAACTTTTAGGTCACTGTTTATTGCTGGGGAGAACAAAAAAAGAGAGGGAAAAATATGTCAGTGATTAAAACAAACCTGTTTACTACAGGAAGAAAAAAGAATAGATAAACTGAAGTAGTTACATATTAGCCACAGAAACAAGTCAATGTACCATTAAAAAGTCTGACTTTTCTAACTTTATTTTCTCCTTTCATATGGTAACAGCGTCTACCCAGTTTGGTGAACATTCACGAATAATAGAAGAGTCAGTAGGCTGTATTCCTTCATTTAAAAACAATATTTTAAATGTTGTACTGCTGCTTTACAAAATACCTGCACCTCAGGCAAAGTACAACTCCTGGGCTACTTGATGTATTGCAGTCAGTATGTCATAAGATTATACTCTGATTAAAGGGAACACTGGAACATCAGGGGAATGCTGCAGGAGTAGGGAAGCAGCAGCAAAACAATGTACGTGATGAGAAATAACACACTTAAGAAAGGAGTATTATACAGAACACAAGGTAAAGCAATATATTTCTGCTTTGACTAGGGCTGCTTTTGGGTGCACCGTTTGTTTCTGCTAGTTTGTACAACGTGGTGAAATCTCTGCACAGGATCTCTCCTATACATCTCAGTAAGGCAGCAGCAAATATCCCTTGAGGGTATGTGGACATTTAAAACATAATGCGGAGCCTCATAACCAGCTCTTAGTGGACTGCTGGCTTCATGCTAAGCAGTCCACGATGGGAGTCTCCAACACTGGCATTTCAGCAATGACTTAGGAACAACTGCCCCTTTTTTCCACCACCCACTCTTATTCCTGACTACTCAAATGTATTATAGTTCTTGTTTAAACCACCCAACAAAATAAATGCCATACACGAATCATGTTGCTATGCCACAACTTTCAGCTAACAGCGGCTTAGAAGTCTGATCACTGAGTAGCCTAGCCTACCTCCACACTGTGATTCTCAGAGGGTTACTGTGTCCATGGAGTACTGTAGGGAATCATTTTCATCTTGTACTGGTAGATTCGCTCTTTCTCTGCATCTTTACCACAGATACCCTGTTGTTATGGTTTGTTGCCAGATTGAATATAGACTCATAGACTTTAAGGTCAGAAGGGACCATCATAGAATCATAGGGTTGGAAGGTACCTTGAGAGGTCATCTAGCCCAGCTCCCTGCACTCATGGCAGGACTAAGTATTATCTGACCATCCCTGACAGATGACTGTCTAACTTGCTCTTAAAAATCTCCAATGATGGCGATTCCACAACCTCCCTAGGAAATTTATTCCAGCACTTAACCACCCTGACAGTTAGGAAGTTTTTCCTAATGTCCAACCTAAACCGCTCTTGCTGCAATTTAAGCCCATTACTTCTTGTCCTACCCTCATAGGTTAAGGAGAACCATTTTTCTCCTTCCTCCTTGTTACAACCTTTTATGTACTTGAAAACTGTTATGTCCTCTCTTCTCCAGGCTAAACAAACCCATTTTTTTCAATCTTCCCTCATAGGTCATGTTTCCTAGACCTTTAATCATTTTTTGTTGCTCTTCTCTGGACTCTCTCCAATCTGTTCATGTCTCTCCTGAAATGTGGCACCAGAACTGGACACAATTCTCTAGTTGAGGCCTAATCAGCATGGAGTAGTGGAAGAATTACTTCTTGTGTCTTACTTACAACACTCCTAATAATACATCCCAGAATTATATTTGCTTTTTTTTGCCACACTGCAATCATGATTTTGTGCAATCATGATAATCTAGTCTGACCTCCTGCACACTACAGGCCACAGAACCTCACCCATCCACTCCTGAAATAGACCCATACCCTCTGGCTGAGTTACTGAAGTCCTCAAATCATGATTTAAAGAATTCAAGTTACAGAGAATCCACCATTTACACTAGATTAAACCTGCAAGTGATTCGTGCCCCATGCTGCTGAGGGTCTCTGCCAATCTGACCCAGGGAGAAACTCCTTCCCGACCCCAAATATGGCAATCAGTTAGACTATGAGCATGTCAGTAAGACCCACCAGCCACACCTGGGAAAGAATTCTCGGTAGTAACTCAGAGCCCTCCCTATCCAGCATCCCATCACCAGCCATTGGAAATATTTGCTAATAGCAGTCGCAGATCGGCTACATGCCATTGTAAACACTCATCATACCATCCCCATCAAACTCAGTCTTGAAGCCAGTTAGGTTTTTAATTTAATTTTAAATCTAGAAGGGACAATTACGATTCTCTAGTTGAGTGGTTTTCAACCTGTGGTCTGCTGACCCCTGGGGATACACAGAGGTCTCCCGGGGGTACATCACCTCATCTAGATATTTGCTTAGTTTTACAACAGGCTACATAAAAAGCACTAGCGAAGTCAGTACAAACTAAAATTTCATACAATGACTTTTTATACTGCTCTATATACTACACACGAAGATGTAACTATAATATTTATATTCCAATTGATTTATTTTATAATTGTATGGTAAAAATGAAAAAGTAAGCAATCTTTCAGTAATAGTGTGCTGTGACACTTTTGTATTTTTATATCTGATTTTGTAAGCAAGTAGTTTTTCAGCGAGGAGAAACTTGGGGGTAACACAAGAGAAATCAGACTCCTGAAAGGGGTACAGTAGTCTGGAAAGGTTGAGAGCCACTGGTCTAATGGGTCTACAAAAGGTGGTTGTTACCATAGAACAGTGGTTTTCAACCGGTGGTCTGTGGACTCTGGAGGTCCGCAGACTATGTCTAAGATTTTCATAGGGGTGTGCACCTCCATTCAAAATATTTTAGGGGTCCACAAACAAACAAAAAGGTTGAAAACCATGGATCTAGTCTGAAACGCTGCATCACAAAGGACAAAGAATCTTGCCCAGTAATTTCTGCATCAAATTCCTAACTTCTGTTACAACTATAGCATGTCTTTTAGAAAGGCATCCAGTCTTGATTTAAAGACTTCACGTGATGGAGAATTTGTAAATTGTTCCAATAGTTAATTAACCTCACTGCTAAAAACTTGTACCTTATTTGTTGTCTGAATTTGTGTAACTTCAACTCGCAACCGTTTGGTCTCATTATACCCTTGTCTACTAGATTAAAGAGTCATTCACTATCACAAATCTCTTCCCTACATAGGTGCCTGAATAACACTGACCTGAGACTGGGTCCCCATGAGACCCCATAAGAAACACCTCCAATGGATGATGATTCACCATGTATGATTACTTTATAAAATCTATCACTCAACCAAAATGTATGATTTCATTAAAAAATTATTAATTTGTTGGACAAGATAATTTTCAAAAAAAATCATGTTAATTGGCATTGATTAAGCTACCATCTTTTAATTATTTACTAATTGTTCCCCCATCTCAGCCTTTTCATAATTTTGTCTGGATAGATGTCAGGTTAACCAGCCTATGGCTACCTGGGACATCCTTCCCTTTTTAAATACTGCTACCACATTAGCTTTTTTCTAGTCCTCTGGAACTTCCCCAGTGTTCCAAGCTATGTTAAAAATTAACATTAATGGTTCATAGAGCTTCTTGGACAATTCTTTTAATATTCTTGGATGTAAATTACCCAGCCCTGCAATTTTAAAAGTGTTTAACTTCCTCCCTATTTGCTGAAGGAATAGAAAGTATTTCATTGTCACTGTAAGATATGAATTCATCATTCTGCTTCTCGCCACATAAAAAAAGAGAACTATAATAGAACAGAGGGGTGACTGCAGGTCAATTGTGCAGCAGCCTAGGTACCAGCCCCCTACCTTTTATCAGCCATATATGTGAATATTCTGGCATTTGTGGGTTGTTGCATTATAATCTTTATATTTACTTCAATATACTGTATGGGCATACATGTTACTATTGGGTATTGGAGTTAACCTACATTTGGTACATTTCTGTTCTCATAAGATGGACTCCGAAATGCTCTTCAGAAGATCACCATGAAGAACTGCAATGTGCACACTCTGGAATATGTTATGGGCTTGATTCAAAGTTCACAGGAGTCCATGAAAAGACCACTATTAACCTAAATGGGCTTTGGATCAGTCTCTTCTACAGATATAAATCAGAAGTAATCCCACTGAAGTCCACAGAGTTGGATCAATTTAAACCATATGTTAGTGAGATCAGAATGAGGCTCTATATTTTCTTAGTGCTCCAGACTTGGCTGGATCCTGTTTTGCTATTTGTTAGATGCTGCAACAGGTGCACAGCTGTGACTAATGAGAGATTTATATGTCATGGCAGCTCCCCAAGCAGTTTTGTAACGATAAGGGCTCTGTAGGACAGCTCTACTGGGGAGCTCCTTTACTAGCGATGGTTGACCTTAAAATACTTAAAAACTGATGATATATATACACACACACACGTGCGTGCGCACACACATACACACACAAAATCAGGAACTATATCAATTTTAAATATGAATCTTAAGGTTTACCGTGATTATTTAGAGTGGTATGTTTTAAATGGAGCTTATGTTCATAAAGCAGCAACTGCAAAAAACTTCATACAGTTATCCCTCCTAATGCAGTTTCCACTCAGAAAATGCTAAGGCGGCCAATGGCATTTTGGGATGTATAAGTAGGAGCATTGCCAGCAGATCGGGGGACGTGATCGTTCCCCTCTATTCAACATTGGTGAAGCCTCATCTGGAGTACTGTGTCCAGTTTTGGGCCCCACACTACAAGAAGGATGTGGAAAAATTGGAACGTGTCCAGTGGAGGGCAACAAAAGTTATTAGGGGACTGGAACACATGACTTATGAGGAGAGGCTGAGGGAACTGGGATTGTTTAGTCTGCGGAAGAGAAGAATCAGGGGGGATTTGATAGCTGCTTTCAACTACCTGAAAGGGGGTTCCAAAGAGGATGGATCTAGACAGTTCTCAGTGGTAGCAGATGACAGAACAAGGAGTAATGGTCTCAAGTTGCAGTGGGGGAGGTTTAGGTTAGATATTAGGAAAAACTTTTTCACTAAGAGGGTGGTGAAGCACTGGAATGCGTTCCCTAGGGAGGTGGTGGAATCTCCTTCCTTAGAGGTTTTTAAGGTCAGGCTTGACAAAGCCCTGGCTGGGATGATTTAGTTGGGGATTGGTCCTGCTTTGAGCAGGGGGTTGGTCTAGATGACCTCCTGCGGTCCCTTCCAACCCTGATATTCTATGAGCTTATTCCTTCCCGTTCTCCCATCTTTCAGTCAATAACTGTGTCTGGCACACAGCTTCTTCTTCTTGATTCCCCCTGCCCAAAAGGTAGCAAGAGACATAAATGGTCACAAGAAAACATTCTACAAATACATTAGAAACAAGAGAAAGACCAAGGACAGGGTAGGCCATTTACTCAATAAACAGAAAGACAATAACAGAAAATGTGGAAATGGCAGAAGTGCTAAATGCCTTTTTTGTTTCAGTTTTCACCAAAAAAGTTAGTAGTTATCAGATGTCTAACATAGTGGGGTTGGATCTATGGGGAAAGAAGAAGTTAAAAATTACTTAGACAAGTTAGATGTCTTCAGGTCAGCAGGACCTGATGAAAACAATCCTAGAATGTTTAAGGAGCTGACTGAGCCATTAGCAATATCTTTGAAAACTCATGGAAGACAGGAGAGACTTCAGAGGACTGGAAAAGGGCAAATATAGTACCGATCTTGAAAAAGGGAAATAAGGACAACCTGGGGAATTACAGACCAGTCATCTTAACTTCAGTTCCCGGAAAGATAATGGAGCAAATAATCAAGCAATCAATTAGCAAATACCTAGAAGATAACAAGGAGATAAGTAACAGTCAACATGCATTTGTCAAGAACACATCATGTCAGACGAACCTAATAGCTTTCTAAGACTTTTGATACTGTCTTACGTGACCTTCTCATAAGGACACTAGAGAAATATAGCCTAGATGGAGCTACTATAAGGCAGGTGCATAACTGAAAAAACATTCCCAGAGAGTAGTTATCAGTGGTTCACAGAGAAGCTGGAAGGGTATATCAAGTGGGGTCCCATGGTAGAGTTGCCAACTTTCTAATAGCACAAAACCGAACACCCTTGCCCTGCCTCCCACTCACTCGATCCCCCCTCCCGCTGTTGCTCGCTCTCCCCATCCTCACTCACTTTCACAGGGCTGCGGCGGGGGGTTGGGGTGTGGGAGGAGGTGAGGGCTCCAGCTGGGGGTGTGCACTTCAGAGTCAGGCCAGAAATGAGGGATTCAGGGTGCAGAAGGGGGCTCCAAGCTGGGGCAGGAAGTTGAAATGTGGGAGGGAGTAAGGGCTCCAGTTGGGGGTGTGGGCTCTGGTGTGGGGCTGGGGGGTTGGCGTGTCGGAGGGGGTGAGGGGTGCGGACTCTGGGAGGGAGTTAAGGTGAGGGAGGGGGTTCTGACCTGGGGTAGGGGAGGCTGTTTAGGGTATATGCTCCAGCCAGGTGGCACATACCTCAGGTGGCTCCCGGAAGCAGCCAGCATGTCTGGCTCCTAGGTGGAAGAGCCAGAGGGCTCTGCACACTGTCTGCACCCGCAGGTGCCACACCTGCAGCTCCCTGGTTCCTGGCCAATGGGAGCTGCGGAGCCAGCACTCAGGGCTAGGGCAGCGTGTGGACCCGCCGTGGCCGCCCCTCCACTAGAAGCTTGACATGCTGGCTGCTTCCGGGAGCCATGCAGAGCCAGGGCAGGCAGGGAGCCTGCCTTAGCCCTGCTGTGCTGCTGCTGACCAGACTTTTAGTGATTTGGTCAGCAGCGTGGACTGGAGCCATCAGGATCCCTTTTCGACCAGGCATTCCGGTTGAAAACCGGATGCCTGGCAACCCTATCCATGTGGGGATCAGTCCTGGGTCCAGTTCTATTCACTATCTTCATAAATGATTTAGATAATGGCACAGAGAGTACATTTATTAAGTTTGTGGATAATACCAAGCTCAGAAGGGTTGTAAGTGCTTTGGAGGATAGGATTAAAATTCAAAATGATCTGAACAAACTGGAGAAATGGTCTGAAGTAAACAGGATGAAATTCAATAAGGACAAATACAAAGTATTCCACTTAGGAAGGAACAATCAATTGCACCCATAAAAAATGGGAAATGACTGCCTCGGTAGGAGTACTGCAGGAAGACATCTAGGTGTTACAGTGAATCACAAGCTAAATGTGAGTCAACAGTGTAACACTGTTACAAAAAAAGCAAACATCATTCTGGGATGTATTAGCAGGAGTGTTGTAAGCAAGAGAGAAGTAATTCTTCCATTCTACTCCGCACTGAGACTTGTGTCCAGTTCTGGGCACCACATTTCAGGGAAGATGTGAACAAATTGGAGAAAGTCCAGAAGAGAGCAACAAAAATGACTAGAGGTCTATAAAACATGACTTATGAGGAAATATTGAAGAAATGGGTTTCTTTAGTCTGGAGAAGAGAAAACAGAGAGGATACATGATAACAGTTTTCAAAATACATGAAAGGTTTTTACAAGGAGGATGGTGAAAAATTGTTCTCCTTAACCTCTGAGGATAGGACAAGAAGCAATGGGTTTAAACTTCAGCAAGGGAAATAGGTTTAGGTTGGACATTAGGAAAAACTTCCTGTTAGGGCTGTCAATTAATCGCAGTTAACTCACGTGATTAACTCAAAAAAATTAACTCTGATTAATCGCAGTTTTAATCACACTGTTAAATAGTAGAATACCAATTGAAATTTATTAAATATTTTTGGATGTTTTTCCACATTTTCAAATATACTGATTTCAATAGCAACACAGAATACAAAGTGTACAGTGCTCACTTTACATTATTTTTTATTACAAATATTTGCACTGTAAAAATGATAAAAGAAATAGTATTTTTCAATTCACCTCATACAAGTACTGTAGTGCGATCTCTATTGTGAAAGTGCAACTTACCAATGTCAATTTTTTTGTTACATAACTACACTCAAAAACACAACAATGTAACACTTTAGAGCCTACAAGTCCACTCAGTCCTATTTCTTGTTCAGCCAATCGCTCGAACAAGATTGTTTACATTTCCAGGGGATAATGCTGCCCTCTTCTTATTCAGAAAGTGAGAACAGGCATTTGGATGGCACTTTTGTATCCTGTATTGCAAGCTATTTATGTGTCAGATATGCTACACATTCGTATTCCCCTTCATGCTTCAGCCACCATTCCAGAGGACATGCTTCCATGCTGATGACGCTTGTTAAAAAAATAATGTATTAATTACTTAGTGACTGAACTCCTTGGGGGGAGAATTGTATGTTTCCTGCTCTGTGTTATCTGCATTCTTCCATATATTTCATGTTATAGCAGTCTCGGATGATGACCCAGCACATGTTCATTTTAAGAACACTTTCACTGCAGATTTGACAAAATGCAAAGAAGATACCAATGTGAAATTTCTAAAGATAGCTACAGCACTCCACCCAAGGTTTAAGAATCTGAAGTGCCTTCCAAAATCTGAGAGGGATGAGGTGTGGAGCATGCTTTCAAAAGTCTTAAAAGAGCAACACTCTGATCTGGAAATTACAGAACCCGAACCACCAAAAAAGAAAATCAACCTTCTGTAGGTGGCATCTGATTCAGATGATGAAAATGAACATGCATCTGTCCGCACTGCTTTGGATCGTTATCAAGCAGAACCCGTCATCAGCATGGATGCATGTCCTCTGGAATGGTGGTTGAAGCATGAAGAGACATACGAATCTTTAGCGCATATGGCACGTAAGTAACTTGCGATGCCAGCTACAACAGTGCCATGCAAATGCCTATTCTCACTTTCAGGTGACATTGTAAATAAGAAGAGGGCAGACTTATCTCCTGCAAATACAAACAAACTTGTTTGAGCGATTGGCTGAACAAGAAGTAGGACTGAGTGGACTTGTAGGCTCTAAAGTTTTACATTGTTGTGTTTTTGAGTGCAGTTATGTAACAAAAAAAATTGACATTGGTAAGTTGCACTTTCACAATAAAGAGATCGCACTACAGTACTTGTATGAGGTGAATTGAAAAATAATATTGGTTGAACAAAAAGTAGGACTGAGTGGACTTGTAGGCTTTAAAGTTTTACATTGTTTTGTTTTTGAATGCAGGTTTTTTGTACATAATTCTACATCTGTAAGTTCAACTTTCATGATAAAGAGATTGCACTTCAGTACTTGTATTAGGTGAATTGAAAAATATTATTCTTTTGTTTTTTACAGTGCAAGTATTTGTAATAAAAAATAAATATAAAGTGAGCACTGTACACTTTGTATTCTGTGTTGTAATTTAAATCAATATATTTGAAAATGTAAAAAACATCCAAAAATTTTTAAATAAATTGTATTCTATTATTATTTAACAGTGCAATTAATTGTGTGATTAATCACGATTAATTTTTTTTAATCGCTTGACAGCCCTACTTGCTGTCTGTCAGGGTGGTTAAGCACTTGAACAAATTGCCTAGGGATGTTGTGGAATCTCCATTATTGGAAGTTTTAACGAACAGATTAGACATATACCTGTCAGGAATGGTCTAGTTATAACGTAGTCCTACCTTGGGTGCAGGGGACTGGACTGGACGAGCTATTGAGGTCCCTTCCAGTCCGACCCTTCTGTGATTCTATTTTCTTTTAAGGACCCTAAAACAGAGTGATGGGTGGAATAGCTTATCCTCCACATTAGTTTGCTTACCAATTACACCTAATTTCTGGACACACCAATTTTGGCTGATTGATTTCTAGTCCCACACTTTTCTGGTCTACTAGGCATGATTTTAACACAATCCTTGAATTACATCAGCAGGGCTTTTTTTGTTTGGAGTTATTCAGTCTGTCTCCTTTTTGCCCCTTTCCCGCCCATCAGCATTTACTGTTATAGGTTATTGTGACATTTTATAAACTTTCACTCAATTAGGGTAAATTTGTAGGCTCAATTATTACAAGAAAACATTTTAAATTACTACTATATCTGGATAAAAAAGATGTTCAGAATAAATTAAAGTGGCATTATAAGAAGTGACCACAAGGCTTTGATGCTTACTTACTTCTTTAAGGATTCATTTTTACTTTTTTACTGCAATATTCCCCCTTCATTTCATCTGCCTTAGTATTGCTGCAAGTGCAACATTCTGCCATTTGGTTAAGTTAATTACAGTTGAGTATTGCTATGGCTTTTTCAAGGAACATGTATTTCAGATCATGTTTACTACTGAAAAGTGACAGTCAGAATTTGAATCAAATGTGCACAGCCAGATAAACTTTATTACACATTAAAATAAATTTCTACAACTTACCTAAAGAATGTGCAGGAACAGCCCCTTGGAAAATCTTTGTAATTAGCTACTTTTAAATAGATGACAATGGATATGGACAAGTCAGAATTTCTGTTACTGGGAAATATTCTTCCCTTCCAAAGCAAAGAACTGCCCTATTGACCTTGAGTCAAAGACTATACTTATTGCTACTCCTGAAATGGGAACCATATAAATGTACAGAGCCTGACTTGCTATTTAAACTACTTTTCTGTATGTATGAGCAGGATACGAATGGCAATAACTAATCAGGTGAGCAAAATTATTGTTAGTGTTCTTCTTGCTCTGACCCCAGGCCTAACTTGACTACATTCAAAGATATAGTCTATTTGCTGTTGATCACCTTTAAATGAATAACTCCATGAAGAAGGGAAGAATCATGTCACTCAGAAGAGCAAGGCTTGAAAAGCAGAGAGGTGCTGATTAGATGCCGGGTGAATAATGGAGAGTCAGTCCAGAGAAGGGGTGAGTTGATTTATGCAAGGATACAGCCAAGGAGAACAGTGGCAACAATTAAATTATTTTGGCTGCTAAGGATAAGAACCTGTTGGTGAAGATCCTCAGCACCAACTGCCTGGGAATAAATATACTAAATGACTTTAATATTGTGCCAACACCCCAGAACTTGTAAAGACAGCTAGCATATTCGCTCATCTGCTTTAATCCTCTGTCTTCATCTCCCTTGAGTCACACAATCTAGTTTAGCTTTTGTTTCGGCCACCTGGAGTTACGAGATTTAAGCTTGATGCCTAAACTTGAGCCATCAGTAAATTCGGAAAATTCTTGTATATGCAAGTATATGCATGCACAAAAGATTAGCAACCAACAGAATATCATTAAAAGATAAGCAACACTCTAAATACAGGTAAAAACTCCGTTGAAATCAACATAATGGCAAATTCCACTGGATTTGAATCTTAGTCTAAATCACTACTAATTAATACCTTTTTATATCCTTCCAAAAGAAACATAATTTACAGTTAGGTCAGGAAGCCTATACTGTAATCACTGTAAACACCTAATGTGTGTTTAGAAACTTATGCTCTCATTTCATGATCCGTTTATTGTTCAAGTCCTCATAATAATTGTTTTCATCCTTCTCTGTTATATCTTTATTACCTTGTATTAAATATGATTTTTTTTTAAAATTACTCCATTATAATCATGTCAACCAATTAAAAAAATGCAGCCTTGTAATAATGGAATCAATATTTATTTCTATGCATTTTTCAACTAACAGTTACAGTAACTCAAGTATATACTAAATTTATTTTAAATTAGGTTTTCTTTGTATATGTTTATATATTTCTTTAAAGAAAAATACTGATAATGTAACTTCATAATATCAAAATTCAACAGGTATCCTTCCTTACGCAAGATAAAATAGCTATGAACAGAACGTATGTATATCATACATTTTGAAACAAGTCTTGTATTTAATAAAAATATTATCATTTGTACTTCTATAGTGCTTTTCAAAATACTTCAGAAACTTTAACTGAGCCCTCACAACACCCTTGCAAGGCAGGTAAGTGATACACAGGGATTATTTCTTCCACCATTAAAATGCAGCTCTCTCTGCGGTGAAATTCAGCACCTAAGAGTGCAAAGGAACACTCCATAACAGTTTAGGTCAGGAAATGAAGAAAATTATGATCAGCTGAAACTGCACTGGAATTAAGGTAAAAAGAATATAATCCCTTAGCTGCCTTTTTGCCAAAACACTGAGGTCACCTCTTCTCATATAGAAACTGCCATGGAATCTTTAATTATTACAAGTGGTCAAGACTTCAGTTTTGTGTCTCGCCTTAAAGACGGGACCTCCAGCAATAGTACACTCATAACATTATGCTCAGGCACTGGTTCATTAATGGCTCAGGGGGTAACTGTACTGAATCACCAGCACCTCTCCCTGCAGCCCTAGGTGTTCCTTGGAGGTCTCCCATCTGGCATGACCCTGCTTAGGTTGACATATTACTGGAATTCAGCATGAAGTGGTATGACTGCAGGTTTAAATGTAATTTATTAGAAGCTTTCTCTTTTGTACAGATGATCAATTTTTACTTGTATTTTAATCCTGATCACTAAGTAGATTCAGAGACCTGCAGGCAGATGCAAAAGGAAGATCAAAATTTAAGAAATTTAATATGATGGAAGAAGTACGGTATAAAGGTTTGGTACAACCTATACATTTTGTGTCTATAGTACTTATGGACAATCCCAGCCATTGCTCAACTTGCTCAGGTCACCTTTGCCTGGGGCATCGTCTGAATCATGAAAGGTAATCATTGCTGCCCGTTGCTGGATGTCCAGACCGATTGGTGTTTGAAGACTGCAGACTTGTTAAAATAAGTCTCTCTCTACATTTTATCCAAACTCGTCTGGAGTAGAATCATTACAGCCCCTGTGGTCTTCCTCCTGGAGGCTCTAAGAATGTTTTCAAACATCTACATTTCAAAAACGCAGAACCTGTTGTCTTGATCCTTTATGTTACTCCGCTAACACTCTACTCCACAAAACACAGCAGGGAAACATGGCCAGGTCATTGTAAGTTTCTTCTGACAGGGAAATGGGATGGCCTTGTGTTACATTGGCATAATGCAGAAGATGGGGGTAATTTAGAAGCTACACTTATCCTTTTCTAGAGACTGTACAGACACTATCCAAATCTGCTCATCTGGCTTTTGAATATATTAAACACAGCTGTGTTAAAGCACTATGAGGATAGGTCTTAAACTCATAAAAGCCATGAAAAGTGGAGTTCAGTCAGTCTGCTCACTCTGCCCTTAACTCTTACCGCTGTGCCTTAGTATTGTAGCTCTACTGTTCTCAGATTCCTATGTCTTGGCACAATGGTACTACGCAGTAAGTGAAGAACTTTTAACTCTGAATTTGCTGGCATCTTGGAGCTTAGGTTCAAATGCCATCCAGAGTCTGAGCCTATCTTCTATGGTTAACTGCTTTTTAGTAAATTAAAACCAAACAGAAGAAAACACAAGACTGTTACTGTGTTTGTGTAAGAGGCATTATAACTCATATCATATTAAGTTCTTTAAGCCTAGAATTCTATCTGAATTCTTATTGTTATTCCTGAGCTGTCTTCTTTGCTAAAGACACTTCCAGAAGTATGGTGAGGTCATTGTATAATGCTTCTCATGGGATTCCCAGCTATGTAATGTGATATTTTTTCATTCTCTTCCAATCTTTATTATTGATGTTGGAGCAGATTTACACCATTAAAGCAGAGCAGCTGGCTAGTGACGCTTGGGACTACCCCCTTGTTTAGGAAGATTTCAGACCCTCCAATAGTTTACTATACTCAGACTGATTTAGTGGGTTCCAAAATCATCCTGTTTGTAAAACAAGTTATTTTTCAATCACATATCTGTTGTTTTCTAAAGCTTTGTCTCTTGGGAAGAAAGGAAGAGTATTCAAAGTAGTATAAAACCTTTTGGGACAACCATATAGTTAAGTTAATGCAATTGTTTTTCCTAGTGATAAATTTGCACTGTAATTTTAGATTAAAGCAAAATCCAAGTCTAGGAATAAGCTCCAGCACTCAGGAAGCTGGGAATTCTTATTGTCACTATTGTACAGACAAGTGTTGTAGAGAACCCTTCTGTGTATACATCAGAAACTTGAATTGCTCTATGGTTTAGCAGCTTATTCAAGATGGAGCAAGGAAGGCCTGGATGGAGATCATAGAGCAAGATATGATGTTCAAGTACAAGAGGATAAATAGTGTTCTTGAGAGTTTGAATATTAACACCTACGCTGATGCCACTTCTTTGTTCTATGGTATTACCTGTCAACGTAGAAACGTCTTTCCTCTTATCTTTCAAAGCTATTGCTGTTTTTTTTCTTTACCAGCTATATTTTCTGAGTACAGTAAAACATCAAAGAAAACATCTTGGTGAAAAATACTATATGCTGGCATAAAATTAGTCAGAAATGCCTTTTCTAGAAGAATGTATGAAAGGCAATGACTAAGTTTAATTACAGGACTAATATAAGCAACAAAATCATAGTGATTTCCTGGTTGGAAAACTAGGATTTGGTGTGATTTGCAACCTTGCAATTCAGTATTATCCATCAGTGAATGGGATAGTTTTAGGAAAATAAGATGGGATACATTTGTTGCAAATAAATATAATCAGGCACGTTTGAGATACTCTCTCCACAGGAGTCTGACTGGCTGACAAAAGTCACAACTGTAGCAGTATTCAGTACAATTGTATGAGTCACGACAAATTAACTATTTGTGACAAAATTACAAAATTTTTGTTAATGTCAGAAGTACAGTTACAACAAATACACCCAAGCCATATGAGTAACATAAAGATGCAAGTTATCAATTGGTTGCATGGCAATTTGTTTTCCCCTTCTCTTTTCTACCAAACCAAGAACTGTGTTGTTTATCTTTAGTTAGGTTCCTCCATAGAGTGGTTGTATGATCCTTCTTTTTTAGCTAAACAGCTGCCCTTAGGTAGCTGGCATCTCTTCGGTAGGTGAGTTTTTTATTCCTTCCTCCACCTTTTCTCTGCCCTCTATTCCCAATGTTTCTCTATGCTCTCATCACGTATGTAAATAAAATGATACAATATTCTACAATGCTGATACAAAACTATATAGCTTACAGTAGAATTGGTATCATGTTTGCATTTTAGACATTTTTAAATTACAGGATCTGCCCCATATTCATCTTTTTTTCTCCATTATCTGCCTGTCTTTTTATACCATTGGCTCCATCTCCTTCTCTTCTATGCTTCCCCCTACTACTGGTTTGCCTTCATAAATCTCCAGTAGTTGTCTTGGTCATATGGGAGAGCTGATCTACTGCCTTTCCTGCCACTGGTTCCAGCAGTTTGCTCCTCACTCATAATGTACATTAGGGAGAGGGGAGAGCAAGTGTAGAACGGCAGCATGGAAACAGCAAAAGCAATATTACCAACATCCAGGCAGGCACCTCACATTGCAACACTTAAAAAACCCCAAAACCAATTCTCCAAAACAACAGAGCTGCATTTTAGAGATATGGCCAAAATGGTATTGTCTTCAATTGTCTTAGCTTAATACAATTTAAAAGCCTTCTAAACACTTGTTAAGATGAAGGCTAGCTTCTTTGAAGTCAGGCTGGTTGTGTTGCAGCCTAAGTTCTGCTCAGCCCCACTAGCTGGTATCCAAACATGTTATTCTGTGTCTTAGCAAACCAGGTAAGAGGGCTGTTCAATTGTGTGAAACTAATATGATTGAAGAAAACACCATTTTTGCCCTTCAGGAGACCAAAGGCACTTTACCAGGTCAAAAGAAAGTAATCAAACACACACTGCCTCCCTACTGAAAATAAAGGGGGGAATAATTTTAAAGAGACATTATCAAGTTGAAGAGATTTTTTTTAAAAAAGCAGATACCTTTATTTGTTACTAAAAGCACCCTGAAATATTAATTTTAAAATGTTTTAAAACTGATTTACTGTTATTTAGATGGTGTATTTATTTTTTTAATTTTACTCAACTTCATATGCTTGGAGGATGAAAATTGACTAGTTTAGTTTAATTTTCCTGTTTTTAGACACCAGCACAATCCTGTGGGTTTGAGACTACTATAAATGAATGTTTAATTCCAAGGAAAAACATGGCTTCAGTGAAAACAAAATTATGGAAACAAACATATTAATGCTAGATTTTCTATAACTCGTCTTTTATAAAGCCTTAATTTGGGGCCTAAACTGCCCGACGATTATTTTAACAACCGCTACTTCTTCAGTAATGATAACCACTTTCAACTTCACTATAACTCAAATAGAGAGTACCTGAGCCTTTCTTCCTACATGCAGGGATGTCATTTCAAGAAAAAAAAAAGAATTGGGGTGTGTGGCAAAGTTGCATCAGCACATAAAACATTATATATCATATTATATCCTCCAAAGTCCAGGAGGGGAGCTAAAAAGTGGAGCACATATACCTATGTCAGGGGGAAGTTGCCCTATAGCAAATGACACCCACTGATTTCAAACTGACCTTAAAATCTGAAACTGAACTTCCAGACTTGTCAGGCAGATCTACAGTCATAATACTGCTTTGTAGTAATTAAAAACCCAATTAAGTGTATTATGCATTCCCAGTTAGGGAAAATTAGAGCTCCACCCCTCCGTCCAAACAACTAGTTTTAAAACACAGTTTCTCCCCACTACAGTGAATTGTTGATAGCTCAACAGAAATTATAAACACAGTTGTACCCTTGAGATCAGTTCTCTACAGTTTAAAACAGGCTTGGCTCAGCTTGTAACTGTAATGAAAACAGACCTAAGGGAGGGATGAGTATAAAAGTAGAGCCCTGAGTTTTATAATTATTCACCTGTTTCATACCAGAGAGGGAAAATGTACTGGGACACAGTGTATCATGCATCTGGTTGTTAATAAGGTTGGGGCTGAGATATAGCTTGTATCTTTCGGTTACTAGGGAGGGGTTACAAAGCACTGGGATAGCGTAGATCTCCAGTTAGTGGATATGGAACACAGTGGGATATCGGTATCACAGAGATGTTAGATACTGGAGTGGAAAGAGTTCATTTGTAGGGGCAGAGACATACTATACACTAATTCAATAATGGAAACAGAGAAAGCCTGGAGAAAAGCTGGGATATATAATGTATTTATTAGATAATAAGTGGAAGAGGGAAAGAATGTGCAGGGCACTGGCTATCATGAGCCTGATACTGACTGGGGCTGTTATAATCACCTATTAGTTACTGCATAGGGAAAAACGTGCACAGGTGGCTATTAGATATCAATGGACCTGTTACACATTAGGGAGAGGAAGGGGCTAAAGATAGATTTCACCTGTCGGATACTATGTAGGAAGGAGGTGTGGAGCTGGTAGATATCATGCACCAGTTTGTGAGGTAGCGTGGGAGACTTTCCTTTTTATTATGCAAGAAAACAGGGGAGCCTGGAAAAAGAACTGGCTTAATTTAAATGCCTCTCATTTCTTTGCCAAAGCTTCCTACATCCCCTAATAATACAAAAACCTCTTACATTTGACGTGACAGTTTACTGTGTGCCCTTGGTGAATCCAACGCAATAGGTATCTTGCCAAGGTATAAAAAAAAAAGTTGGGAGCAAACCTAGTTTAAACATTTGCTGGTCTATCAAATAAAACAAAGCTCAATAACTTTGCAGCGCTGCTAGCCCTTGCACGCTGAGAAGCACCACACAAAGAGAGAAGGGGGGGGTGTTAATTTGTACCTCTAGGCTCCCTGGTTTTCGTCAAATCCCTCTTTTTGCTCGTTGCCGCAAAAAATTAATAGCTGCAGGGGATGCACAGACAAAAAGATTCTTGGCCAGCGGCTACAGCAGTCTCACCCATTCTTTGCTGGGCGTGCCTACCCTTTCGGCTGCAGAGGCTGGCTTGCAAACCTAAAGGGGGCGCAGCGAGCGCGAGGACCAGGGGCAACGTTCCACCGGGCTAGCGCGCGCGGCCGTTAAAGAACGCCCCACCCCTCCCGCTCTCTTTTTCCTCTTCCCCCACGCGTCTTCTGGCCAATCAGCCGCCCGGCTGGAGGCGGTGCCTCGGGAAGGGTCGCGGGGGAGGGAACAGAACCGGTGGAACTGAAGGTCGGGACGCCGAGCGTTCCTTGCGGCGGCTGGAAGGTCCCGCGCTCGTTGCCAGCTAGTGTGTGAGGGGAGGGGAGCTGGCCTCCCTCCTCCTCCTCCTCCTCTCCCCCCCCCTCCCCCGCGCCTGTACAGAACGGGCGCGCAAACCTGTGTGAATACACCCAACCCCCGCACATCGCCTGCCTCTGACAGCCCCCCCCCCGCTTTGCTTGGCCCCGGGAGGGCTGTTTTCCCCACACAGACCCAGCCCTCCTAGGTGTAGGTCAGGGGATGAGGGAGGAAATGGGAGGGCTGAGGGAGGGCAGGGGAGGTGGTGAGATGGGGTATTTATGGCTGGGGAGGAGAGATGGGAGGTGAATGCGGATTGAGTCAGAGGGGTTGGGGGAGAAGGGAGGCGCTGAGGTAGGGGACGCGAGAGGAGTGTCCGGGCGCAGTGTAAAGTGGGGGGTGGGGTGGTGAAGTGTGGGCGAGAGGGGTAGGGTTGATACCAGGTGACAGAGAGCGAGAGGTGAGGAAAGTTCAGGCTCAGGCTTGTGGCGGGCAAGGGAGGGAGCTGGCAGGATTTTTGTTTGATCCGTTTCCCTCCTTGGTGATTTGTTTTACTTTTGGTCCTGATTCGCTTTTTACTGTTTGTATTTTAAGAATCAGGACAAAATCTGTGCAGGAAAAAACCTCTTAAAAAAAAAAACTTCCCCCCACTCTCTTTAAGGAGGTGGGGGAGCAATTCCCACTGTTTGTTTAAATGTTAAACCTTTAGTGTTTACTTTTTTTTTTATTGTGTAGGGGTTTATTGCTACTGCTGCTGCTGCGATAGAGCTTCCCCCCTTGTGTTTACAGCCTCTGTGAGGGAGAGACACACAGGAAGAACCAGGAGCCCTGGGCTGAACAAACAAGGAACGTAGGAGGAGTCCATATAAGCAAAGGGACTGGAAGGATTTCACCTTGTTGCTGCTTGTTTCAGGCGATTTTGCGTCCTCCTCCTTCTTGAAACGCCCCAGCAGAGGGTTTCTTTGTTGCTTCCACAACCAAGCAGAAGCAAAGGCTTTGCATGTTTTTGGAGGTGGTTTTTACTGCGGTTCCCTTGCAAGAAACAGACCAGCACCTTCCTGCTAGGAGGGAAATCTGATCAACTGAGGTTTTCCCCACCTCCGGCTGAGTGTGAGAGTTCGAGTGACACCCCCACTGGCCTGTAGCTGACTTCAGATCTAACTGGAATCACGCCTAGGGCTGCTAAATTTACCTGGTCAAGGACCCTTCAAACCCTCATATTGATGACAGATTTGTAGCCAAAGGAAAATCGGATTAATATAATTGTGGAGCACTGGGGGGATATCTGGAGACTACTCTGTCTGCATGGCTAATCTTGAAATTGTCTGAAATAAATCCTTAGTGCAAGGAGTAGTGCGATATTTCCCCTTGGTTTTAGGTTTATTTTCTTCTTATACAAGAATTTAACACTTCTGTAGCAGGGGTTTCACGAGGAATGGGACATCTACAGAAAACTAACCTGCTCCATAAAAATCACAAGTGGGAATAGTTTCCGTCATCTTTGCGGTATGGGAAAGGTGCTCTCTGAATTGTCTGCTAGTGGCTCTCTAGATGGATCAATTTCTCTCTGGTTTTGCTAGCGATGTGATGAAGGATCCAGATTTATTGGAATACTAACGCCAATAAACTTACTCTCTCAGCGTTGAAGGCATTGGATGTGACGGTGCAAAGAAACATGTGTTTCACATTTCTGCCTGGTTGTTTTGGTGCAATCAATACCTCCACAAGATACATTGATTTAGATGGCGATTATAACACAGTCATGCACACGGCGTGCTGCCTTCGGGTTGCATGCAAAGTGAGCACAAATCACCGAGTCCTCCGTTCTTGTAAACCGGGGGTTTCTGTTCCCCGCAAACTTCAGGATGAAGGCAAAGGGAGATCTCCTCAACCCACCAAAGAGAACCCGGTCTCGGGGAGTGGAGTGATCAATGGCCAAAGAGCTGACAAAACTGTCATCAGGCAGTCGGATCGACTGGGGATCCGTGAAGAAATAATGGTTGGAAGAAAGGTGGATCGAGAAATTATTGCACGAAGGAATAGCTGGAGAGACCGGATGATGATAAAGTTAAACTTCTGTTTCTTCTTCTGTCGCGGATGGTGGGCGTTTCTGTTGATTCAGCTCCACATGTTGCAAGCACTGGCACAAGGTAGGGCTCAGAGACATTTTTGTTTGGAGAAACGCTGCATCTGCCCTTTAAGACGTAGAAATCCTGTTCAGGCATGGATATAGCCTTTTGCTTTAATCACAGAGAACAAATTTCAGAAATCGTAATTAACAATTGATTTATTATATAATGGTATTTTATTTATAAATAGCCCTTTCTTTATAGGAACAAGCGTTTACCCCCTTACCTAATTCTGTTAGTTTACTACCCCGTTTCGACCCTCTAGATAAGTATCAATAGCTATATCGGGACCTCGCTGTTAATCGTCACACAACCTTGCATGTTATTTAATTGGAGATAAACATACGTTTCTGTTATTTCTTAGGCAGCAGAAGAGTTAACTTCTGTGTGAGTTTAAAAAAAAATTGTGACTGACATAAGTTGTCAAGAGAAACGGACTCATAAATTCACCGACAAGAACTAAATCAGGCATGTAAACAAAAATCTTTAAAAATAGTACCAATGCATGTGAACTTTGATTCGAGTCTTGTTCATTTCTTATATTGTTAAAAAAACAACTGCGATTGATTCGTATCTGAGTATTTTCAAATCAGAGATCCTTGCTGTCAAATGAGTCTCTTGTAAACAACCAATCGACTTCAAATATCAAGTGGCAATCACTTTCCATCTAAATTTGCCTCTTTAAAAAAATCGCCAAATGCAGGGTAATTCTAAATAATCCTCTGACAGAGTAAACAATAAGTGGTAGGCGATGGCATTACGGTTGGCTGAGCAAAATAACATGCTGAACAAATGCAGCTTTCACTTTCTTTGCTGTTTTGTGTTTTATTGCTGAGTGTATTGTGTATGCTCCACTAGTGTGTTCGTCTCTATAGGGTGGGCTGACGAGTCAGCGATTAAAACTCAGAAATTAATAATATCTTTAACAGGAGAAATGAGTCCTGTGAACAAATCTTTAAAATAAAGTACCCTCTCTGTTTTGATTAACGCTGTATTTAATAGATGCTTATGAATTTCATTTTTAAAGTCTAAAACAGTATATCTTGATTTAGTCAACTAGCCTTTTACAAATAAAATCAGTGGTTTGCTTCTCTTTGAACGGTTTGTGTGGGTGCTCACTAGCGCTTTAGTTTTTGTACATAGAGGAGAATGCTACAGATAAAGTTTAATAACTGGATAGTCTGTTGAGGGAGAGGGCTATGAAACAAAGTTTGCTGTAATCTGTCTACTCAGCCTTTACTATTGCACCCTTTCAAACATTTTCAGCCCCAGGGTATGGAGTAGTTCTAATCCACTGTCTAATAGTGAACTCCACCCTCATAAATCTGTCTCTTTTTTGAAGTTTTGTTTATGCTGTCATTCCTATTCCCAAACTACTTGTGCTGAGGCCTGCAAACCTTAACAGAGGGTATTGTTATAGTAAAATAGAATGTACTTAAATCTAGTTAATGTAATCCTCTGCAAATTATAATTCACATTTCTTCTCTTTTTTTGTATCCTTGATTGACATCTACCAATGTGACCTTTTATTTTGAGAGGCAAATATTTTAATATATCCATTTAAATTAGACTTCTTGAGACTAGCAGTGAAACCAGTTTTACATGTAGATTCCTGAATCAATTAAATTGACTCTTTAAAAAAATATTTTCGATGAATAGTAAAAGTAACCTTCATCTTGCAGTAAAAACTATGCACATACACGTGTGCAGTACTTAATATACTGAAACAATATTTCTTTTAGTACCATATTTCAAAGTTTACTAAGCACATTCAAAATGCATCTTTATTGAATTTGTTTGGGATTTGTACAAAGTCTAGTGTTACAAACTATCCTAAACTTTAAAAAAGCCCTAACACCAAATCAGTTTATTAAATGCATAGACAAAGCATTAATTAAATAAGCAATAGGCCTGCGAGGGGGCAGAAAGATAAACTACTTTCTCCTTCAGTAGAAAAGCACTTGTGCAACTACATGGGGTTGGGGTTTAGTAACTATTAGTCTGTGAAGTATGAACAATTCATTCAATGAGGTGGCAACAAAGGGTGGGCTACAGGAAGGAACCTGGGCATTGCAGTGCTGAGGGTCTGGGCCCCTAACTTTTTAGATGCCAAGAAAATCGCAAGAATACTACTGTGATCCACAAAGCTGAGTTAGGTGCCTAGGTTCCCTGTACAGTAAAATGGGGAGAGATAAGCACCTTAGAATGCAATCCACAAAAGCCAACATGCCAGATAGGGACCTGCTTAAACTTGCCAATGGGAGATGGTGGTGAGAGTGGTGTGTCCTAAGTCCCATCCTTCTGTTGGAGATAGGTGCTTGAGCCTGGGCTGCAGGGAAACACCCTCTCTCTGCTTAGCAACCCATGAATGGGAATCAGGCTCCTAAGGTGATTCTTGTGAAAATGAGTTAAGCACCTGCCTCACGCCATACAAGATGGCTGCAGGAGGAGGTGTTGCCGGTGCTGCCATCCACCTTATAGCTTTTAGCCCAGTGGTTAGAGCACTCATCTGGGATGCAGGAGACCTAAGTTAACTTCCTCCCTCTCTGCCAAAGGGGAAGAAAAGATGTGAACAGGGGTCTCATCGCTCAGGAAAGTTTAGGGTGACCAGACAGCAAATGTGAAAAATCGGGACGGGGTGGGGGGTAATAGGAGCCTATATAAGAAAAAGACCCCAAAATCGGGACTGTCCGTATAAAATCGGGACATCTGGTCACCCTAGCAGAGTTCTCTAACCACTGAGCTATGGGATATTCTGATGTGGGGCTCCCTCAGTGTCTCCTGCTAAAGCTGTTTCAGTATGGATGAACTATGATGCAGGGGGACTGGACCTAGGGTCACCCCCATTCCAGATTAGTGTCCTAATCACTGGACTAGCGAATCCATCTCACATTTTCTCTCTCTCTCTGGCTCAGTGACTAATGAGGTATTTATCTACAGTGGAACAGCCACTGGGCCAAAAAGAGAGAGTGTGTGAGAATGATTCTGTAGTCCAGTGGTTAGAGCACCCATCTGGGTGCTGGGCAAGCCTGTGTTTAGTCCCCATACTCTGATCACTCTTTTGTTATTTAGCCACAGTGGAACAGCTTGAACAGGAGAGACTGAGGAAGCCCCACATCAGTATATCCCATTGCCCACAGTAGTATTCCTTTTAAAATGTGATGTAATAAAAAACAGTACCAGTCTTAATGCGATGCACTTCAAACAGGTTATCACAAATTTTAAATTCAGTGACAGGTTGCTGTTCTCTATGCTTTCTGAATTGTATGATATATCCATCATTTTTATATCAAATTGAAAATTCACATTATAGAAGATATGTCAGTTTATGACAAAAGCTCATGTATCTTGAAAATGAAAGTTCTGGTACAGCTACACAGGGTTTCTAATGGGATGATGAGTTGGTCATATGGACAAGAGTATTACATGACTCTCTAATCTTTTTATCTGATAAAAATAAAATACAGCATTCTAAATGTGAAGTCTATGGCTGTTAGGATCTGAAATCTTCACAGATGACTGTTCCAGCACTTTTAAAATTAAACCAGGTACACTGAAATGCACTATCAGTTCTCTTCCCAGTAAACTGAATGGAAAGGATCGAGACTAAGTATTTAATATTTTCTAATAAACAATAAAATATTTTTGTGGTTGTAACTAGTTTGAGTACTGGCCACAACTGCATGATCTACATAGAACTTTGGATTCAGAGATGAACATACAAATAGAACATTTTAGCAATATGCTTTGCTCAAAGTTTTCATTGCAATTTTCTTAGGCTATGTGAAGAGGATATTTAAGCATTAAATATTCATCAGCTTTTCAATCTTCATTGATGGCTAACTGTGATACTGGCTTATTGTGGTGGATTTTTATTTTAAAATTAATCCAGTGCTTACGAAAGGTACAAAGACTGAAAGTACTGGAAAGTGAAGTCTTCCCTTCAACTTGCAACATTAGTGCAAGCCTTCCCACGTTGGTCCACCAATGAGCTTGAACTTGTTTGGATAGACAACCTTTAAGGATGAGAGTGTAATTTAAAATTTTTATGTGTATTCAGTCCTTGGTCTTTCTGCGGAGCCTGCCCGCCATAATGCTTGTTGTGATTTTTGACAGGTTTTCCCATTAGGAATGAGCTAGTTAGCACCATAGAATCATAGAATCATAGAATATCAGGGTTGGAAGGGACCTCAAGAGGTCATCTAGTCCAACCCCCTGCTCAAAGCGGGACCAATCCCCAATTAAATCATCCCAGCCAGGGCTTTGTCAAGCCTGACCTTAAAAACTTCTAAGGAAGGAGATTCTACCACCTCCCTAGGTAAAAAATTATTCATAGAATATCAGGGTTGGAAGGGACCTCAGGAGGTCATCTAGTCCAGCCCCCTGCTCAAAGCAGGACCAGTCCCCAATTTTTGCCCCAGATCCCAAATGGCCCCCTCAAGGATTGAACTCACAACCCTGGGTTTAGCAGGCCAATGCTCAAACCACTGAGCTATCCCTCCCCCACCAAATTATCATAGGCCATAAAATAGCCATAAGACAGTCATTTATAACCACTGTTAGTCACTGTTTAGGAATTTCAGGTTCAGATTAGCAGATTAGTGATGAAAGGCTTCAGATCACATTAACAACACCCTAAATTAACGCGTGCTCCTGTAGGTAGCTACTGTATTTTAAAACGAAGGTCCTGATCCTGCAAATTACTCTCGTTCGGTGGATCCCTGTGACTATGCAGAGCCCCACTGATTGAACAGAGCTCATTACAGGATTGGGCCATTAGTGTTTAATAGCCCTGGTCTACACTACGAGTTTAGGTTGAAATTTAGCAGCATTAGATCGATTTAACCCTGCACCCGTCCACACGATGAAGCCATTTTTGTTGACTTAAAGGGCTCTTAAAATGGATTTCTGTATTCCTCCCCGACGAGGGGATTAGCGCTAAAATCGACATCGCCGGGTCGAATTTGGGGGTAATGTGGATGCAATTCAACCGTATTGGCCTCTGGGAGCTATCCCAGAGTGCTCCATTGTGACCGCTCGGGACACCACTCTCAACTCAGATGCACTGGCCAGGTAGACAGGAAAAGCCCCGTGAACTTTTGAATTTCATTTCCTGTTTGGCCAGCGTGGCAAGCTGATCAGCACGGGTGACCATGCAGAGCTCATCAGCACAGATGACCATGGAGTCCCAGAATCGCAAAAGAGCTCCAGCATGGACTGAATGGGAGGTACTGGATCTGATTGCTGTATGGGGAGATAAATCGTGCTATCAGAACTCCGTTCCAAAAGACGAAATGCCAACATATTTGAAAAAATCTCCAAGGGCATGAAGGACAGAGGCTATAACAGGGATTCGCAGCAGTGCCGCGTGAAACTTAAGGAGCTCAGGCAAGCCTACCAAAGAGGCAAACAGCAACTCCGGGTCAGACCCCCAGACATGCCCCTTCTATGATGAGCTGCATGCAATTCTAGGGGGTGCCCCTACAACTACCCCACACCTGTACATGGACTCCTGCAGGGGAGCCTCACGCAACAGGGATGTGGGTTTTGGGGACGAGGAAGATGAGGAGGAGGAGGAGGTTGAAGATAGCGCACAGCAGGCAAGTGGAGAAATCATTCTCCCCGACAGCCAGGAACTGTTTATCACCCTGGAGACAATACCCTCCCAACCCGGGCTCTCGGACTTTGAAGGTGGAGAAGGCACCTCTGGTGAGTGTACCTTTGTAAATATAATACATGATTTAAAAGCAAGCATGTAATGATTAATTTGCCCTGAAGACTTGGGATGCATTTGCGGCCAGTACAGCTACTGAAAAAGTCTGTTAACGTGTCTGGGGATGGAGTGGAAATCCTCCAGGGACATCTCCATGAAGCTCTCCTGGAGGTACGTCCAAAGCCTTTGCAAAAGGTTTCTGGGGAAGGAAGCCTTATTGCCTCTTCCATGGTAGGACACTTTACCATGCCAGGCCAGTAGCACGTAGTCTGGAATCATTGCATCAGAAAGCACGGCAGCCTATGGTCCCGGTGTTTGCTGGCATTCAAGCAACATCTGTTCTTTATCTCTCTGTGTTATCCTCAGGAGAGTGATATCATTCATGGTCACCTGGTTGAAATAGGGGAATTTTATTAAGGGGACATTCAGAGGTGGTCGTTCCTGCTGGGCTGTGTGCCTGTGGCTGAAAAGAAATCATCCCCGCTGTTAGCCACACGGTGCGGGGGAGGGGTGAAGCAATCATTCCAGAGAATTGGGTGTGAGAGGGGGTTTAGTTGAGTTTGTGCTGCATGTTAACCTGAAAACCGCAGCCCCTCCTTTTAAATGGCCAACCCAATGGGTGCTTGGTATGGGAAATGAGGGTGCTGCTCTTTGAAACCATTCCCACATGTTATGAAGGTTAAAGAAGCCAAAAGACTGTGGCTTACCATGGCTGCCTGCAAGCTGAAGTCTGTTGCCCGGCCCTGCGTGTGTGATCTCTCACACCAAATCGGTAGGCCCTCAATATAAGAGGCAAAATGCAACCTTGTAAAGAAAGCACATGTGCTATCTAACGTTAACAGCTTGGTTCACTGTGAAAGAGTCTACCCATTGTTCTCTAAAATGTGTCTTTTTAAATACTGCTCTCCTTTTTTCCCTCCCGCAGCTGCAAATATTTCAATGCTCCCCCTATCATCTCCGTCCTGGAGGCTAGCGCAGATAAGAAGGCGAAAAAATGCACTCGAGATGAAATGTTCTCTGAGCTCATGCAGTCCTCCTGCACTGAAAGAGCCCAGCAGAATGCGTGGAGGCAGACAATGTCAGAGTCCAGGGAGGCACAAAATGAACGCGAGGACAGGAGGGATGCGTGAGCGGATAGATGGCTGGAGCAAGAGGAGTGGTGGCGGCAGCATGATGAGAGGAGGGAGGAAGCAATGCTGAGGCTACTGGAGGATCAAACTGATATGCTCCGGCATATGGTTGAGGTGCAGGAAAGGCAACAGGAGCACAGACTGCCACTGCAGCCCCTGTTAACCAGCTGCCCTCCTCCCCAAGTTCCATAGCCTCATCACCCAGATGCCCAAGAATGCAGGGTGTGGGGGCTCCGGGCACCCAACCACTCCACCCCAGAGGACTGCCCAAGCAATGGAAGGCTGGCATTCAATAAGTTTTGAAGTGCAGTGTGGCTTTGTCCTTCCCTCCTCCCCCACCCCTCCCGGTCTACCTTGGCGGTTATCCCCCTATTTGTGTGACAATTAATAAAGAATGCATGAATTTGAAACAACAATGACTTTATTGCCTCTGCAAGCGGTGATCGAAGGGGGGAGGGCAGGGCGGTTGGCTTACAGGGAAGTAGAGTGAACCATGGGGGCAGGTTTTCATCAATGAGAAACAAACAGAACTTTCACACCGTAGCCTGGCCAGTCATGATGTTACCTGGGATTCTTTCAACCCAAAGCTCTTGGTAACTTCTACACTGTGCGAGGTGGTGTCAGGAAATAAATCAGGGGAGACACGGCTGTCTGACCGTTAGATGGCTGGCACAAATAGGACAACACAAGAGTGCTTTCACTTAAAGCTAAATTTTACTTAGTCTCAAGCACTTATACACACGTCCACAACAGGTTAGTAAAACACCTCCAACCTTTGATAATTACCAAAGCTG
This sequence comes from Chelonia mydas, assembly GCF_015237465.2. NCBI lineage: Eukaryota > Metazoa > Chordata > Testudines > Cheloniidae > Chelonia > Chelonia mydas. The sequence goes on along the minus strand of NC_051250.2, from coordinate 10,821,933 downwards.
AGTGTGGCTCTCGAGTGGCACAGCGGCAGCCCGTCTGCTAGTGGGGAACACAAGATGCATCCAGAGGGAGAGTCCAGTCCTGAAGAGTCCCACCACCTCAAACTTTTCCCCTTTATTTATACATTAGTAATAGAATGACATGTCCCTTAAAGAAAACTTGTTAAGCAAGCAGTTCCAATGGGCAAGCAAGAGGCTCCTTCTGATTATCGATTAACCATAGATTCATAGATACTAAGGTCAGAAGGGACCATTATGATCATCTAGTCTGACCTCCTGCACAACACAGGCCACAGAATTTTACCCACCCACTCCTGTGAAAAACCTTTCACCTATGTCTGAGCTACTGAAGTCCTCAAATCGTGGTTTAAAGACTTTAAGGAGCAGAGAATCCTCCAGCAAGTGACCCATGACCCATGCTACAGAGGAAGGCGAAAAACCTCCAGGGCCTCTTCCAATCTGCCCTGGAGGAAAATTCCTTCCCGACCCCAAATATGGCGATCAGCTAAACCCTGAGCATATGGGCAAGATTCACCAGCCAGATACTACAGAAAATTCTTTCCTGGGTAACTCAGATCCCACCCCATCTAATATCCCATCACAGGCCATTGGGCCTATTTACCATGAATATTTAATTTCCAAAACCATGTTATCCCATCACACCATCTCCTCCATAAACTTACCGAGTTTAATCTTAAAGCCAGATAGATCTTTTGCCCCCACTGCTTTCCTTGGAAGGCTATTCCAAAACTTCACTCCTCTGATGGTTAGAAACCTTCGTCTACTTTCAAGTCTAAACTTCCTGGTGGCCAGTTTATATCCATTTGCTCTTGTGTCCACATTGGTACTGAGCTTAAATAATCCCCCTCCGGTATTTATCCCTCTGATATATTTATAGAGAGCAATCGTATCTCCCCTCAACCTTCTTTTAGTTAGGCTAAACAAGCCAAGCTCCTTGAGTCTCCTTTCCTAAGACAAGTTTTCCATTCCTCGGAACATCCTAGTAGCCCTTCTCTGTACCTGTTCCAGTTTGAATTCATCCTTCTTAAACATGGGAGACCAGAACTGCACACAGTATTCCAGGTGAGGTCTCACCAGTGCCTTGTATAACGGTACTAAAACCTCCTTATCCCTACTGGAAATACCTCTCCTGATGCATCCCAAGACTGCATTAGCTTTTTTCACAGCCATATCACATTGGCGGCTCATAGTCATCCTATGATCAACCAATACTCCAAGGTCTTTCTCCTCCTCCGTTACTTCTAATTGATGCGTCCCCAGCTTATAACTAAAATTCTTGTTATTAATCCCTAAATGCATGACTTTATACGTCTCACTATTAAATTTGATCCTATTACTATTACTCCAGTTTACAAGGTCATCCAGATCCTCCTGTATGATATCCCTGTCCTTCTCTAAATTGGCAATACCTCCCAGCTTTGTATCATCTGCAAACTTTATTAGCACACCAGGTGTGGGTTTTCCCAGAGTTTGCAGCCTTGAGGCCCCAATAAACATTCCTGGGGCACATCCTGCTCTTCTAAGATGCATGTATCAGCAACTTCAACACAATTCTTATCAGAAAGGACACGGGGTCAAGCTGCCCTCTCTGTGGCACCCAAAAACCCCCCTCCCCTCCTTCCTTGGTTAAACTGAGACTGCTGAATGGCCAATTTACAGCCTGCTGCCTTGGCTGCTTTTAGCAATAAGCCATAGTGGTTTCTGGCACTTTACTGGTTTGCCAAAGTCTCCCCGTACAATGAAACTGGTTTTCAAAGCTTCTCTGATGCGCAGTGCACCCTGCTGCGCTTCTAACTGCTCTGGTGTCGGGCTGTGCATATCAGCGGCCAGGCGATTTGCCTCAACCTCCCACCCCGCCATAAATGTCTCCCCCTTACTCTCACAGATATTGTGGAGCACACAGCAAGCAGTAATAACAATGGGAATATTGGTTTTGCTGAGGTCTAACTGAGTCAGTAAACTGCACCAGCACACTTTTAAACATCCACCATTCTACACTTGCTCAGCCTATAGTTGAACAGCTCCTGACTACTGTACAGGGTGCCTGTGTTTGGCTTCAAGATCCATGGCATTAAGGGATAGGCTGGGTCCCCAAGGATAACTATAGGCATTTCAACATCCCCAACGGTTATTTTCTGTTCTGGAAAGTATGTCCCTTGCTGCAGCCATTCAGACAGACCAGAGTTCCTGAAGAGGCAAGTGTCATGTACCTTTTCTGGCCATAGCACGTTGATGTTGGTGACATGTCCTTTGTGATCCACCAGTGCTTGCAGCACCATTGAAAAGTACCCCTTTCGGTTTATGTACTGGCTGCCTTGGTGCTCCAGTGCCAAGATAGGGATATGGGTTCCGTCTATCACCCCACCACAGTTAGGGAATCCCATTGCAGAAAAGCCATCCACTATGACCTGCACATTTCCCAGAGTCACTACCCTTAATAGCAGCAGGTCAGTGATTGCGCTGGCTACTTGGATCACAGCAGCCCCCCCAGTAGATTTGTCCACTCCAAATTGATTCCCGACTGACCAGTAGCTATCTGGCATTGCAAGTTTCCAGAGGGCTATTGCCACTCGCTTGTGAACTGTGAGGGCTGCTTTCATGTTGGTATTCTTGTGCTTCAGGGCAGGGGAAAGCAAGTCACAAAGTTCCATGAAAGTCCCCTTACATATGCGAAAGTTTCGCAGCCACTGGGGATCATCCCAGACCTGCGACACTATATGGTCCCACCAGTCTGTGCTTGTTTCCTGGGCCCAGAATTGGCGTTCAATGGCATGAACCTGCTCCATTTCCACCATGATGTCCAAATTGCCAGGGCCCGTCCTTTGAAAGAAATCTGTGTCCATGTCCTCATCACTCTTGTCACCACGCTGCCGTCGCCTCCTCACCTGCTTCTGCAGGTTCTGGTGCTGCATATACTGCAGGATAATGCACGAGTTGTTTACAGTGCTTATAACTGCCGTGGTGATCTAAGTGGGCTCCATGCTTGCCGTGTTATGATGTCTGCAGGAGAGCAGAGTGGCAGCAGAAGCGGTCGTTAGATGATGATGGTTTGCAGCCCTACTGCACCGTCTGTTGTCAGAGCAGGAGAGCAGAGTGGCAGCAGAAGCGGTCGTTTGGTCATTCGATGATGATGGTTTGCCGCCTTACTGCACCGTCTGTTGCCAGAGCAGGAGAGCAGAGCAGCAGTGGAAGCGGTCGTTCAGTCGTTCGATGATGATGGTTTGCAGCCCTACTGCACCATCTGCTGTCAGCAGCACCCAGGACACAACACTGGTGGCTGAGCTGAGTGGGCTACACGCTTGCCGTGGTTTGGCGTCTGCAAGGAAAAAAGGCGCAAAACGATTGTCTGCCGTTGCTCTCATGGAGGGAGGGGCGACTGACAACATGGACCCAAAACTACCCGCGACAATGATTTTTGCCTCGTCAGGCATTGGGAGCTCAACCCAGAATTCCAATGCGTGGTGGAGACTGCTGGAACTGTGGGATAGCTACCCACAGTGCAATACTCTGAAAGTCGATACTAGCCTCGGTACTGTGGACGCGCTCCGCCGACTTAATGCGCTTAGTGGGGACACACACGATCGACTGTATAAAATCGCTTCCTAAAAAACCGACTTCTATAAATTTGACCTAATTTCATAGTATAGACATACCCTATAGTGCCATGTCTACTAGTGGATTGGAATTGAAGTACTACTGTTTGTTTAAATATGATGGAGGTTGCTAAAGGCTGGGATACATTTTGGGGAGTGTCTTTAAATACTAACAACAAATGATCTCACTTTTTATTAGGATTGAATGAATACTTTTTAAAATTTGATGGTAATGGGTAATTTTGAAAAAGATAAAAACCACTGCAAAGCTCTAAGCATTTCTTAAGAAGAAAAACAGTATCTTAATATTTAAAGAAAGAGAAGCTTGTCTGATTCTTAGTTTAACAGAGATGAAAGTGTAATTTTTCATGCCACTTGATCAAATTTATAATTTAAAATTGTATAAGAAGCAGAATCCTTATTTAAAGTGGTATTAATATCCATTATGCTTTTGATAGAACCTGTGAAATGGATGGTTGAGGAATGTATTTTCATGGGGTATGGTTTTTGTTAATGCCAGTTTGTAATCTGGTGGGATTTGTAAAGTGTTAAGTGCAAGAAACTTGTGAAACAAATTGTACACTGCATTTGATACAAAAAGAGGATGAGGAACTTGCAAAGGATACTTAGCAAATTATGTCAAGAGATAAATAGCTGTTATGTAAGGGGAAAGACAGGCAGGCAGATGAAAGGATGAACTTATTGAAGAGCAGAAGGTATGGCAAGTTAAATGTTAGGAGAGGTATTTTTAGTCTTATAACAGCCTTATGCTATTTGTCAGAGGGCCATCAGATCACAATACATTTTCCTTTTGTGTTCCCTTTTCTTTAGTACGGTTTTTACGTCAGTTTTCAAATGTGTGAATTCCTCTTCCTGTGCATTTAAATAGATTTATTAAAATGGATTCATTTGTATACTTTGCTAAAAAACTTAAATCTAATATTCTAAGCATCATACATAGCTGCTAATTTACTCATATTTTCAGTGAAGTGCCTCAGACAAATTAATGAGAGAAGACCTTAAAGGTAGTGTGAGAGAGGATGGAGAGAGTGTATGTAAGCCACAGCATAGATATTGGTCTTGTTGCTTAATGCACTACTGGAAGGTGGATGACGTAAGAATCCAAATGGAATCGTGTGATAATAGGGGTTTATACTCATGCCATTGTTCCATAAGCTGAATTTATAGCGCCAGGTCATCAACCCCCACTAAAGTCAACATGCACTACTGTAGTGGTGCAAAGTGACTGTGAAGATGTCCTAAAGGAGGAGCTGAGGATTCGTACATTTTAGGGTAATTGTCAAATGCCTCTTGTGGCATCATCAGTGCAGAGGGCATGGTTGGTCCAGCAAAGGGCATGAGAGGGTAGAGTATGATGCTCTTGACTGTTTTCTGACCACTGGAAAATAGGGGACTGTTTTAGCAGATGTAAGTTCAAACAGTCTTATGGCCTGATTCACCTCTGCATTTCTCTGTTTTATGCTGATGTCACCGGTTTCAGTGAAGTTAAGTTACAGTGGTGTAAAACTGGAGTGATGCAGTATTGAATCAGATTCTTTAGGAAAGTTTGAACCAAATGTGTTCAGATGACTTTGTGATAAAAATGTTGAAAAAAAATCAAATGTTTTCTGCTTTAAAATGCCCTATTTGAATCAACATCATAAAACTTCAAATTCAACATATAAGAAAATTATTCTCTTGTTTTCCCTTCCTCACCTATTGATGATATTCAAAGGAAACCAGCAAACCTGGTAGCTTTTCTTCTTGACCAAACACCTACTGTAGTATGTTGGGAATAGACTGTGAAGTTAGTTTTGGGGGTTCCCCAAACAATCTCACGCAACTGCCTCACAAAGTTGTGATGTCTTCATCAGATTTCTCTCCTGATTAGTTCAGGCTCCCTCGCTCTAGGAGTACAGCTTCTACTTAGTTCAGGCTCTCTAGGAGCTCCCCTCCTCCAAAACTTTCTTTCTTCTCATGGGTCTCCTCTAACTGAGCTGTCATAAGCCTTTATTTAATTAGCTTCCTTATTTACTTAACTCACTGTCATACACCTAAGCAGTTAACTAGGGGATTAATTGGGTTGGCTGAATTCCCCTGTGAAGGATGTCAGAGGTGCGTAGGGCTTCTGACCCCTTCACATGGCCAACTACCCTATGTCATTATGTTAAGTGGCATCATATTGGTAGCCACATGGTTCAGCAGGATTGGAATCTATAGATCCACCACACAGACCCGTCACTTGAACTAATGGAGAAACTGATAGCAGTAGTAAGTTGTCATCTTCAGTATGGATCAGCACTAGCATGGTATGGGACACTTTATCAGTGGATTTCACAGATATTAGCAGATGGCAGAGGAATGGTGAGAGACAGGAATCTTGGGTTCTATTCCAGGCCCTGAAGTGGAGTATGATCTGGTGGACACAGACTCTTCTACCCATTTCTCCCAAGCGTGGTCCCTTTTGACCCATCTGACTCCAGTTTCCATATCCAGCATGTCCCTCAGGACATCCTGTTTCAGTCTCTGTTTCCCCACCTATCTCTGTTCCTGTCTCTTTGCTCAGTTGCTCCTTGTCCTCAGTTTCCTTGCCTAGACTTTCCCAGTCCTGTCCCTCAGCCAGCTCAACATCCAATCTATTTCTCCCCTACTCTGGCCTCCATTAACCCCTCCCTGCCCACATTCCACATCCCCATTAGCTCCTTGTCCAATCTCAGTGTCCCATTCCCCTTTCCCCCTCTTCGCTGGCTCCTTGTTCCAGTCTTCTTCCCCTGCTAGTCCTAGTTCTCCTGCCTCGCAACCTGGCTCTTCATCAGATTTGATTCTCCTCCTTCCTTCACTTCCTTCCCCCTACTCACTGTCTCTCAGGTCCAGTCTCCTTGCCTAACAAGTTCCAGTCCCCTTTGCCTGGCTCTTCCTTATCCCACTCTCTCCTTGTCCCATATACTCCTCCCCTGTACCCCGGGTCCAACTCTTGTTCCCTCTGCATCTGAATCAGGCAACTTTCTCCTCCATGTTGCCTGGCCGCAGCATGGGATCACTGAGAGCTCATGAGAGATGGTATCCTAGCTCTCAGTTCACATTCCCAGACATAGAGGTTACATGGCCTGCAGCAGCCCAGAGCTGCAATGGCATGGAAAGTCCTGCTCACTGGGCTGAATAACGCCCAGTGCAGATGGAATTACTGGGGAATTCAGCTGCTAAATCTCAGAAGTCTCTACTGGCCATGTGCAAATTGTGATGATCAAAGTCTTATAACTTGGCCAAATTTGGGCAGATTTTCATGGGAACAGTGAAAGGTACATCTCTGATAACTAAGAGCTTCTGTCCGTCTTATTTAATATCTTTGCTCCAGGGTGCTAAAGTTTTTCACAGAAAAGACTGCCAGAATTTTTTAACATGGCCAAGATATTCTCCCCCCCTCCGCCCCCACACACATTGTTTTCAGAAACAGCGGAAACATTTTGTCTGAAATTTAAAGAAAACAAAACAAAACAGCCTGAGGCAGACACCTAAAACAGAATAAATAGATCAGCCAGTTGGTTAAACTTTGGAAAAGTTCTAAGCAACTGGAAAACAGAGTGTTGGGCAACCTTCTTAATAGGGATTGCTACCAGCTCTATTTCTAATCCCAACTGTAGCTATTTTTCTTCATACAGCTAATTTTTCTTCATAACTTACAACTCTGGCATCCTATATTCCATTGCTGAACAATTTCAACAGTGTCCTTTCTATATTTAGTTTGCTGTGAAAACATATAGAAGTGCCTATCCAAGACGGTAAGAGTCTTTTCCAAAAATTTAGAAAGCTGTCCAATCAAACATGGCAAACAGAATAGTTAATTCAGTCCACAGATGCTGAGGAGTAGTTTTTAGATGCAGATAAGTTGTATAATCTTCAAATGTGCCATTATTATTAAGGTAAAGTGACCCAAGTTTTATAAGACCCAATGTATACTTTGATTAGTATCATCTCCACTTTCCCTAAGTGGTTGGAAATCAATTCTTACATTGGCTGCTCAGTCATAACAATGAAAGAAGCCATGGCGCGCCATGCACTTGAAGATTAAGAACATAAGAGCATAACATAGTCTATCAATCTGAGGCCAATTGTGTGTCAGCATGAGCTGCCAGAAGGCAATAGAAAAGGTTTAGAAACATATCTAGAGGTGGTCTTAGCACTTGTCGGGATAGGATTGGCTGATAGAGCACTGGGAGGTGTGTTGGGCCCAGGTCCACAAAGGAGTTTAGATGCCTAAAACGAAGATTTAGGTGCTACTGCAACCCACAAACCACACTCATTCAGCTGTTACCTAAATTTGTAGGCACCTAATCTTACTAAGCACCTACATTTTTGCTGTAAAATTTCTCAAAGCACCTAAGTTTCTGCCTCTTGGCATGTGCATTGCTGCCTCAGGTTGATTTCTGGACACCAATGGCACGCCTGAGCCCCATCACGATCCTCAATTCAGATAAGGTGGATATTTGTATTCTTCCTTCTATGTCACCTGTGGTGCCTGATCCCATAAGTATGCTCAGCACATGTCTAACTCCACTCAAAATGGCTAAGAGAAGAGGAGGCCTATCCTGTAGCCCAGTGGTTTGGTTATGGTAGACCCTGGTTCAATTTCCTCCTTCCCCCTGAAAAGGAGGAGAGATTTCCCAGGTGAGGGCCCTACCTGCTGGATTATGGGATATTTTGATGAGCTGTCTCACAGTCTCTCCTACTGAAGTTGTTCCACTGTGTATTAAATATGCAATGGACCACAAAGCTCACAAGAGTGACTTTGTAGTCCAGGGGTTAGAGCACTCACCTGAAAGCTACTTAAATCCTTTATGTGGTGGGGGAGGATAGAATGGGGGGGGTCTCCCCCATCCTGGGGAGTTCCTAACCCCTGGGTTAACAGGGAGTCTGCCTTCCTCCCTCCTGATGTCTTGTGTAGAGTTTGGTGTATTTTGCCACCATTCTGTGGAGAAACAGCTTAGGCACCTGTTTTCAGGAGAGGGTCCTGTGGGTTGCAAACAGAGATAGGTGCCTCCTGCTAGCCTGGATTTAGCAGGACTTGAGAAGGGCAGGGTTTAGAACACACCGTTTTTGTCAGAAACTCTGATTGGCCAGTTTCAGCAGCTCCCTACCTAGTGTGCAGGCCTTTGTGGATCCCATTCCAAGGCCCCTATCTTTCTCCATGCATTGTATAGGGAGCCTAGGCACCTAACACAGGGTTTGTGGATTCCAGTGATTTTCATGGCACCTAAAAGTTAAGCATTGCAACACCTAAGTCCCTTTGTGGTCTGAGCCTTGGTGCTGGAAGAAGAGTTGTACTCTGCCTAGGGTGACCAGACAGCACGTGCGAAAAATAGGGACAGGGTGTGGGGGATAATAGGAGCTAATATAAGAAAAAGACCCCAAAATCGGGACTGTCCCTTAAAATCGGGACATCTGGTCACCCTAACTCTGCCTGAAAATGTCTGGAGTATGCAAGGAGCGAGTGTGCTATTGTGGGGGAAGGGTCTTGGAGGAAGGAGTCTCCTAAGACAGTGGCTGTGAAGGTTTCCAGACTACTGTATCCCTTTTAGGAGTCTGATTTGTCTTGAATATCCCCAAGTTATACCTCACTTAAAAACTATTTGCTTACAAAATCAGTCATAAAAATACAAAAGTGACACAGTACACTATTACTGAAAAATTGCTTACTTTCTCATTTTTAGCATATAATTATAAAATACATTAATTGGAATATAAATACTGTACTTTTACATTTCAGTGCATAGTATATAGAGCAGTATAAACAAGTCATTGTCTGTATGAAATTTTAGTTTGTACTGACTTCGCTAGTGCTTTTTATGTAACCTTTTGTTAAACTAGGCAAATATTTAGATAAGTTGATGTACCCCCTGGAAGACCCAGGGGTACATGTATCCTTGATTGAGAACCATTGTCCTAAGACAGTGTTGCACTGCGGCTATGCTTATCATTTTGTCTAGGGGAGGTATCCAGACATAAAGATCCAGACATTATGTGAGGGGGTGTACAGTTCTTTTAGCAACTCTGGAGGATTCTGTGGCTACAGTGTGTTCCAATCCAGTGGTGCTATTATGGGGAAGACCTTACGAAACCAGAAAATAGCATGGTATTTTTTTGGATTAAATTCCAGAATGGATATTCAGAGTCCTACCTTGGAGAGCCTCTCTCATATGAGGTAATTGGGTGGATGAGAATCTTAGAAAGAAACTGGACTGTTTTAATGCTGGAAGGAGAGAAGGGTTTGTTTTCTTGAAGCTGGGGCAGGCTGCTCTGAAGATGGATTTGGTTTGTTTATATAGCATTTGTGTGATGAACTTTTAAAAAAAATATGAATATACAGATTTTTACTATCAATTTATATCACATTTCTGAGAACTTCACATATTGTTACCAGAAAGGTTGTCACAAAGGTTATTATAAAACAAAGAGATTAAAGAAAAAATGTTTTTACTGCATGTTATGTGTAGACCAGTTTTATGTTCCCAATCTAGTGAATTAGTTTCTCATTGTATGAGTTTTTCACTCAGTAACAGGGGATAGAGAAAAACACTTTAAATGCAGCACAGTGTGATATTACAACTGCAAAAATGTCAGGTGGAATATCTGGAATTGCTTTTAACTAACTTTTTTTTTAATTGACTAGATTGCCAACTTGAAATGTCCCTTTAATCTCTAATAAGGGGAATGTGGCCATTGACTCCTATTGGTTATGTTTATAATTGTACACAATAAGCCTTATAAAACAAACATAAAACCCCAGAGAGTACCCTGGGACTCTTGCAAAGTTTCTCCTGAGCTCTGCTGATGCTGGTCTTACACTAATTAGTTCAAGCAGTTGATGTAATAGTCATTCAGTAGCACAAGATACTTTCCTTCCTATGGTCATAGTGCTCTAGGGTAGTGGCTCTCAACCTTTCAAGACTACTGTAACCCTTTCAGGAGTCTGATTTGTCTTGCATACCCCAAGTTTCACCTCACTTAAAAACTACTTGCTTACAAAATCAGACATAATAATTAGGGCTGTCAATTAACTGCAGTTAACTCACATGATTAACTCAAAAAATTGTGATTAAAAAAATTAATCACAATTAATCAGTTTTAATTGCACTGTTAATAGAATAACAATTGATATTTAATACATTTTTGGGGATGTTTTTCTACATTTTCTAATATCTTGATTTCAATTACAACACAGAATACAAAGTGTACACCGCTCACTTTATATTGTTTTTTGAGTACAAATATCTGCACTGTAAAATGATAAACAAAAATAGTATTTTTCAATTCACCTCATACAAGTAGTGTAGCACAATCTCTTTATCATGACAGTGCAACTTACAAATGTCGATTTTATTTGTTACATAATTGCACTCAAAAACAAAACAATGCAAAACTTTAGAGCCTACAAGTCCACTCAGTCCTACTTCTTGTTCAGCCAATCGCTAAGACAGACAAGTTTGTTTCCATTTATGGGAGATAATGCTGCCCACTTCTCATTTATTATGTCACCAGAAAGTGAGAATAGGCGTTTGCATGGGACTTTTGTCACCAGCACTGCAAGGTGTTTACGTGCCAGATATGCTAAACATTCATATGCCCCTTCATGTTTCGGCCACCACTCCAGAGAACGCGCTTCCATGACGTTTATTAAATAATGCGTTAATTAAATTTGTGACTGAACTCCTTGGGGTAGAATTGTATGTCTCCAGCTTTTTTACCCGCATTCTGCCATATATTTCATGTTATAGTAGTCTCGGATGATGACTCAGCACCTGTTGTTCGTTTTAAGAACACCTTCGCTGCCGATTTGACAAAACGCGAAGAAGGTACCAATGTGAGATTTCTAAAGATAGCTACAGCACTTGACCCAAGGTTTAAGAATCTGAAGTGTCTTCCAAAATTTGAGAGGGACCAGGTGTGGAGCATGCTTTCGGAAGTTTTAAAAGAGCAGCACTCCAGTGCTAAATGACAGAACATGAACCACCAGAAAAGGAAATCAACCTTCTGCTGGTGACATCAGACTTAGAGGATGAAAATGAACATGCATCAGTCCGCAATGCTTTGGATTGTTACCGAGCAGAGCCTGTCATCAGCATGGATGCATGTCCTCTAAAATGCTGGTTGAAGCATGAAGGGACATATGAATCTTTAGCACATCTGGCATGTAAATATCTGGTGATGCCAGCTACAACGGTGCCATGTGAATGCCTTTTTCTCACTTTCAGGTGACACCGTGAACAAGAAGTGCGCAGCATTATCTCCTGCAAATGTAGACAAACTTGTTTGTCTTAGCAATTGGCTGAACAGAAAATAGGACTGAGTTTTACATCGTTTTATTTTTGAATGCAGTTATCTTCTGTACATAATTCTACATTTGTAAGTTCAACTTTCATGATAAAGAGATTGCACTACAGTACTTGTATTAGGTGAATTGAAAAATAAATATTCCTTTTGTTTTTTTTACAGTGCAAATATTTGTAATAAAAAATAAATACAAAGTAAGCACTGTACACTTTGTATTCTGTGTTGTAATTGAAATCAATATATTTGAAAATGTAGAAAACATTCAAAAATATTTAAAGAAATTGTATTCTATTATTAAGTGTGATTAATTGCACTATTAATTTTTTTAATCGCTTGACAGCCATAATAACAATACAAAAGTGACACAGCTCACTATTACTTAAAAAATGCTTACTTTCTCATTTTTACCATATCATTATGAAATAAATCAATTGGAGTATAAATATTCTACTTACATTTCAGTGTTTAGTATATAGCGTAGTAGAAACAAGTCATTGCCTATATGAAAGTTTAGTTTGTACTGACTTTGCTAGTGATTTTTATGTAGCCTGTTGTAAAACTAGGCAAATATTTAGATGAGGTGATGTACCCCCTGGGAGACCTCTGCATGCCCCCAGAGGTAAACATAGCTCTGGTTGGGAACCACTGCCCTAGGGAGGTGCCAAGCATTTCTTAAGTTGGAGGCTTGAAGTATCTAGCTATGTTTACTTGTAGACACTTAATTGTTAATTAATTGGTTTCCACTGAATGCATCTGATGAAGTGAGCTGTAGCTCACGAAAGCTTATGCTCAAATAAATTTGTTAGTCTCTAAGGTGCCACAAGTACTCCTTTTCTTTTTGTGAATACAGACTAACACGGCTGCTACTCTGAAACCTGTTATTAAATAGCTGTTACAATAAAATATTTTGTTCTAAATAGGGCTTCCATATGCCTTTGCAGATCTATGGCTTGATCTGTCAAATGCTCCATTCTTGGAACTCTAATTGACTTCAGTGGGAATTAGTGCACAGAGCCTTGCAGGATTGATCCCACTGGGCTATACAGTTGGGAGGGAAAGAGTTTCTCTTTTAGTGTGCTTTTTACCTTTATTTCTTAACAAATACTTTATTGCATTAAAACCCACCTTGCTATTGCAAGACCTCTCTGCATTATTATTTGGCTTCTCACAATGGTGTTGTGTATTGTATTTTACATATTACTATTCTCATTTCAGAGGTATTATTTTACTCTGTTTTGCTATAAAAATAGAAAATATTGTTTAATGTTACTAGAATATTTTTCGTTCCATACTTTGTTGCCAATCCTGTGGCTTACCTGTATGTTGCCAAACATGTACAAAAATATATTTTGCCCATGAGATTCAATGTTAACAGCCTGCTCACTAATATTTAAGTATAGGTTTAGGTTTTCAAAAGTGTGCAGTGTTGGTAAAACTCCCACTGACTTCAGTGGGAACAGAGTTAGTCCAACATTGTGCTTTTGAAAATCCCACCTTTTATGTTGCACAAATGATTGTATGTGTTGATATAATGTAGTACCCTCTGGCAGTTCAGCTATACTACAGTCTTTTTTTTTAAAAATTAAAATGATTGAAATACAGAGTGGACATTTAACATAATACATTTGGAAGTTTAACTGATGGATTTAAGTGACTAGTTGATCAACTAAATCCTAAAAAATAAAAAAAATGTCTTGAATGGATGTACTTGAATGTACTTTTGTGCATTTGAAAACTATACATGAGGATGGAATTCTGTCAACACATGTCCATTTAATTTTCAGCTATATTTCAGGGCTGCATTTTCCCTTTTGGGGAGATTTTCCTCCTCAGCTCTGCTTCATTTCTGAAGTGTTTGCAATGGTTGGTGCATTTTTCTAATAAGGACAAGGCCCTAAGTTACAAGGTGTAGTGGGGAAGGACCTACCAATCTGAATAGGCTAGCACCTAAAAGCATTTATGAATTCACCTTTTATCTCTGGAGACTTGGTTTCAAACATAGGTGAGGTCATAACTGAATGAGTTTGGTAGTCTCAAACTAGTCCCTATTAGACTTTTTTCTAAATTCCTGAAGTGCAATATAATTTGGCTTGATAACGTTGCATATTCTTGGAACAGCAGAAGTGTTGGAGGATAGGAGGAGTGAAGTTTGTTGACAGAACTGCTAAAAAGAAACTAGCACTGTCTATACCATGCCTATTTCTAGCCAGTCCTGCCACTTCCATCACTGTGTAATGAAATTCACTCCCCAACATCTCCCCCACCCAAAATAATTAATGGGGAATCAATTGTCTCAACAAAGTGAAGTAGTTAATTGTTTTATGCTAAAGAAAATTTCAGACATGTAATTAAACAAATCCAAAAATCAAGCAGAACATATTTATCCATTCAGTCAATTAGAATTCTCAAGTATTATGGAACTGGAAATTGGCACAGGTAGTTGTTTTTGTTTTATTTTTTTAACACAGCTAATGTGTTCCTTCTGAAGAACTGGTACTTCCATCTACACAAGCCATCACAGTGATATAAATTGTCCTACCAGCAGATGGAGAAGGGGAAAACATTTCTGTGACATGATCATCCCGCTCTCTCTAAAGGTGACCGACTAACCCTCTTGATTTGTTTTCAGATCTCCTCGCAATCTGGCTAAGCACGAGTGCGCACACTCTCTCTATGTAATTAGAATTACCTTTGGTAATTTCCTCACCAATCTTTTACTTTTTAACAGGATTAAGTAGGTTTGTTTTGGATGTTCTGTAATGAAGTTTTATTTTCCCCTCATTCTTTTTGGAACACACTGTGTGGAGGTAATTGTCCAGGTGCAGTATGTTCTGCTTTTTCTTAAATGGGTAGAAGCTGGATAATCATCTCTTGAGTCAAAGAGAGGATAGCTTCTTGTCCATTGACTCAGTGGAAATAGACTTAGTGTGTGCTAATGTCCATGGTTGCACTGATTCTGCAAGGCCCCAAATCTGAACATGACCTCCCAGTGTGATGCTATGGTGAAAAGAGCTAATGTAATCCTGGGATGCATAAACAGGGAAATCTCGAGTATGATTAGAGAGGTTATTTGCTTGTATTTTTTGGCACTCGTGTGACGGCTGCTGGAATATTGTGTCCAGATCTGGTGCCCACAATTCAAGAAGGATGTTGATAAATTGGAGAGGGTTTAAAGAAGAGCCACAAGAATGATTAAAGGATTAGAATGCACGCCTTATAGTGATAGCTTGAGCTCTTTGAGTGTATTTCGATTAACAGAGAAGGTTAAGGGGTGATTTGATTACAGTCTATAAGTATTGATAAGAAGAACAAATATTTAATAATGGGCTCTTCAGTCTAGAAGAGAAAGGTACAACCCAATCCAGTGGCTGGAAGTTGAAGCTAGACAAATTTGGATTGGAAATAAAGCATACATTTTTAACAGTGAGAGTATTAACCATTGTAACAATTTACCAAGGTTCATGGCGGATTCTTCATCACTGAGTATTTTAAAATCAAGATAGGATGTTTTCTAAAAGATGTGCCCTAGGAATTATTTTGGGGAAGTTCTATGGCCTGTGTTATACTGTTACAGGAAATCAGATTATAGGATCACAGTGGTCCTTTCTGGCACTGGAATCTGTGATTATATGAAGTCCCATGTTGGTGTATGATAGAAAATGCTTTGAGCTCAGTAGGTTGTTGGTACATCAGTTCTGCTGTAGATGTAGTAGCTAGTGGAGTAAGGTGAACCCTTTCTGAAGGAAACTGCTGGATGTGAATCAGTTCTGTTTTCTTGGTTGCTTACTATGCTGTTCATGGAAGTTGATGTGGCCATATCACACAAAAGATTAGGAACTGCCAGTGCTTTTGGAAAGGGAGGCCTTCATCAGATAGCTTGATATTTTAAAAAACTCTTTGTTTTGCAATTTTTTAAAATGTTGTTGAACAAAATAACAAGTAAGCAAAAGTTATAGGAAATGTAATAAAACAACAAAATGTATCATAATACATCTAAGTCATCCAAAAAACTGAAAACATTTTCCTAGTGTAAGATTATGCTGCTGGATTCTTTTTTCCTTTGCATGCAAATAAGGTCCTGGATATTTTTGCAGATAATGACTTGTAGGCTAAGCTTTTAGTTCAAGATAGACCCACTTAGCAATGATGGTGATGACATGGAGAAAGGGGTTAATTCCTGCATGGTATATTTCCCTTAGTTCTTTTCTTTTGTGGCCTTGATCCTGATCTGTCAATGCAAAGTTTTGCCTGAAGTTTTAGAATTCTTAAGGCTCTCAGATGAGTGTGGCATAAAAAACAGGGTGGATGGATAGAAAGCCATTTTGTCCTGTAAGTTCTGTTTTCCCTTTTCCCAAATTTGTCTGTTGGGGTGTGTGTGTGTGTGTTGGGGGGAGCATATCAGCATATATACCACGGTGATCAGCTCTCTACAGGAACATAAATTCCTTTCCACTATTTCAGCCTCATCATGTGGATGTTGCTGATAATACAGCAAAAGATGATAATACAGATATGGATGATAAACAGGAATGATGATAGGAGGAAGGATGGCTTTGTAGTGGAATAAGACTCTGCCACAGACTTTCTTTGTTATCTTAGGCAAAACACTTAATCTCTTTGTATCTCAGTTCCCCATCTGTAAAATAGGGATAGCATGTCTATTTTGTCTATTTAAATTGTAAACTCTTTGTGACTGTCTCTTTCTATGTGTTTGTGTTGTTCATAGCACAATGAAACCCTGATCTTATTTGGGTCTCTGGTTGTTAACATAATACAAATAATAAAAAATGTGAACTCAGCAGATACAAGTGGTGGTACAAGAACCAACAACCCTGATAAGGGGGAAATCCTTTATGACCAGTTTATGCTAAATGTAAGAGGGGATTATAGTGTTTTATTATAAGCCACCCCAGATATATTTTGAAGTTATACTCTTTAACAAGTGATAAGGTATATATGATGATTAAGCACATTCTTAATTTGAAAGATGAGTTGCTAGAGGAGGAAGGTTGGCAGACAGAGAACATACCTTGGCTGGCCAGAAAAGCAATTCTACTTTTTCACATTTCAGCACACTATCATTACTGCTTGAAGAGAGAGTAGGCTGCTCCAAATAAATCATTGTCCTTTAGACCTCTTTAGACACCTTTCAAAGGATAAGACTGATAGCCTTCAAGAGTAGACTCTTATGACTCAGGTGTTACCAAGAAAACTATTCTCCATGTCAATTGGATAATGAACCTCATAGACCAAAAGGCAGAGAGGAGTGTTCCAGGGTCTCTGTGCAGACGGCCAAGGCAATGTGGTTACAATTAGTTTCTGAGCAAAACTGAAGAACTCTTTTCTCTGGGTGATCAACCCCTTTTATTCCTGGTACAGACTATTTTCTACCATGCCTCATAACTCTTCCATTCTGAGATTCAAAATTAGATAAAGATCAACATCTATTAGTTCAGAATGTTGTGGTTATGACAACAAATTCTTGTATCCCTTTAGTATTGTGTACATAGGAAACATGCCCAGTGCTTTTTGTGGCTTTTTTTTTAAAGGAAAATGTCAAGGAATTAATGAGGAAAACAAAAGCATTTACAATTTTTTGAAAGAAAGTAGAATATATTTATGTATACCAATTATACACACACATATGCACACAAAATTTATGCTGTTCAGTTATACTGGTACTGTTTTTGTTTATAGCCATTTTTAAAAGAATGTTTATGGACTAAGATACTCTCAAGAAGATACAAGAAATGGGGCAAAAATAACACTTAATGAATAGCTGACTTAAGTTACTGATTGTTTGTAGTGTGGCCTAGGGTATAGAGTGCTGAAGCGGGCCTCAGGAAATCTGGGTTCTACTCCCAGAGCTACCACTGGCTTGTAGATGGCCTTGGGCAAGTCACTTGTTCAGTTTTGCCATCTCTAGTATTGGGATAATAATACTAACCACATTTGTAAAGTGCTTTGAGACCTATGAATGAAAAGTACCGTACAAGAGCTAGGTATTATTATTACAGGGAGAAAAGAAAGACTTTTTCTATAAGAAGAGAGCTATCATTTGAATTTACCTTAGTGTGAAGGCCCTTTGCACCACTTAAGCCTTGTAGAGGGGGCTGCCAGCAGATTGGCCCTACTAGGAAGTCTTCTCACTTCTTGTCCACTGTGGTGCAGACTCCAGGTTGGCATCACATAGACTGATGAAGAGGGAGGCAATGGAGGTTTCAAAGGGGAGGGGCCACAGGGGATGCATTTATGCTGATACAATGTCCTAATGCCTTGTATGTGGGTGTTGTTTCAGTTTATAAACTGGCAAAGCATCTAAGTGGGGGGCTTACCCCTGACTTTTTGAGGTGGTGGTGGATTTCATTCCCCCAATACTTTGCCTGCATAAAGACTGATTACTTGGGCTTTATGAAAGTAAAGTGACTTCCACTTATTTATGTGCTTTTACATGTAAAGACATATTAAAGGCATATCAAACTTTTATGAGGAAGAAATCTAAAATCCACTTCTCTTTTGGAGGTATGGTTTGGAAAAATATGTTAAACAAAAATGCTGCAAAGACCTGCAACAGTAATGCAGCCCTGTGCACTCAGAGAATCACAGTTTTACCCTTGCTTTCCCCTTGCTCCAGGGGGACAGGCATCTGCACTTGGTACAAATTGCTTCTCACCTCTGTGGTTGCTATAGGGCTAAAGCTCCACCCCCTCCCCACCTCTGCCTGTCCACTTCCCCGCATCTGCACAGGAGGTGTAGTAGCAGCCTAACAGCAGCTGCTCTCCCCCTTGCACAGGCTTTTGTGATGATGCAGCCCGTTTGGGCTTACATGGGGAGTGAGTCCTTATACCTCTTTTCTCCTCTGTGTGGGAGTGCAATAAGAAATAAATCATCCACATATAAAAACACTATTTACTTCTCTTGTTTACAACAAGTTTAGTTTACTTAGATGCCAAGTAAGGCTGATCCATCCAACTTCCACATTTTATGGGTCAATATTTTAAGGCATCCTTGACACACATTTGCACTGTGCAAACTTGTACTAATAGTCAAAATTAAGTTTGTCATGCTGGTTTAAAGTTCCTTCTTCCTGTCTGTCAGACATGGAACTAACTCGTTAGTCATTCTCTAACTGAAATCTACACAGAATATCCTATCTGTGACTAACATTATCTGAAGCAGGGCTGTTATTGTGCTGGAAGACCAAGTTCACAACAGATAATCAGAAAGATTGTTACATGATGAATTATCCCAGATGTTGTTTTTCAAAAATGTCAGATAACACTAAGAGGCAAAAGATCAAAAGCAGTAATTTCTGTGCTATGCCTTCTGTCAAGTCATTTTTATTATCCCCAAGACGTTAGATTTTTTCTTTTTCTAAAAGGGAGTAGTAAGAGTTGCAGTATTTTTTGTGGCATTATGCATGCATGTCATTGAAACAATAGGCATGGCACACACCTGTTTTTTAGAAGTATATCACAAAATATTGTAATCGTCTCTTATATTGTCTTTTTTTAAACAAATATTTCCTAGCACACTAGGTGTATTTAAAATAGTTAGGAAAATGATTACAGTTTACTTTTATCAAAGGTGCATCCTGAAATTCTCACAGCAAGATTTGATCCTGCTCAGTTTGTGGGGCAGTCTTTAAAGCTGTCAATCATAAGCTGAGCCACTGGAAGAACTAATCCATTAGTTCATTGTGAGAAATTTTGCCCATGTAAGATCATTTGAAATCCCTGGTTTGTTTTTTACTAGTATTGCGCCTTTATCCATCTAGTTACCTCCTTTAACCCCAGTCTCCTTATGGATTTTGTTGGACAGGCCTGGGTTCATCTGGATCCTGACCCCCACCTTGCACCTTCCTGGCAGTCACTAGGGCAGGTTGGAAGGAAAATTGTAACCACAGGGTAACCCTCACTTACTTGCCAGATAGTTGGATACTCCCAAGAAATAACACAAACACACACAATATATTCAACAGAGTAATTATATTAAATAGGAAGTAAATATAACATGACAGGGTAAAACACTACTCTCAAGGTCACCAGTGCTTCAATAGAAGGTTCTGCCAGAATAGCCACTCCCATCTGAGCCTCTTGAGGTTTGGATGCTGGTACTCAGAACTGATCCTGTCTTCATATGAACGTTTAACTCCAGGTTCTGGAGAGCACAGTAAATTGTCCTTCCATCCTTCTCCCCAGCTTCAGTGCAAAGAGAAATTGTGGCATCCTTTGCACATCCACAGAGCTCTCCAAACATATATTCACCATGCAGCTCAGTTCAGAAAGACAAATGTTTTGTTTGTGCTTTCTTACTTCGTGTCAAAGGGAAAGGTTTCAAAATCATCCATTTTTAGGTGGCTGAGGTATTGTATGGTTTTGACATGCAATTCAAAAAGTGTAACTTCATCTTCCAATATCAGAACTCACTCTCTCAGAACTGTGGCAACTTCATGAGCAGGAAGATTATATGCCTCATATGAGGAAATCTGTAAAGCTGCCATTTAGTCATATGCTCTTCAAATTCAGCCATCTGGACATCACTCATTGACTGATGTTGTCCTTTGTAGATGAGTGATCCTCACTGTAGTAACCCAGTAACTATTAGGAAAGGCCTGTTGCCTTTTGAATCTCTTCATAACTGTAGATAGTTGACCCTCCTCCACTCCAGTGGACACTGCTGTGAAAATTCTACTGTCATGAATCTGTGGACATTTTTATGAATAAAAATAGGAAAATTATCTCTGCCTTACTTGAAAATTTACTATTTTAGAGTAATGAAGTCCACAAATCCACCCCACCCTGAATGGGCTGTTACCTGAGGAACGATGTGGGATTATTAATTGGTACTCAAGAGTTTGTTTTTTCATTCAATTTGTTGCTCTGCAGGAGGATTGTTCTGTTTAGTCATAATGTTTAATTTTTCCTTACCAATATAAAATAAACAGTTTTCCTAGGCTATGGAAATGTTTTAACTGGCAGTTTGTCAGTGGTGGAGCCATACCTCCCCTGTCACTGATTGATAGGTTTAGTCTGCCTCCAAGGTTTTATAGAGAAGAGACCCAACGTCATGGATTTATGGACCTTATTATTCCATCAGCCCAGTGGTGTGGAGGCTGCAACCTGGTTAAGATGGTCCTCTTAGTGGCTCCTGTAGTCATCTAGATAGGCAGCAGAGTAGGTGCTCTGGGGCTGTAAGGCACAGTCCATCAGCCACTGAAGGTCAGTAGGGCTCCATGGAGACCGAAGAGCATCTGTGTGAACTGGTATAGCCCGGTCAGTGTAGCAAAGGCTGTTTTCTCCCTAGAGCTTGAATTTAGTGGGATTTGCCAATACAGTATTCCTTTGTGAGATCCAAGGTGGTGATAAACTGGGTGTCACTGAGTCGATTGAGCAGCTCATTGATTCAAGGCATCGGGTATGCATCATATTTCAAGATGGGGTTCACCCTTGGAAATTGATGCAAAATCTAAGATCCCATCTGGTTTCAGGATCAGAACAATGGGACCGTGCCACTTGCTTTGGGATTTCTCAATTATTTCTAGCTCCACCATGGTTTGAACCTCCTTTCCCACTATCTCACGCATCTGTCACAGAAGGGGTTGGGAGGTCTCGTGGACGACTTCTCCTGGGCTTGTTAATAATGGTATGATGGGCGAGGGAATTTTGGCCTGGCAGGGGTGTGAAGATTTTGGGGAAAGGCTTCAATAGACTCTGGGCCTGCCTCCGCTGTTCTTTGGTGATTGTGTCCCCCCAGTTGTGGGTTTCCAGAGTCTGTTGGTTGGGGATCTGGGGACCCAGATCTGGCTCAGGGAGATATGGGGCAATTAGCAGCCCTCATGCTACTGCCACGGCTTTAAGAGGTTAACATGATAAATCTATCGTCTCTTCCATCAGTCAGATTGCCGTATTTCATAAGTGACCGGCCCCACCCAGCGAATAATTTCATAAGGTCCTTTCATCGGGCCAGGAGCTTTGATTTGTCCAAGGGAAGCAGGACGAGGACCTTCTTGCTGGGTACAAAGGTTCGTCTTCAAGCTCCCTTGTTGTACATCAGCTCCTGAGTTCCCTGTATGGCCTGGCGGTTTTCTTTGACCAAGTCCCTTGCTTGGATCAAATGCCCTTGCAGCTGTAAGACATACTGAAGGAGGCCCTGGAATGGAGATGGCATTTGTTCCCAGGTCTCTTGCATAAGGTCTAGCAGCCCCCATGGCTGCTGACCATATAATAACTCAAAGACTGGGCTACTTCTTGAATGGCTAGAAACAGGGGTGGGACAAGCTGAACGCACTGGCAGAATTCCTTTGGAGGGAACTTCTGTAGTATGTCCTTAAGGGTCTGGTTAAAATGCTTCACCAGTCCATTGGTCTGTGGATTGTAAATGGACTTCTGCAATTTCTTTATCCCTAAAAAAATCACAAATCTATCGGGGCAGTCTTGAGATAAAATTCATGCCCTGATCTGTCAATATTTCACGGAGAGGCCTACCTGGGGAAAGATTTTAAGGAGTCCCCCAGCAATGGTTGAGGCTGTGATGTTCCACAGGGGGATAGCTTCCAGGAACTGGATGGCATAGTCTAGGATGATGAGGATATACTTGAATCCTGCGGCACTCTTTGTAAGGGGCCCCATGAAGTCCATGGTGTCCCTCTTGAATGAGGTCTCGATCACTGGCAATGGTAAGAGGGGGGCTTTTGGTACTCCTTGTGGGGCCACAAGTTGGCACTTGGGGCAAGAGTTGCAGAATCCTTTATATCCTGGTGTATCCCTGGTCAGAAGAAGCGGGTCAATGTTTGGGCTAAAGTCTTCACTTGTCCTAGATGTCCTGCTACAGGGTCATCATGGGTAAGCTTAAAGACTGTATGTTGGTGGCACTGTGGTACAACCAACTGGGTCTGAGTGTCTTGGATCTGAGGGTCACAGTAGATGCGGTAAAGGCTGTCACATGTCAGTTGAAAGCCGGGGTCCTGCATCACTTGATGGGGTTCAGTCACTTCCCTGTTGACACAACCAACAGTTCACAGGCCCAGCTGAGTGTGGGGCCTTCCCACTGGTCCCAGTTGAAGTCAGTTCCCAAACTCGGGGACTCTTTGCAAGTGGGTGGCAGTCGCAGTTAGTCTCCCAGGTTGGCTGGTCATCCAGATCAGGGTGCTTGGGAGGCTCATCTGCTCCTGTGAGGGAATCTCTCTTGAAGGCCATCTCAGCATGTGGGGTCCCAACGTTCTGCAAATTCCTACCAGTCACACCATAGGATGACAGGGTATGCTAGCTTCAGTGCCAGCCTACCGTCATGATCCACATCACCCCATTCACTGTCATATTGACCCAGGCACTAGGGTATGGCCTCACATCTCCACTGACGCACTGGAGCCAGATAACCCCAAGGGATGTATCTGATGTTCTGACAAGATTCTGATGGACAAGGGTCAGCTCACCACTGCCCACAGCTCTTCCATGTCCAAGAGGATCGTCATGTTACCAGCGGGCTGTTTGTGGGCCCGCGATTCCCCAGTCCAGACATGGCCAAAGCTGCAGTCCATCATTGGACACTTGCATTGCAGGTGCCCGAAATGGCCCGAAATGAAATGGGCTGATTTCAGGCCACCTGGGCCTATCTTCAGGATTCGGTGAGTGTGTGGGCTGGCCCAGGGTTGAGGATCTTCCCACCACATCGGGACCTCTGCAAGACGCCAGGGGTGAGCACTGAGCATGGATGACATCCCTCCTGTTGGGGCATCTCGGGCTGGGCCAAGAGTCGTTCTTTTAACCCTGAGTCCTCTCTTCCCGCAGTAGGGTCATCACTGGTATCACAGGGCAAGCACCGGGGTCATAGGGGTCTCTGTCAACAAAAAGCCTTACGTCAGGGAGATGGCTGCTCTCAATGTTGTCGGATGGTGGTGAAGGATCCAAGCCCTCTCTCAGAGTGGGAGAACATTTGTAAATTGTTCGAGTGCCACTTGGTCCACATCTTTGGTGCTGGAGTGCTGCTCAGGCTGTAGTCACCACCAGCATGCGTCTTTTAGCTGTTGCACTACCATTGTTGGCCAGGTGCTGGGCAGGTAGGTCTTTCCCCGGAATCATCACCAGAATGTCTCAGGTGCGATGTCGAGAGCTTTCAACTGCCATTGGGCTTCCTTGACTGGCAGTGGCACTGAAACAATTTTTACAGTGGGGTGCTAAAAGCCATTGAAAAAAACTGTAAACCCTGTATATGATGCAAACCACTTCAAGCCAGGGGGTGCTGCCATGCCCCCAGCACCCCTAGCGGTATGCTGCTTGTGCCAGGCCTGTTAGATACGGGGCCACTTGGCAGCTGAGGTAACCTGCTCAAACGTAAAGATCCGGGTTGTCCTTGGACCCCATCTTCACCAAGCCTACAGGTACCGCGGGGACAGCCAGTGGTGCTGCTTCTCTGGGGTTTGAGCCTCCGGGGTTAGGTAGCAGGTCAGAGAGTTGTTACAAACATTGTAGCTGCTGCTCCCAATGTTGGGCCCCCAACTCTCAGACCAGCTGCTGCTGCTCATTACCATTTTGTTGCAAGAGTTGTTGTTGTTGCTGAAGCTGTGCCACAAGTTGCTGCTGCTGGCTCTTGGCTAGCCGCTTAATTTTTTGACGTCCATTCTTTATGGTTGGGTAGTTCACTTCTGCCTTAGGCTCAGCCCTTTATCTCAGGGGTGTGGCGTTGCCCACATTCTACACCACATGTAATGGTCCCTCACTGTCGAGTCTGGAGGGACGCCACTCTGTCTCTTCGTGGCTGACACCAACAGTTGGGTTTCTGGGCCTCTGACCAGGGTAGAGTAACAAACAGTCTATAGCCACAGCTTCCCAGCTGGGCAGACAGGAAATAATTAATTTATAGGCTCTGGCCTACTGGATAGGGTAGAGCAACAAACAGTCTATGGCCACAGCCTCCTGGCTGGGGCAGACAGTAAATAAGCAGTCTATATAGCAGTGATCCCCAAACTGGGGGTGCGGAGGAACTATATAGCAGTGGTCCCCAAAATGGGGGTGTGGAGGAACTTTCAAGGGGGTGCAGCAGGGCCCGGGCCAGTCCCCCCAGGCCCGCTCTGCCCCCACCCCTGAGTCCAAGCCCTGGCTCCCAGCGGTGGCCCTGGCTCCCACCCCCTGCCATGGCCCTGGCTCCTGGCTCCCAGCCTGGGCCCCGAGCCATGGCTCTGCTCCCTTTGCTGCAGCCCCGCCCCCAGCCTCATCCCCCAGCTGTGGCTCTGCTCCTGGCCCCAACCCCGCCCCCAGCTGCAGCCCCAGCTTTGGCCCCTTTACCTCTGTTTGCACCCCCCACCCCCACCCCCGAAGTCGTGGCCGCGCTTCTGACCCTGGCCCCCGGGGAGGGGGGGGGAAGAGGAGAGGGCACAGACAAGGGTAAGGGGAGGCATGACGTGAAAAGTGTGGGGACCACTGGTCTATATACTCTGGCCCTGTGGGCAGGGTAAAGCAACAAACAGTCTATGGCCACAGCTGTAGGCCTCAGGTGCATTGGTCACTGGCCCCAAGTGTGGGCTGTTGGTGAGAGGGGTAGGTGGTCCTTGCCCCCCCACCACTCCACTGGGTCCCAAGTGGCAGGTAGTCCCACCACTGGGTCAGCAGGGGAACAACCGAAACATGTTGCCTCGCTTCCCAGCAGCACAAGCAGATCAGTTTCTGGTTCCCCTGGGCTACTTCCTACAGTGGTGTTGCTCCGCTGGCAGTTCTCTCTCTCTCTCTCGCTGTTCTGTAGTCTGCTGGCATTGGCTCTAGCAACTCCTTGCTGCACTCAGCCTCCTCCATTGGCAGGGCACTGTGCAGCTCAGGGGCTGATCTGGGATCCTGCAGAGGGCTCGAGACGTCCACCTGCTTGCCTGGCCCAACACCAACTGAGCTGTAGGTCCCTCTCTTTATACTTCCTGTCCTGCCCCTGTGCTTCCAGTGTGGGGGGCAGGGTGGGTTTGGCTCCGCCCACGATGAAGGCGTGTAATGGTCCCTCCCTCTCTGATCTAGAAGGAGGCCACTCTGCCTCACTACGAAAGGACTGCTAGTCAGTCTGGATTAATACAGTCCAGTCATAAAGGAATTGTTGGGTAATAAATGAGCAGGTAAGAAATAAGCCTATTTGAGACATGCCCTGCAGGTTTTGTAGAATTTAGTGCAAAGCGTTCATTCTGTCTATTTTACTGTACATTTTTTAGATTTCCTAACTTTGAAATGAGCAAATGCATATCTTCTTTTAGGAACTTTCTGTGTTTTTTCAGTGTTATTGTCATAGCACTTCCTGAATAAACCAGCTCTTGTATGAATGTGCACTATTGTGGAATAAGCGTTGGCTGTCATTTTCTTTGTATTAATGGTGTACTTGTGGTGTGTTTACTTGGAAATCATTGCAGCATGAAGTGAATAGGCATCAGTGCTTTGGTAAATTATGGCATACTCCACAATCTTTATTCCCCATCTGTCAGTGACTGTTGGGGCTGGGTACAGCTAGCCCATTCAGTTGTCAGTTGCATTGAATATTGAGTTAATGTAACACCAAAGTCTATACATATAGTAGAACTGTTCTGTGTCACCCATCAATGCATGACAAAGTGGATTAATTCCCAGCTTGCAAAGGCAGTAGGCATTATATCATTAGGGAAAGGAAAAGCAATTTTCTACTTTGCGAAGTGATGTTACTTTTATTATTTTTGTAGACAAATTATTACTTATATGTAAGACAGAAGTTGTGGATTAACTTATTTTTATAGCTATTTTTGGTCTCTTACATAATTCAGTTTTTGTTTCAAAATGCTATTTTAAAATCTCTGACTGGCTCTTTAGTATTCTTGCTACACAGGTTGATTTTTCACATATCTTGAGGGATGTTTCTTGTCATTTGGGGTCAGGTTAAATAATTATCTCTCTTTTGGCCTTTTTTGTCATCTGGCTGTTCAGAAGAATGGCCTTCAGGGTGCAGTGTAAGATGGGAAATACTGTTCCAGCGGCAATAGCTTAGCATTCATTTCCCCCCAAACACTTGTCACTTGGCACAAGTAGAACTGAGAGAAGCAACAGGGGAACTGTCTGAAGCAGTGCTTTGAGCAAGGAAGAAAGAAAATACCCTGAAAGCGGAGTTAAGATGCAGAAAATGGCATTTGTAACCTTCAGATGTGTGCATAGTGTGTTCTCTTAACATAGGCCTTCTAATGTGTCAGTTTTCATAATATTCATTTTGAAGTCCTCCTTTCTCTTCATTTTTATGATTTGCTTATTCCCAGTTCGTTATCTGCTTTAACTTTTGAGAACTTTCACTGTATTAAGATCCTTCTGATAGTTACTGTGTTGAAACTTCTAACCTCTGCATTGATGATTATTAGTACTTCTTGAAGGATTGCTTATGCAGTGCTTAACTGGATTCTAGACACATCAAATTGCCAAATACAGTAGATGTTTATTTCAGTTAATCATATTAACTTGGTTTAAATTGATCTCTTCAAAATTCATTAGCTATCTATTTCCTTTTTTTCTTCATTAGATGTCTATTTTGTATAATGTGAAAAATTGCACTGTGGTTTAATAATTTTAGCTTCCCATTTGGACCATAATAGCTATTCTACACATGTACATATTCCCCCTGCTTCTTTGTTAGGTGTCAGAAACTGAGTGGAAGGAGTGACACTTGAAGTAATCAGCTGAAAAATAGTGACCATCATAAACAATAAGATGTCACTCAGAAGCCAAATGATATATCATAGTTTGGATTATTTTTCATTTTAATTTAAGATAGGTACGTTAATGTTTTATTTTGTATGATATGTCATGGAGTAACGTGGGAAAAAGTCAAAACTGTTTTTGTGATCTACATTTATGTACTGCTGAGTTTCAGATTTCTAAGCATATTTTAAATTTGTTAATGCATCTAAAGGAGGTTTCATTTTAGCTTATTTAGGGCAGAGCCAAAAGTATAAACTCCTTCTGTAATCATGAATGCAGATCCCAACTTTCATAAATCTGTGTTGTCAACTGTAATATTAGAGTAAAAACACTGGAGTGCTTATTGAGTTATTGAATTATCCTTTGTTTCTGTGCGTGTGTGCAATAGTTCTATCAGAAACAAAGATTATAGGGTTGCGGCAATGCTTCGTTTTAAAGAAACAGGTAGCTACAAGAAACAGGTTTCAAACTTTTTTTTAGCCTTGGCTATGAGTTTGGTAAAGGAGGGCCTATCGCCATGTTTGGTCATTGCACATGCTGTTAATGTTCGTAAAGAAATGGAAGATCATTAAGTCCTTTACATATAATATTTGGAAACTTTAAATTTTTTGCCTAACGCTATACACAGGAGAGTGAATGCAGAACTTGTATCTTGTGTGAACTTCCAGTAAAGTCTAGGACAGTTCCCAATAAATCCTTTGGGCATGTGGAAACTAATGACATTTGAATTAGTGTTGTAAAAACAAAGATTGTGGCTTGATTTGATTAGCATTGTAATTTTAATATTTTCAGTTGTAGTTTAAAAATATAGTTGATTTTAATTTCAGCTTGAATATATCCCAGTCAAACTGCCTCAGTCCAGGTGTTAAATTATCATTCAAAATAAAGTTTTTTTTAATTTGAAAATATTCTTCTTAAGGATTATTTTACATTCTGTGAATTCTTTTGTTGATATGATGAGATTACTGGTACAGAATACTTAAAATTTTATATTTTAATAGGGAGTTTTAAAAGCATGACTTGCACTGGTCTGCAGCTTTTAAGCTCTTCATTTTTTGTCTGGGTAATTAATGTGTAGAACAGGGCTTACTAATAAGTATCACTGAAGTTATACAGATTGATCCCAGTAAAGTTCCATTCTTTAATGTAGTGTAAGTTGTTCTCCTTTCATTACTATTGCTCTGATCTAATTTCTTGCACAGATATAAGTCCCTTTTTTGTGTGTGTGGAAAGGGATATGGTTCAATAGGGTTCAAGAACTGAAAAATTAGTCTGTCCACTTAAATTGTTAATGGGCAATAATTCCTTTTCCAAGTAAAGAGTCATTTTAAATGTAAGGCATTTATAATGGAATCACTTATCTTTTTGGTCGTGTAGATTTTATTGGTGTTCATAATAAAATCATATGGTCTTGCATTTATTTAAGAAAAAATTATGAGATTCCTGGATCCTAAAAAGGTTCAAGAGGATAAAAAAGATGAAGTACTCAGCTGATAATTGTCAAATTTGAAAAAAAAAAAAAAGGTAAACATAGAGGAATAATTTATTTGCATGTTTGGAGCAGAGGGAAGGAAAGGGGAAGTTTATGAGAGAGTGTGTGTCCTCATATGTGTAATACATATTTTTTAAAAATGAATACTTAACTAAAGAAATTTTCTACACTTGGGCTGAAAATTAATGTCTGCATTGCAGAATGCACTGAGCAGTTTGATGGCTCATTTAGTACATTACCATTGTCTATCACTGCAGATCATTTTTTACTAAATTAAAATCACCTGGTGCACACAGTCATAAGCTTTAACCAGTTCTGCTGGGGAAAGTATAAGCTGTTGACTAAAATTAAATATTTTTTCCAAGGGTTATGTCTAAGTCTTAACTTGAGATGCATATTAATGCAAGTGTCTTAGACAAATACAGTCTGTTGAATATTGAATGAGAAGTGTGTCCATTTAATGTGATTGAAAGGCCTAGTTTTAATAATTGGATCATCAATAGAAGGTGAAAAATTTAACAATGAAGAAATAAAGCGAGAGGATTCAGTACTCTAAAATCCATTTTAAATGTAATCATTTGGATATTTGGATTTATTTAAAAAACTTAGAAAAAAAATGCAGGATATCTGATTTAAAAACTGAAAACAAGTTAGTTGTTTTAAAATAACATTACATTTAGCAATGGAAAATAATAAAGAACTAGCATAATATCTTAAAAATCAAAATGAAGTCTATCATCTTTCAGAACAGTCTGACTATGGAGGCAGCTTCCACTTCTTCATTTTAGGGCGGGTATGTCTGCAGTGCCTTCTTTGGTCACTGGGTGGAAGTCCAAGGAGTGATGCCCATCCTGACAGGAGCAGCCGTGTGAGTGGGGCTGACCAGGGAGACCTAACTTTGCTTCAGCAGCAGAGTTCCAAGACAACTTAGACAGGGAAATGGAGGAGAAAGAGAAAATAAAGCAGAGGATTTGGCCTAGATCATGAGGAGTTCAGAATTTTTCTATACTTGGACCAATATTCCAGGATTATTCTGATATGTGTGTCCCTCATTCATTAAAAAGAAATATTCTAGTCTCTTCCCTTCTCCTTTCCCAAGATCCAAAGAAGAGACAATAATCATTGTGATCCTTCAGCAACTCATTTGGATAGGGCTTATTACCCTGGTTTGGGTACATTTTGGTTCTCAAGAGGATGGAATACATATGCCTTGTCCTGGACTGAGAGTAGCTAAACCAATTAATTAAATTATAACTGTTGAAGGTAGGCAGTCCTTTTACATGACCCTATCAGCTGTAGATAAAGAGGAATTTCTTCCATAAGTTTCTCACTTCCCCATCCCCACTGCTCCTTTCTCCCACTCCCCCGAAGTACCTTTCAGTTACAGTATGGCATTTGTATTTCCAGAACCGGTCCCTTCTTTTCAGCCTGTCCTCAGTTTCCTGTATATTTTACAAAAATAATGGCCACCTAACAGAGAGAATGTTCATGTAGGAAGCATCTTCAGGTGGCCTCATCAGAAGATGAATATAATCTTCCTATTCAAGAACACAGAAACTAGATCCATCTTGTAATTATGTTTCTCATGAAAGGATCCAAACCTCTTGTAAGTTCTGTGCCCACTTTTATTCCTGACCTTATAACAGTCCCTCCTGTCCATTCTTTCTTGGGCAAGACAGTTTGGAGAGACTGGTACCCTTCCCCCTTGGAGTAAAATCATTCCTGAATTGGTGGCTGGACAAATCCCCCTTCATTGTACTTAGCAAATTCACATTACTGTTGATGTCAGCTTCGTTGTGTGGGAGGCCCCATTCAGCTCCTATGTTAGTGCACGGGAAATCAGTTAGCAGCAGATTGAGGACTCTCCAAATCAGTGCTCTGGAACTTTGAGCAGTCTGCCACACTTTTCTGTCCATGGAAAAAGTCATGTCAGCATCATTACATTTTGGTTCATATGGACAAGTCGATCGTAGCCCTTGTTCCTGCTTTTTGACCACAGCAGCTGGTCAGTGTTTGGGCCTTGGGAATGTATCCAGTTGGAAGTAGAAATTGGTGATAGTTAGGTATTTCTTTGCTACAGTTTTGTTTATTTAAAAAGAATGTACAAAGTCCTGTTTCTCTGAATACAGAAGAACTAAAGGAGCAGTTTCTTAGCTCAGCCCCTCAGTCTTAGCCAACATCAGATCCTAAAACTCTCTTTCTCTACCTTTTTTCATACCACATTGTGCTTACAGGTTCCTGCTTGGCTTTTTCTTGCCTCTTTTCCTCCGTCTTTCTCTCTGTTCTTGTCCGTGATGTCAGTATTTCTGTTCTCTCAGCCTCCCACATACACCTGTCCGAAACAATACTGAGCCCAAAAGCTCCTGGGTGGATTCACACACACCTTTATCTTAGGTGGGTCTTATTTTTACAGTTATCTTAGGTGTGAACTCACCCTTCAATTATCAACCTCAACGGGGCTTTTAACCCAACCCATAACACACATCTAAATAGCCCAGGGAGGATCAAGAGTAGCCCCCTCCTATACAAGTTCCTTATACTGTTCATGTGATCAGAGAATAAAATGAAATCTTTGATGGCTCTGCATATTACAGTAAAGCAAGATCAATAGGAGAACAGGCTAATGAGTAGTTGGTTCTTTCCAGGACAGTGATCTCACAGGGACATCTTCTTGGGACTGATCACCAAGATGGGCACTCTATCCTTGGACCTGCTTGCGTATCTTAGATATTGCCGTAGATACCCTGGCTTGGCACATGGACTTAACCATATTCTGAATGGGGGAGTTTGCTTACAAATTTCCACTCTTCCCTCTAATCTGGAAAGACTTGGAAGATTGCCAATGGGGAGCATTTTTCATGGTCACTCACTATAGCTTCATAGTGGCTGAGATGGTCCTGGTTTATTTATCTTCTTTATCTCTCAGAGGGCCATTGACTTAGCCAGCACATTATCAATAGATTTGTTTGTTAAATTGCAACCAGTTACACCTTTGTAAACCCTGTGAAGGTAGTGGGGCAGCACAAATACCACCGAATGAGATTGCACAGGTATAACAGAGGGCCTAATTTCTCATGTATGTACTTTTATTACTGGTGTTGGTTTTCCAAAAGGAAAGAACCCAGGTTGACTCTCATCTGCTAGGTTGAGCAAGACTGTCAGTTACCAAAAAAACCCCTTTTTTATTTGCAAATAGAAATCATTGAAAGACAATAATCTTGGAAGCACATTACCAATTTTACAATCTCTTTTCAAAGTAGAACAGAGCTTTAAAGTTCAGGCATGAGCTAAATCAGTACTAAGGGACAATACTGGGAGGTTTCATATGGTGAAAATTTTTTGTGTCTTCCAAGGCAGTCACCTATCTTAGGCCTCCACTTATTATAATTTATTATTTATTTATGTAGCACCAAAAGTATGGTACACTAAGTGCTTTACAAATAATTTAAAAGACAAGGTCTCTAATCTCAGAGTTTATAGAAATCTCAGTTCCCTTCCTGAAGCCTAAATTCAGTCTACCTGTAATGTTGGGACAAGATTTTAAAATGTGCATATACCTGACTTGCATATTGGGAGTTGCATATGTACACGTTGAGCTTGGATAAATTTGCAAATGTGAAAAACTAGCCCTTGGAAAGTGGTTTATTTAGTGGGCATTTATTGGCTAGAATGATAGAGTTATCAGCCCTTTTCTGTATTCTTTCTCCCTATTCTGAATTGTTCATTCATTAGAACACTTTTTGTCCTTTGTACCAGTTTCCTCCCTGAAATCAGTCTCCCTTCCACTTAAAGGAATGCTACCAACTTAAAACGCACATTGCTATCTAAAAATTTAATAACCATAGTTAAAGCAAGTAACACTGAAGACTTCTGGAGCTAAGAGAATTTAGACATTATTTCTACTTCTTTTTTTAAAAAAGTGGTTACCCTGTGCATTTGACAGCATTCTGTATATAACTGGTTTCACTTTTTCCCTTATATAGTTAGTCAATGTCCCCTTTATTTAGATATGTTCTTCACACAGCAAACATTTAACAAAATAGGAAAATGTGATAATTAAATCAGCAACTTACGGGAGAACTTAGAGTCAGATGTAATATTTGACACCGCTAAGTTCACAAAAGTGATTAAATTTTAGATTGACGGATACCTTTAAAATAAGGAGCTGTTCTGCTTAGTGTCTATCCCAATCTGAAGGGAGAGTGGAGAGGAAAAAAAACCTGGTTGAGGTTAGACATGCACAGGATAGGGTTATTAAGCTTGACCACATCAGAGTCCAGGAAATTGCCTTAAAAGTCACAAATCAGACCCCTAGAACTTATTTTGTTCTGGACATATGATAAGCTCTGTGAAGTTGTGGGCATCCATTGTTCCTGTCATAAATAAGGCTCATTTATCCTCTTTCATATCCTTTTGGGCTGAAAGGGGAGATGCTTCAGCTGAGTAACTGCGATGTTGTTACTTGGTGTTTCCACTCCATGCTTTCACTAAGAACTTTCACCTCATTGTGCTACTTTCAGCAGATGTCACCTTTGTGAATCATTACCTCTGATCAGTTTTTTAAAAAAGATTTGCTCTTTTCCTTTTAATTGGAGCCACAGGTTAATTTTGTTGATTGGGGCTCCTTTTCTTGAGTTCTGAAGTAAGTACATGTTACTCCCACTCCCGCCCCAACTCTTAATTTTATGTAGGCTCTGTTTAACTAAGGGCTCTTTCTTTCCCCCTCCCTGCCTTTTTGTGTTTTTTTTTGGGGGGGGGGGGGTTTGAGGGGTGAGAAGGAAGGAATACTATGCCAATTCCATCTCTTTGCACTGACAACTAGGATAGGGAAAAGGAAATTTCGTACTTGCTAACTATTTTCTGTTTGTAGCTCCACCAATCAAAAAGTTCTGTGACATCAAAATAGTTATGTTACTCACTAATCTAAAAGATTTTACATCACGGTAAATCTTGCACTGGAGAAGAAGAAAAGATGGTGAGGCTTGGCTGGCTATGCGGAGTGAACTTGGAAGAATTCTATTGTGTGCCACTCTGCCTAGCAGATGGATAAGAAGGAGCCCAGCATTGCTGCGCAACTCATGTTACTAGCTCACAGAAAATAATCAATAGATAAATTATTTTATCAGAACCAAAGTCCTTTTTTGTATTTAGCCACTGGGAATTATTCTAGTTGCCATATCTTAAGAATTGGAAGGGATTTTTCTTGTCCTGTTTAAATTCCTGGCTCACTGTTGTGCTTAGACCATAGGTGGATGGATGTCCATGAACCTCTTTCCACTTTTGACACCTCTACAGAGGTAAAAGTGTAGCACATGTAAAACAATATGTTACTAAACTCCTTGAATCCAGATTTTAATTATGTGGTCTGATGTCATACCACAAGTTATCACTCAAGTTAAAAAAAATGGAAAGCAACACTATTAACGTTAAAGAGCAGTTATTCTGAGATTCTGCTGTCACTAATCCCAGTGAGTGAATACTCCCTTGTCAGAATTTCATGCCTTCTGTTTTGCTGCTGGTCAACGTATCAGCAAATTTTACAGAAAGAACATAATTTTGCCATCTACAAGTATACTTAGAAGCCCAGTGTTTGTGGTCCTCCCTGTTCAGCACATTCATTACTTGTGAAGGTTGCTGTAGGAACATGTAGAAATATGGACTTCTCCACTTCTATGAGTTGCCATAAAAATAGAACTTCTTTCTTCCTAGGTTCAGTTTGGAAGATTGAGGAGCTCGTGGTCCTTTTATGTTAACAATCACTTATGTACCATTCCATGTTTTCTCTGAACTGTAGGTCAGCTTTATCCATTTTTTGCCTCTGGCGCTCCTCTGAATACGAAAGGATGTTACTCTTTCTATAAATTAATCTATTTTAAAAGTTCTGTTGCCTTAAGATGCTGGATCCAATTATTCTGCTTGTGCTGTTAGAAGACCCTTAATATTAACTTTGTAGGTCCAGCAGTGCATCAACGATGAACTACAATGCTAAAATGAAAACCCAGAAAGATATACTGAATGTCTCCACTAACCAGACACTTTTAACTTTACTCTTTTATGTTCTTTTTCACTCCTTTTGTGAGATCTTTAACATATCAGCACTTCCTGGTTTGCTAATGATAACCTAGAATTCATCCACGGCATCACTGATACCTGATGTATCAAGTAACCTAGGGTAGTCAATCCTTAAATTTAGCATGCTTGGTCTCAGAGGAGAGCTGAATAATTTAAGAAAGTTTCAGCTTCAAGTAAAAATTTTAAAAATATATTGCATTAATATTATTTGGCATAACACTGCTTTTTCTGCTGAAATACTTCTACAGTTAAAAAGATAGGTGATAAATCATTCTTCTTTGATTTTTGCTAATAACTTCATGTGTGGATCATTAATTCCTGCATCCCCTCCACAAAAAAATAAAAATAAAAAAGCTTAATGGAAAAAATGGTATTGAACAGAGAAATAAAATAAATTTACTTTCCTTTTTTAAATAATAAAAGTAAAATCCAAAAATCACATTGCTGCTTTTTTTTTATTATTATGAGCGGCAAACATTGTTTTCCTCATTAAGAATTTACCTGGCAGTTGCTATTTAAATGCCCAGTGGAGCTACTCATCAAGCCTAAACTGTTTCAAGTCCCAGCACTGTCATGACAACAGACTGTGAATCACTGAACACAGGGCTATACCTATACAGCTGATGTTAATTATGTATTTACACAATTTGTAGTGTCAATAATATGGATTTAGAACTTCCAATTATTTAAATGGACGTTAAAGATTCTTATAAAAAGGGATAATGAACATTCAGTTTCAGAACAAGTTTGTTGACAACATAGCATAATTTTAAACAAAGAAAAATGGTGTTCAAAGATTTGAAATAGAGATCTTATGTTTTTCTATATTACTAAACAACAGTTTAGGAAAAAATGAAATCGGTTAGCTTGGGTTTGTAGCTAAGGACATTGTTGTTTTAAAAGAATTGCACAAGACAAAAAGTCTATATAGATATACTGCCCACTTTGTACAGAATAATCTTTTATTTCTATCATGATTTGTGTGTGTGTATGTGCGTATTTATGTGTGTGTATATATATATAGTGCATCATAGCGGGGTAGACATGAAACTACTTTTCTATTTAACAGAAAAAAAATCATAAAGCACAAATCTGAGGATTGAAACTTCAAAGACATCCGTGGTCAGAGTATACTAGAGACTAAACCATTCTCATTCGTGCCAGCTCATGTAGAAGTGTCGATAAGGACATTTGAAAGGTGAATAACGTGTGGATTCTTAGAATAGTACCTGAGGAAAAGAGAAAACTCCGATGTCTGGATAAACTGAGAGGAATTTTTTTAAACTTCTTCAGTAATTTTCATTAATAAGCTAAAATTCTTTTATAACTGGTCAATTTATACATTTTTAAAACAGGGACTTGTGGTTAATTTTGTATCAAGTGATTGGCTGGCATAAATAATACTTGATATAATGCAAAATGTACATTTAATTAATACTAGTAGTTTCTTTCTGAAAGTTTGGTATTGTAGTTATCCTAATTTAACATCAGCATATATTGTCATCTAAGGCAATATGACAAAATACATGTGGAATTTCAGTTACATTTTTATTGGAAAGTAACTGTAAAAGTTCATCAGCTTTGCATAGAGATTTGTTACTTTAAGCCTGAACACCCAATGGAGATGAATGCAACCTGAGACAATAACTTTGAAACGTATGAACTACTCCATGTCAGTGGATATTTCTGTCCTCTCTCCCCAATGCTGGAGAGTTTCTGATATCTGTTAAGCAAGCCTGTTCTCAGCTCTTCACCCAGTGTCAGTAGTGGGGTGGTGCATGGTCCAAGCATGCCTATTCTAAGCTTCCCACCTAGAGGGGCAGGGCTTCCCAAAATGCTGAATTATGTGGGAGGGAGCTCTGGGACCCTCCCACCCTGCAGGGTCCTAGAGCCCAGGCTCCAGCCTCAGCCTGGAAGACTACACAGCAATGAAACAGCCCCGCAGCCTGAGCCCCGCGAGCCCAAGTCAACTGGCACAGGCCTGTCACAGGTTTTACTTTGCTGTATAGACATACCCTTGGTTCATTAGCTGTTGTTGCATAAACACTATCAGAAGCATCACTGAAATTGTATCTAAAGTTTAGATGCAGGCGCACAAAGGTGCTTTTTCTTCTATGGAAATTTCTAGTCTTGTTCTACTTTAATACAGAGTGAGGCCTGGTCTACACTTAAAAATTAGATTGACCTAGCTACGGTGCTCAAGGCTGTGAAAAATTTAGTACCTTGAGCGCCTAACCTCTGATGTAGGTTGGCTTAACCTCTGGTATAGATGCAGCCACATTGACAGAAGAAGTCTTCTGTCGCCCTATCTACTGCCTCTTGAAGAGATGGATTAATTACATTGATGGGGGAAAAACCAACCCTTCTGTCAATGTAGGAACATCTGCACTATGGGGATACGCTGAACTGCAGTGCAGTAGCTGTGCCACTGCAGTGGTTGCAGTATGGACATGGCCTGAGTTGCACAAGCACACTCCTTCAGTATGGCTGAAATAGATTTGCTTCATTTTGATTAATTTTCTAAAGGGAAATTAACTAAAATACTACAGTGCTGCAATTCACTTCAGTCTATGAGCTGGTCTACATAGGGACACTCAGAAAAGTTAAGAAGAATTGACTAAAGGTGGAAAGCTAAAGTGCATAAATTAAAGCTCATTAAACCTGTGTATAGATATTCTCATACAGAAGAAAAGTGACCTTAACTCACTGCAACTTAATCCTCTAATGCAATCAGGCAAACAACTACATTGACAGAAATAGATGTTGGATTAGAAATCTTCCTCCAAGGAGGATTAAGCTACAGTGAACCATGGCCATTTTACGTCTGAATGAGGAAATCCACACAGGGATTTAATGTGCTTTAATTTATGCACTTTAACATTCCACCTTTAGTTAATTCATCTTAACTTTCCTGAATATCCATGTAGACAAGCATTATGAGCCTATTTACCTTTTCCTGCTCTACTACAAATTCTCAAGATGGTCTTGCAGACACCTTGTACACTTCACCCTTCTATGTCAAGTAGTTTTGACAAACCTGTTTCAATTGCACTGAAATATGAAGAGATTTACTAACTTCATAACCAGTTTCATTTTTCAGATGGATATGTAATTGTCCTTATATCTTTTCTTCTTGAGCTGCACTTTAATAGTGAAGGAGAGGGAAAAATACAAGCTGTTTACTCAGTCTCCTTCTCCAAGCTTCCAAGTTCAGTGTAGCTAGCTGGATATGTTTTACAAACTAAATAATATTGTCAATCTGTCCAGGATTAAAAATCTATTCTTCCTATTCTGTGGAAGCCTCTTGGGCAGAGGTGAAGCTGGTCAGGAAGAGCTGTACAACATGGCAGTCTGAGCTTCCCTAAATATCTAAATAAAGTACTACAGACTGGATGCTTTCGCTTCTGCTGATATGGCCTCTGGTCAGGGAGTGCTCAGGACCTTTTTTTTGCCCAGTATGGGTTTAATCCTTCTCAATTTAGTGCATTCCCTGCATTTTCTGGTGTCTTAGTTTAGCAGTCCCAGAAAGGGAAGTATTCAGACCTCCATTAGCTTTGAACAAGAATGCTAAAGATGCAGAAACAGATTTTACCGTGCAATTGGATTTCTATATTTGATTATTCCAATTTATTTCAGAACTACTTATCTGAGGATAGGCCAATGAAAATTCATTCTTTAGGATAAGTTAAAATATAAGGTTTAGTTTTCTTAGCCTGAAGTTCAGCTGCATTCTCCTTAGTCTCCAGTAGTTAAGCTTAAAATTTTTTGTTGTTGAGAGAAACTGAAAGTTATTCACGTTAACAGACGGGTTATAAAGAGTATGTATTCTACCATATTATAGGATGTAGCTCTGGGAATGCCATATTAACTAGTATGAGCAACTCTTGGAAGGGAGGGCCAGCAGAGGACACCAGAGATCATGCCTCTTTATTGGTTATTTTCTGCTCAGTGCATCGATGAACTCCAAAGTGCAATCTGTCAATTCTGAAATTCAAAAGTCAATTATAAAGTAATATAATATTAAAAATATAAATGGCTTTACATACAGCACCCTTTTACCTTTTTTGGCAATGGTGCGTTATAAATTATCTAAATAATTTATTTAATTTAGTTGAAGTATAATCTCTCTTTTAATAATCTTAGTTGCAGTATAACCTGTCTTTTTATAATACAGAAAGGATGCAGGAGGACTAGTTTGTGGCATTTCAAATCACCACGGAATCACTTTACCCTTTACATTGAGAATAGTTTTTTAGGTTAATATTTAT
Organism: Chelonia mydas; assembly: GCF_015237465.2. Classification (NCBI taxonomy): domain Eukaryota; kingdom Metazoa; phylum Chordata; order Testudines; family Cheloniidae; genus Chelonia; species Chelonia mydas. The sequence continues at coordinate 10,782,479 of NC_051250.2, read as the reverse complement.
AAGGTATGCAAAAACGGTACGGCTGACATTTTTGAATATTTTTCAGTTTGTAAACATGCACAATAAAGTGCTCCTATCAGGCTGTGGCTCTCCTACCAACACTTTAAATTACAAATCTAGAATACATATCCCAATCAGCTTGACCCCTTTACAAAAATCTAGCATTCTTTAAATAAGACAAACCCACATCCCTTCCCATGTGAACCCTAACCCTCCCCAAAAGTCAGGTAGACTTTGCAGCATGCCCAAAGGTCAGCAGATAGTGGGGCAATGAATCCCAAACTCAGGAGGTCCTCAATGAGAATACCCTGCCAACCCCCTCTTTTATTATACCATTGTTTTTCCAATAATAGCTTGTGTTGATGGACTTTTCAGTTGATGTCAGGAGAGTGTAAGAAGACTTATGCCACAAAACTTCTCATTTTATTGAAAAAAATCTCAACACTTTTATTGAACACTAACTTCCTACTGCCTATGCTTGGCAAAGGAGAGAATTACTAGTATGCAGTCAAAATCCATAGAGCAAAGATTATATTGTTTTACTGGTGCTTTGCATTTTTTATTTCAGATTCCTGAACTTGGCTCATTCTATCTATGTTCTGCATAAGTTTGGGTTTTTTTCTCCTGCATTTTTACTAAATGTAATCTGCCACTGCTGAAATTGTTTCATGAGTTTACACAAAGTACAGCTTCTCAGTTGCATACCATGTTCCAATTTCTTAGGTCTTTTCCCCAGAAGCTCTGCTGCTGCAATACTATTGAACAACTTTAAGCAAAATGATAAAATGTATTTTCTTCCTAAATTTGTACAAGTACTCCTTTTCTTTTTACAGGTCATAGACTTTCCCCAAAATAATTCCTAGAGCATATCTTTTAGAAAGACATCCAATTTTGATGTAAAATTCAGTGAGGGAAAATCCACCACAAATTTTGGTAAATTCTTCCAATGATTTACTACCCTCATTGTCAAAAATTTAAACTTTATTTCCAGTCTGATTTGTCTAGCTTCAACCTCCAGCTATTGGATTGTGTTATACTTTTCTCTACTAGAGTGAAGAGCCTATTATTAAAGATTTGTTTCCCATGTAGATAATTATAGACTGTAATCAAGTTATCCCTTAACCTTGTCTTTGTTAAACTAAATATATTGAACTCTTTGGGTATGTCTACACTGGAATTAAACACCTGTGACTGGTCTGTGTCAGCTGACTCGGGCATGCAAGGCTAGGGTTGCAGTGCTATAAAATTGCAGTGTAGACATTTGGGCTCATGCTGGAGTCTGGGCTCTGGAACTCGCGATGGGTAAGTGTGACGGTTTGGGTCACAAAAACCCCCTTGGGACTGCCACCTGGTGTGCTAAGACTACCTCTGAGCCTGTTTTCCGTGCCAGCTTGGGACTTCAGTGTCCTGCCTGGTTGTGCCAGACACGCTAGCCTGCTACAAACACAGACCCAGGTCAGAACCACATCCCCCAAAAGCTGCAGGCTTAACTGAAAACAGCTTAAGAAGTGCTCCTGTCTCCAATACCCAGATGCCCAGTTCCCAATGGGGTCCAAACCCCAAATAAATCTGTTTTACCCTCTACAAAGTTTATACAGGGTAAACTCATAAATTGTTTGCCCTCTATAACACTGATAGAGAGGTATGCACAGCTGTTTGCCGCCCCAGGTATTAATACATATTCTGGGTTAATTAATAAGTAAAAAGTGATTTTATTAAATACAAAAAGTAGGATTTAAGTGGTTCCAAGTAATAACAGACGGAACAAAGTGAATTACCAAGCAAAATAAAATAAAACACGCAAGTCTAAGCCTAATACAATAAGAAAACTGAATACAGATAAAATCTCACCCTCAGAGATGTTTCAATAAGCTTCTATCACAGACTGGACGTCTTCCTAGTCTGGACACAATCCTTTCCCCTGATACAGTCCTTGTTCCAGCTCAGGTAGTAGCTAGGGAATTTCTCATGACTGCAGCCCCCTTTGTTCTGTTCCACCCCCTTATATATCTTTTGCACAAGGCGGGAATCCTTTGTCCCTCTCTGGGTTCCCACTCCTTCTTCTAAATGGAAAAGCACCAGGTTAAAGATGGATGCCAGTTCAGGTGACATGATCACATGTCACCGTAAGACTTCATTACCCACTTGCCAGCACACAGGTATACAGGAAGACTTATAAGTGAACAGAGCCATCTACAGTCAATTGTCCTGGTTAATGGGAGCCATCAAGATTCCAAACCACCATTAATGGCCCATACTTTGTATAATTACAATAGGCCCTCAGCGTTATACTTCATATTTCTAGTTTCAAATACAAGAATGATACATACATACAGATAGGATGACCACACTCAGTAGATTATAAGTTTTGTAATGATACCTTACAAGAGACCTTTTGCATGAAGCATATTCCAGTTACATTATATTCACACTCATTAGCATATTTTAATAAAATCATATAGAGTGCAGTGTCACAGTAGGGTCTCAGTGCCTGGGCTACAGCCCGAGCCTGGATGTCTACCACTGCAGCTTTATAGTCTCACAGCCTGAGCCGTACGAGCCCTAGTCAGCTGATACAGGCCAGCTGTGGGTATTTAATTGCAGCATAGACATACCCTTTCAGTCTATCACTGTGCATGTTTTCTAATCCTTTAATTATTCTTTTGGCTCTTCTCAGAATGCTCTCCAATTTATCTACATTCTTGAATTGTGGGTAACAGAACTGGAAACAGTATTCTAGTAGTGGTCAGACCAGTGCCATATGTAGAGGTAAAATAACTTCTCTGCTCCTCAAGATTCTTCTGGTTATGCATCCCAGAATCGCATTAGCGATTATTCAGACAAAACTGAGTAAAGGAAAGTTTAAGGAATCACTTTATAATAGTGAAGTCTATGTTTCATAGTATGTATCATTGTCCCAGGAACGGTAGTGGAAGTCCCACCCTTGAATAATATAAAACTAGACTGGACAAAGCACTTGAATGTATGGTAGAGAAATATCCTGCATTGGTAGGAAACTAACAAGTTGAATGACTGTCTTCCATCTCTAATTACTATTCACGCATTTAAAATTAACACTTGTAAATGTATTTTTTTAAGTTTCCAGGTTGCTGCCTCTTATTGCACACACAGAAGCCATTTGATAGCTTCTCCCTACTGTTCATTAAAATGTTTCATGGAAACTAATTGTGTAGTTCAAAGAATGTCACCAAACTTTTTGGACTAACGACCTTCCTAATCCATGTGGTGTCCTTGATTAGGGTTCAGATATATAGGCTTAAATCACTCTTAATAAGTAAATTAACCCAAACTAAAATCCTTAGAAAACTGGATGGAGATTCCCAGAGCACTCTATTTTTGTCTTCCTTGATTGTTTTCTTCCAACCAGTCTGTTAGATGATAAAAGGATTCATAGAAAAAAGGATTTATTATCTTATAAATTCTTTTCTAAGAGGCCTATGTTACTACAGATGTCTGCCCTAGAATTCAGGGATTTTTTGTTTTGTTTTGTTTTTAAGACTGTACTTAAATCTTGATGGATGGAAGATCTCAAATAGAGAGAGATGAATGATGTGACATTTCTCACTTCCATTTGATTGATCATCAATGGAAAGTGAAAATGGTCACAACTTTCAAACATAAAGATTGTCTTGAGGGAACGGTGGATAGTCAGCCTGTAGTTGTGTAATCATATTTCCAGAAAGGATAAAGGAGAGACATATTTTTCTTTACAGACCTGCAATTGTACAATATTTACTGTGCTGTCTTAGCCTTATTAACATTAGTTAAAACAAATATTTACCTGGAGAATGATTGCAAATACAGTGGCTGGGGCACTGATTGATTGCAGCTGAGATATATATGACAGAAAGTAAGGAGAAAATGAGTAGACAGCAAGAGAAGCAGTGTGAGTTTAGCCCGGGGAGGAAGCCCAGAGAAAGAGTTTCTTTTGGATAGAGTACTTGCTGTCTTCTGGTGTCCATGCCTTTTGGCAGGACAGCTTGCATGCTCTAACGATCCCCAAAGTCTGTGTCCGCTGGGGCTTTTTGCTCCTGATAGGTTCAACCATGCTGGACTTGTCTGTGGGGGACCGGCCAGACAAAACAGATGCCCTGGTCCTCCAGGTTGGGGGTTTGGCACAGGGCTAACAATCCTATCCCATAAAAAACAAAATATGTTACGGAAACAGTGCCGGAGAAATTGACCATTATGTTTGTGATGGCCTTCAGGAGTCAATGACCTATGTGATTGCCAGTGGTGAAAGCCGAAAGGAAGCCACTGGCATGAAGACTGAAGTGCTCAAAACCCAGACAAAAACCAAACTTGTTTTTTGGAACTTGTGGACATTTACGAAACAGGGAAGCTAGCTCAGGTCACAGCAGAGATGAGACGCTACAGCTTACACATCCTGGGTGTCAGCAAGATCAGATGGACGGAATCAGGAAGATTAACAACAGCCTTGGGAGAAACTTCGCTGTATTCTGGATGGGATGATGGACAACCCTGAGGGTGTTGCCATCCTTTTGAAGAAGGAAATGGAGCGGTCCCTGCTTGAGTGGAAATCCATCAGCAGCAGACTTATGAGAGCTAGACTGAAAAGGAAACACAATAATATCACCCTGATTCAGTGCTATGCTCTGACAAATGACAGTGATGAATAAGCAAAGGACAAATTCTACCTTACATTACAGATGGAGTTAGAGAGAGTATCACGCCATAACCTATCATCAGGCGAGACCTGAATGCCGAGGTCAGTAAGGACAACACAAACAATGCCAGAGCAATGGGAAGACATGGGTGTGGCACCATGAATGAAAATGGAGAAAGGCTTGTTGATTTCTGCAATATGAACAATCTAGTAATCGGCAGAACCCTATTTCAACATCGTGAAATTCACAAGCTGACATGGTGTTCTCCAAATGGCAGACAAGAACCAGATTGACCATATGACACTCACTGACAGATGTGAAAGTGAGAAGGGGAGCAGATGCTGGCAGCGACCACCACCTGCTGACAGCCTCCATCAAGCTAAAACTGAGACGTGTGGGTTCACCAAACAAGCGACATAGACATTATGACATTAACAAGCTAAAGTTCCTTGAAATACAGAAAGCCTTCATTCTGCAGTTAAAGAACAGATTTCAGGCACTTGAAGACCTTGATGAAGAGGAGGGGAATGCAGATGAGGGGACCAACAAGAAGTGGACAAAGTAACAACAATCTATAAACAGAGAAGTGAAGCTTTTCTAGGCTACCAGCAGAAGAGAAGAAAGGAGTGGATTACACCCAACACCACAGAAACCAGACGAGCCCTGAAGAAAAAAGTTTTAGACACAGAATCCCAGAAGCTAAAGGACAAATACCATGAGCAGTATAGCAAGGCATACCAGGAGGTCAAACGTCTTGTGAGAGCAGACAAATGACACTATATTGATAATCTGGTAACACAAGCAGAGGATACAGCTGCTTGTGGTGAACAAGGAACTGTCTACAAAATGACGTGCTTTATCAGTGGTAAACGGCAGACACCAACAAATAGTCTCATCGGGGACAAATAAGGCCACCTACTGACAACAGAAAAAGAACAAGAAATGCACTGGACAGAGCATTTCAAAAAATTGCTCAATAGTGAGCCACCTAAAGAGTAAGCAAACATCCGGAAGGCAGAAGAAGATCTTGATATTAACACAGAAACCTCAACTAAGGAAGAGATCATTCAAGCCGTCAAGTCCTTAAAAAATGGGAAAGCTCCTGGCAAGGATAACTTGAATGCAGAATTGTTTAAGGTAAATCCTGAATTAGCAGCATCTATCCTGGCCCCTCTATTTACATCAGTCTGGGAAAGGGAAAAAGTGCCAGATGAGTGAACCAATGGGGTCATAGTGAAGATAGTCATAGTGAAGATACCAATGGAAGGAACTCTCAGTGATTTGTAATAACTGGTGTGGTATCACACTTTTATCTGTGCCAAGCAAAGTACGGCATAAGATCATAGTACAGAGTATATCAGAGGCAGTTGATAGTGTTCTCAGAAAAGAGCAAGCCAGTTTTCGGAAAGGGTGTGGATGCACAGACCAGATCTTCACTCTATGAAACATAATAGAATAATGCTTAGAATGGCAACGGCAACTCTGCATAAACTTCATAGACATTGAGAAGGCTTCTGATAGCATTCACAGGACCAGCCTATGGTGCGTTCTGTGGGCAGATGGAGTCCCTCCCCGTATAATCAACATAATTAAAAGCTTCTATTCCAACTGTATATGCAATGTTGATCACAGTGAGCTCAGTTTTGAAGTCAAAACAGGAGTACATCTGCAAGTCTGCAATCCTCTTCAACATTGCCATTGACTCCTATGTGAACTCCTCACATCTGAGGAGTTCACACAGGAGTCTCACATTGTCTCACATCTGTGAAGTCAATGTGAGACTTTGAATCAATCTCACATTTGACTCACATCTCACTTTTGAGTCAATCTCACATTGACTCACATCTGTGAAGTCCAGGTCTTCAAGGGATGAGAAGGGTGTTCATTGAATGCCTCTTGGCATGTCTTCTGTTGTACGTCGCATTACCCAGTCAATCAAAGTTTGAACATTTTGTAAACCTCAGAAGGTGTTTGGTGGCCTGATTTTTAAATTGTCATAAAAGTAAATCTTGAGTATATGGGTACAGTGAAATGTTTATTTTCCAGCATGATAATTATCAGACAAGAACTGTATTCCAGACAACTTGGCAGATGGTGCTCTCTTAAATATGGGTTGTGTCAACAAAAAGAGACAGCTACACAAATGTTAACCCTTAAGGGATAGAACAATCTCTGTCTTGCCACTCTCCCCCTACCCATTCTTCCCCCTGCCCCACTATTTTGTTTTGAAGAGAATATTGAAATGGTAATTTTGGTCTAATTATTGAAAAATATTGCATTTAAAAAAAATTATCAGTGCAAACCTTTCCAAGTTCTCAAAACTCTCTAAAGAAACACAGCATACTTTGGAAGCTGATATTTAACATGTAGTTGCATAGATGAGGTGTGAAAAATGCACTCTTTGCCTCAGGTCAAGTGTATATCAATTGCAACATCATGAAGATGCTGACATACACTTAACAGAAATGGTTCTTAACTTGTAGTACAATTAACTTGTGCAGGAGAAGAAAATTAAGTTTACTTAAGAAGTCTTGCTATATTTTGATGTTAGAATTATTTGGCTCTTAAATGCTTTATCAAGATCAAAGCTTTGTCCATTGCCTAGAAAGAGATAATTGTAGGAAATCATCAAAGTTATCCTTGACTGACAGAGCAAGAAACATCTGTTAAGAAAATTATCCCACTTTGAGAAGTCTTTGGTCTTTAAGAAATGCTCAGCATACTGAATATTGGATTCTCCAGTGTCCATCTATGCCATCCCAGTCAAGTGAGTTTTGTCCTTCTTTTCTCAATGGGTGAAGACAAGGAAACAGTTTAATATTACTCTCTATTTGGGGGCGGGGAGGGCTTCCTCCTTGCTATACTCCAGTTATTCTTGTTTCCATAAGGTGAAAAAGCTTGCCTGACTTGAGTGACTTAGCTTACTAGGAAAGGTAGATATACATTGTTCTGTGTGGGGTTTTTAGCTTTAGATTAATTAACTTAAATTTTGTTTGTTCCTTTAATGGAACTTTAGTAAGCTCTCAAAAGTGCTTATCTTTTCACAGAAAAAAGAATATCTGCCATCCCTGCCTTTAAAGCTTACAGTCTAAATTTGACAAGACAAAAGTAGTGGTGATTATAAACAGACAAAAAAGGGAGAATTGGCAGAAGGACAAGGGTTTAAATAATAAGATAACATGATTATTTAATAAGGCATTTATACTTCTCAGTGGTTCTGTCTGTTAGATCAGTCTGTGAATTCTTTTTACATCCTCTTCATAGGTGACGTGGTGTAAGTGAGTTTTTAGTGCTGATTTGATCCAAGGTGAGGGAGCTGGCTTGGTGGACCACATGTGGAAGGGGCTTTAATGCGTTGAGGGTAGCATAGAAGAGGCATGAGATGGGAGTAGGATATAGAAACGGGTCATCATGGTTGGCTTCACTGGTGAAATGGAAAGGACTGAAGCGTCTCTCTCTCTCTCTGTCTGTCTCTCATATATAGCATCTGCAGAGCAACATTCTATAGATGCAGTTGTAGGTCCATAAGCCATTTCAAGGCCTTCTCTGTGATGTTGTGGATATGATCTAATTCACCTTTGAATCCATATTTGGGGCAATGCATTATGATGTGTTCGATGGATTGGATGTTCTTACCTTAGTTTCACGAAGGGGAGTCTTTGATTTTTCACTTGTACATCAAGTAGCTGCATGTTCCATGGTTTGTTCGGATGCAGTTCAGTGTGGTGCAAAGTCTGCGTGGCAGGTTGAAACTGGGAGAGTGGCTTGTTGGGTCAGTAATAGTGTGCTTGTTTGGAATGATAGATGAGGTCCATCTGGCTGGATGCAGAGACATGAGGTGATCACCTGTGGTCAATAGTGGTTTTTGTGATTTGAGGCATTGTTGGGGTAAAGTGAAGGCTCACATCAACATTACTCAAAAGTCAGTGGGAACAAGCTCGGGATCAAGTGCATGGGTGCTACCAACATGCCTTGGGCCTGATGTATTCAGTTGCAGAGTACTGTGCACTGGTATGGACAAGAAGCTGCCATACCCAACTTGTGGATAGGGAGAGGAATCAGACCATGCAAATCATCACAGGAATTTTAAAATCAACATCTCTACCATAGCTTTCTGTATTAGCAAACATTGAACCTCCAGCTATCTGCTGAGATATAGAAATAGTTTTTGGTACATTTAATTTCTAGTACTATCACCCATCCATCTCCCTCCACCTCAGACTGGAGCATGGTGCAACAGAAAAGAAAACGAGGTCAGAGATATAGGCTTACAATGTTTGCTGCTTCAGGATAGTTATCTGTGAGCCTAATGCTCAGAAAGAGACTAGCCTTGTTACTCTTTTTTTCAACATGCGTAGGAGGTACCTCTCATGTTGGATGGAAATAAGTTATTGGCAGTCCAATGGGTGAAAGTTCTACTGACTCAGGGTGGTGAATGCACCATTTTGAGATAGAAGAAATAATTTCCTCGTAAAGAGAGTGACTTGCCTGAAAGCTAGTAGCTCATGGTACTTTCCACAAGGGTGAGGGGAATCAGTTATTCAGCAGATGAGTGGATTTGTAGACGTTCGGACTCAGGCCGGAGCCCAGCCTAGGATCCTGTGAGGTGGGAGGGTTTCATAGCTCAGGCTGCAGCCTGAACCCAAACATCTACATTGCAATTAAACAGTCCCTTAGCCTGAGCCCTGCAAGCCCGAGTCAGCTGTCTAATCTGTGGGTGTCTGAGGCATAACTGAGGAGCAACTTGTTGATGTTTTGAAATACCTTTAGTGGGGAAGTAAAGGCATGTTTAGGTGGCTCTGTCTTCCTGCTTTTACATAGGAGTTCACTAAAAGCAGGAGGATCCTGTTTTCTATCATCAGGAAGCGTTTGAACCTCATTTTACATATGTAATGTCCTCATTCTAATCCAGTGTCTCTACTGGTGGGGGTACCCCAGAGATGTCTCACACACTCTGGTCTATGTGATCAGTGGTTTCCTAACTGAATTGGTTTTGCATCATACTATTTTAACATCATGTTATTTATCAGCTAGGATATTTCTTTTTATTCTGATCAAAGAAATAAGTCAGAATCTCTTAATGGGATACTTAGACTTTGGTGATAAAGACAGTATCTTAACTTTTCCATTTCTTAATTTCATCCCATGAACTCTTACTTACTCTATCTACTTGGTGTTGTCAGAGGCTTGTAGATGGTTATCATATCCTCCCACCCAGTAATAAATTAGCTAAGATTTGCTTATTTAATTCTCTTAATTATTCCTCATAAAACAATCCTCACAATCGCCTCACAATTTTTTGTCATTCTTTTTTGAGCTTGCTCCAATTTGTATCTTTCCCAGAGCTGAATGCAGTATTCCATGCCCTGTGCCTTGGTTTTCTCATCTGTAAAATGGGGGTAATGACAATGATCTCCTTTGTAAAGTGCTTTGAGATTTAAAGATGAAAAAGCACTATATAGGATTATGCATTACTATTGCATTCTAGGTGTGATCCCATTGAAATCGTGTAGAGGAACTTGTCTCAGTACTATGACATCATATTTCAGTGCATGCAACCCACAATTTCATGTTTTTTGTTTTGTTCTGTTTTTTGAAGAGCTGTTTTATTTTTCCTATTGACTGTCACCCTCAGGTCACTTTCAACATTAGTACTTCCCAGATTTCTTTCTTCTACTGAACATTTTTGCATTTGGCATTTTTCCTAAGTTGTACTAACTTGCATTTTGTCAAGATGGATCTCATATGTGCTGCCTATATTTCCAACTTCTCTAAGGCCATGATCCAACAAAGTGCTTAAACATGTGCTTAACTTTCAAATACATTAACTTCAAGGAACTACTCGTATGATTAAAAGTGAACTATGTGATTGAGTATTTTGTTGGATTGAGGACAAGATCTCTTTGTTTTACTATTATGGAGCAGCATACCACCACAGTTCAGATTGTGTCCATTCTATTATCCATTTTGAGATAGATGATCAATGTCAAATACCTATTGTACTTTGCGAACTGCTTGAATTTTCCAGGACATTTTGAAGAAAATCCTTGTTATAACTAGAACTATTTCAAAGAGCACCATATGACCAATTTTTTAAAAGGGACTAATGTTTTCTTCAGACTCTTTTTAAAATGTACTAGAATAGTATGAGGTATTAAATGCATATAATGTTTTTCTATAAGAAGTTGGGAAGAATGTTTATTAAAAGGCGCACCATGTTTTGTATAAATAAATAAGGTTAAAAACTTACTATTTTGAATATCAACATAACTTGTGTTGACACAATGTTACTGATGACATAAAGTATGAGGACCTCATAGGTGTTATGTTGACACAATGATAGAGGATTTAGGATGAAACAGTGTATCAGACATACTATTTAGTATGATTTGAGAAGATTCAGAAAATATGATTTTTACCCACCATGCAAGGATCTGATCCCAACACAGCCCCTCCTTGAGGTGTTGCAGTGGATTTGCATGAACTCACTCAGGTCCAGTTACTCCAGCAGGGGCATTCCATAGAACTCTGCCAATGTTGGGTTCTAAGTTGTCTGGCCAAGCCCTTCTGGATACTTCTCCCTCTTTTAAAATTCCAGGGAACAAATAAAGTGCTCAGTAGCAGCAACAGTAAATAAACAAAAGAAAAAAAGATACCAAGAGTCACAGCCAGGACACTGATCGCCCTTCCTGAAGAGGGGCCTTAGATGGGCCACAGTCCAACTCAAAGTCCGCTAGTTCTTTAGCAAAAATTATAGATTACAGTCTCCTCACTTCATCCCAAGAGATCTGCTTTCCTTTTAGTCAAGGGCATGGCCTCTGCTTGCTACCGGGCTTCTTCCTGGGAGCTGAGAAGCTCAGCAATCTGCTCCCCTCTCAGAGGTACTCCCTACTGAGCTGAGTCTCCTCCTTTTAAACTCCTCCTCCATTCCTACATGACTTGCAGGTGCAGTGGGGTAGGGCTACTCCAGCCCAGAGCAACTCCTTAATTCCTGTATGCCCCATATCACCACCCTAAAGTTATTTTTCCTCCCTTGGTATCCTGCTGTTAATTGATTTAACTCGTTAGACTGACCTCACACTTGGTAAAGCAACCCCCCATTCTTTCATGTATTTATACCTGCTCCTGTAATTTCACTCCATGCATCCGATGAAGTGGGTTCTAGCCCGTGAAAGCTTATGCCCAAATAAATTTGTTACTTTCTAAGGTGCCACAAGGACTCCTCGTTGTTTTCACCCTAACATACTGAAGAAATAAAGTGTCTCTTTATCCCTCTGTAGGGCTAGACCACAGGTAGTGATTTATGAGTCTGCTTCTGCCTTTAGGTAATGAATCTGGTCCTTTAGCTCATGCACTACAGACACATGCTTTTAGATCCAGATGGCCCAGATTTAATCCTTGCAGACATGTATGGAGATTTCATTTTTTGTGGACCTCGGATATTGGAATGATCTTCCCTTGCTGGCCTACTTTGCAAGTATGCACTAAAACAATTAGGTTTTTGTGTAGCCACTAGAGTGGAGACAGTTTGTAATTATGCCCCTATTCAGGTCTCTGGATTTAAAACCATGAGCCTTTATTGTTTGAACTGAAATACCAGGTCCATTAACTCAAAGACAGTACCAGACTCATAAAACTCAATAGGTGATATAGCTGTTACAGGGGAACAAAGCCAAACTGTGTTAGCATGGATTACACAATATTTTCTGTAGCAAAGGAGGCTCAGGGCATTTTGGAATAACAATTACATTACTATGGTGGTGTACAAAATAGGGTCAATGTATTATTTGTTGACAAAATTTTGTTCATGTATTAGCAAGCATGATTGATGTCATTCACTGCTGGCTCTGAGTGTCAAGGAGCTTGGTCTCTCCCACTGGAGCCTGTGCCTCCGTTCCTCTGTCCCACCCCTGTTTGATTCTCCTCAAAACCCAGATTCCAACCTCTTTCACCCCAACTTCTGCTTCTTCCTGATGTGAACAAAAAAGTACCAAGTTTGTGTTAATGTAGTCCTATAGTGCTATGCTAGCAGGGTCTACACAGGACAATTAGAGTGAAACATTTCAGAGCACTCTACAAATCACACCCCCATAGTCTGGCCTGCAGCACCATGTAGACAAGCATAAAACCAGCAATCACTCATGTGAGTGTAAGGTTTTACTGCCTTGGAAACTCTTCTGAGGAATGCTGCTAAAGTTAAAGGCTATTTTATGACTGGAATAGTCCAGCTTAAAATAAGTATTGGAAAAAATGCCGCTTCTCATTCCAAGTGTCCACCAGTCCATGGAAATTAGAACCATGAAGACTGAAGGGAGTTCTTAGAATTATCAGTGCTGGCCAACTAGGGCCTGCTCTCAACATGTTCTGTTTAGAACATTCTGCCCTGGTTGTGTGGACAGGCAAAGCACTTCAGCTGATACCCAGCCTTCTTCGGGAGAATTTTCAGATTTCTCTTCTTTCAGTTTCCCCCATAATTTCCAACTGTTATTGAGCCACAACACAAAGCAATCTGTCAGGACAAACTAGAAAAATTAACTGAAAATAAAAATCCATGAATTTGGCAGATCAAGAAGATTCCACTGTGATAAATGAAGTAAACCTTCATAACGGAGTGTAATAAATGGGCTAAATTCCTAGAGCTCAGATTTACACAGAAGGAAACCTTACAAGAGAGACAGAATTTTCCTACTCTGTCCTGTGTCCTGAAATGTTAATGGTCCAAGTATTGCTGTTTCTGAGCAAGAGCTGACCTCTTAAAATGCAGCTGCTTGAAAAAATATTCCAGGGAAAATATCTTGCAGAGAAGCTAGGCACATCAAAAAATATCATTAGAGTAAGTGAAAATATCAATTCTAATAGCACTTCTATTGCACTTGCATCAGGGACCTTGGTACTCCTTTCTGAAGTTTTATGCAATGCCTCCAGCATTCAGCATGAGGAAGAGGACATTGTACCAAGTTTTGCCTTGGCTAAACAATCTGTCCTCAAAGAATATGGTCATAATATTATCATTTCCTCTGCAATATGAGGCTATATTGTCTAAAGATGAAGATATTCAGAAAGCTGCCTCACCCCGAATAAGGAATCTGAATTCCTAATTTTACATTTTCTACTCTCTTCTGACAAGTCTTTTGGAATCTACTCAATCACGAAAAAGTAGGAAAACTCGATCAAAAAGTAAAAATAGAAATAAAAGGTATTAATTTTTGTGTTTCTTTGGATATCAGTTTAAATGGAGCCATCAGTATATAGTAATTATGCCCAAACTTCAGTACAGGATAAGTAAACACATAATTAATATCCATGCACACTCTTCCCAAAGTGCACAAATATTTTGGGGAAAAATTAAACAGGCTTTTGAGAAGTTAAATTCAAGAGAGGTATCAGCTCTCATTCTAAAATTTCTTAAGATGGCATGAATATAGGCTTGAGACATTTCACATATGGCAACACTTAGTATTCTTGGTCAACGTGGAATTCCATCCTCACATTATAAGTTTAATTTATGCTCTTAACTTACACTATCTTCATCTAAAATATCTAGACACCATCAAGCTCTAAAAATAAATACAAATGGAGAACAGCCCAAAGTAAGGGGTGTTGTGGAACTCTCCTCGGGGATACAATGCTTGCTCAAAAATTCACTAGAGTTTACTTAAACTCTGTTTTAAAATGAAAAAAATTAATTGAAGTATGGGACAGTGAGCAAAAGATCAGATTTAAATTGAAACTTTTTTAATTAAGTATTTAGTTTTATTTTAGCACTAGTTAAATGAAATTGAAGTGCTAAAAATAGTTTTAAGATACATATAGTTCCAATACGCTGGTCTAATAAAGTGTAATAAACAAATTATGAAATTCACATTGTAATACCTAGCAGTTACAGATTCATGGTAATATGAAGCTGTTCAATTGCAATCCATCTGAAACACATTTTTTTTAAGGGATATACATATAATATGGACTTTGTGACTGATTACTTATGCAATTTGTTTCCGAATGAATACCCTTTATAAACTACAGCTTATGCAATACAGAGGATAACTTTACATTGACTCAGGAACCTCTGAGGTAATATTATTTGTTACATAACATTACTATTGACAGTATGTGACATAAAAAGGACCTTTAGGATAGAGCCGAAAGAATGTTTTTAGAACATTTACGGTAAATGTTCTTTAAATCCTTAAAACCTTTAAATTTAAAAACAATATTAGGGGCTTTTATGAACATAAATATTTGTTTTCTCTCATTCTTGATAACTAAACTGTTATATGTTTGTGAACATGAAAATCTTTACTGTGAATTAAAAGTTTTGCTGTGAAGGACTGCTGTTCGTGATTTGCCAAAATCCAAAGCACAATCAGTCTTTTAAAGGAAGGACTCCAAATCTGGTTCTGAAGGAATCCATGGATATATTTTTTTAAAGCGAATTGTTCTTGTATTTTCCATAATTCTGTGGTTAATTAGTGAGAACATTCATTGTGCTGATAGTTTTCACTCCTTTTGCTTAGCAATAATCCTGCCTGTTAGCATGCAAAAAAAAAAAAAAAAAAGGGAAATCATCATATTGTAAATATTGTCGTGTGGATTATGCATTTTTGTTGTTAAATGGTTAAAGAAAAGAGACAGAAAAAATGGGAAAGATAAGTTCTACTTATACACATAAGATAGCTAACAGCAATCAAGACATGAAATGAGCTGACATAGGAAAATTGAAAGATAGTGAGGCAAAAACTAAGTTAAGGATTTAGAGCCCATCAACAAAACACTTCAGAGGGTATCTATGGGAAGAGAACTTTCATGGTTTAATTTGAAGGGTAGTAGGATTATTAGAAATGAACTGTATCACACGAGATCATAAATTTCTTTATGAATTGGTACCATATGTCAGCCTGTCAGTTTGCAAATATTTACAGAATGAATATGTCTAATAGACACATCTCATTACAGCTTCTATTTTGATTATCAGAAAAACCCATGTAACAATAAATGGGTAAGAAACAGAATGAGTTTAAAGGGCAAGTGTAGTTTCAGTTGCAATTGCAACCTAAACAGCCCCAAATTGTAATTTTTAAAGCTTTTTATTAATTCTTCATTATATTATGTGAGGTGAAAGAGATGGCAGGTTACATGGAATGAAGGAGTAAGAATTCATACAGGAGAAGGATTCTGTCATGAGAACAAGTGTTGTATGTTGGTTTGAAGTGTTATATTGTTCAATTTTTCTTTGTGGACCAAGAAAATAGCATTTCTTTGTACTGTACTTTATTTAATATTTTAACCAAATCTTACTGCTCAAAACAAGATTATACAATCTGAGCTAAATTGTGTAATTTATGCACTGCCCTCCATTGTGGGCAGTAAAGAGCTTCCGGAATGGATTGTCCCTCATAATAGCTTCCAATCGATGGGTGAATGCAAGGGGGGCAGGCATGCTACATCCACCCTTAGACTGATGCAACATGCTCCTCTCTCCATGTCTTACTGGAGTAGTCTGCTCCTTCAGAGACACTCAACAGGGAGCAGTCTCTGCATTCCCCTTATTACGGGGAATGTGATTTCCCATAGTCCTTGCACAGGAGGCACAAAGCTGATGGAACCACTACTGTATTTGCATTCCCATCTCAGCACACTTGCATAAGGCTCAGGTATAACCTTAGCCCTAAGTGTTTTGGCTTAACAACTGGAGAACATTCTTTGTGAGAAAGGTCTTCAAATGGAAGCATTACTTCTTAAGTTATCTTTTTTTATTGTTTTCATAGTTGGTGCATTAACATTTTCTGATGTTTCCTCCTGTACTTTTACTGCACCAGTAGCTTGCGTTAGGGAGTGCTTTCTGTCCCTTTGGCAGACTAGAAACCTGCTACGGGCATATGCACAATTAAGGTATTATGTGTTTCTAAAAAATAGAGCTGTCTTGTGGAAGTCCTAGAAAGATACTGGTGAATCTCTTGGCAAATCACTACCTGATACACTTAATTGGTCGGCAAATAATTTCCCAGTAGCAAAATTCTATCTTTCTCATTTATCTTCAGTGAACAAATGTATAAAAATAATCTAATTTCAATAAAAATATAAACAAATGACACAACAAAGAAAAACATAATGGGTTTGATTCTTGACTGACTTTCACTTTGCATAGTCATTTATCCCTGTGAAAAGTAAGTTCACCACCCATGCAAATTAGTGGACAGTTCTGGTCAGCTTTATAGTCATAAGTGTAGTGACTATGCTAGTTGCAAGGCAATGGAGAATCAGGCCCAATAAACTGGATTTTTGTTGTTGCTGTTTTGTTTCAGCTTGGTATGTTTGAAGAACTGAAGTCCAGTTCTCCAAAAGTCAAAGGAGGCTGTCACATTCCAGGGTGCAGTCCAGATCAGTGATGGGTTGTGTCACCATCTGCCCTGCAAACGTAGCTACCTCACAATGCTTTGCTGTTGTAGTACCAACCTGGGTTGCTCACAAACAGTCAAACAGCATGACAGTCACATCCTGAGTATCTGTGTATA
Organism: Chelonia mydas; assembly: GCF_015237465.2. Classification (NCBI taxonomy): domain Eukaryota; kingdom Metazoa; phylum Chordata; order Testudines; family Cheloniidae; genus Chelonia; species Chelonia mydas. Next base: position 10,765,318 of record NC_051250.2, on the reverse strand, counting down.
GCTGCAGTCCTGGTACAGCAACTCTGACCCCAGCAGCCTATCAGCAATACATCAGCAACATTCCAGCATCCAATAGCCTTTGTTATTACGTGCAGGCTGAGCCCAACACACTCCCAGTCCCAAATTTTCCCCAGATTTGTTCTGAACTGTCCAATATTCTGGACAGTTCATATATTAAAGGTCTGTTGCCCTGTAAGGGGTCAATATCCAACAGCATGCTCCTTTAAATGGATTCACCGAACAGCTCACTTTAAACACAACACTGAATTAAGTTTGATTAAAAAATAAAGTTTACTTAACTACAAAGAGAGATTTAATATATAAGTATAAGGTATTAAAGTCAGAAATGGTTACAAGAGAAATAAAAATAAATGGGTTTCTAGTAGCTAAAACTTAACAAATTAGATGTGGTTCAAGGTAAAATCCTTACCACATGTTCCCAGCAATATTGCTAATCCAATTTTTGTGTCAGGATCTTTCCCAAAATCAAAAGGCTGGTTCCTTTGTCTTCTTAGGTGATAGAGAGAGAGAGAACCTGGAGTATTTTTGCCCTTCACTTTTGTAGTCCAGTCACCCATTACAATGCATTTTCCTGAGGGTTACCCCTAAATGTAATTCCTTCCCACTGCTTGAGTCAAAAAGGGGTAATAGTTTTTTGTAGCACACTGGACCTAATCACAGTTGAGACACTCTCGTTTCTGTGATTTAGGGCATGTCTATACTTATGGCTAGATAGATGCAGCGGTGTCAATTTAGCAGGTCTGGTGAAGACTTGCTAAGTTGATGGCAGGCACTCTCCGGTTGACTTCTGTACTCCAGCTCCCCGAGAAGAGTAAGGTAAGTTAGCAGGAGATAATCTCTTGTCAACACAGTGCAGTTTAGACCCTGCTGTAAGTCAACGTAAGTCATGTTGACTTCAGTTACGTAATTTACAGCTTACAGCTGTAGTGTAGATCAGCCCTTAGTAGTGCTAAATTCTGTGTATGTTTTAACAGGTTCCAAAATCATGCCTTCCTGTATGATTTAATGAAATACATCTAATAATGGGCCACATTTTAATATATGTTTAACACTCTCTCAAATATTTGCTCTGTGAAGATGGCAAACACAGTAACATTTTCGCAGTCTCTTCTGATTTGTAACAGAGAAGTACCACCTGCCATTTATGGGCTGCAAATGGATACCTTTAACACTTCATATTCCAGATTTATAGATGTTCAAAAAGCTCCCTTTATCTGTACATTCCTGAAAAAGATGACAATGACCATATACCAAATGTGAACAAAGGCAGGGGAAAACACATGAAACCAGTTTACCCGATAGGAGGGTGTGTGTGCGTGTGTGTAATATATATACTAGGGGTAGTCACATAAAAAAAAGGCGGGGGGGGGACGGCAACAAGTACAGGATACAGGATGAAATACAAATGAATTGACAGGAAATATCTGAAAGAGGAAAACATGACAAGCTAGTATGTTGTGGTGGAAAAGTATATAATTAGAGTGGGAATCACAGAAAAGTAAATGTTCCTTTTAAAACATCAAAATTCTTTGAACTTTGAAAAATAGTATGTAATAAAATTTAGTTATAAAATTAAATACAAAGAAAAAACAATCTATAAAATAGAAACAAATGTGCACCCAGAAGTTAAAGGAGATGGCATTTTAAAGTAATATGCCAAGGAATTTAAAAAAAAAAGGCATTGTGCCAATTTTTGCTGCTTTATGATGTGTTAAGAAGGTCTGAAAGGTGTGGTAGGTTTGAGTTTTTAATTTTACTTTTTCTGCATGGTTTTTAAACTTTGAAATAAAGTTAAATATACTCTTCCCCGATTTTGTTGGTGGACCAGTAGGAGGAACAAGATATGTTTATAACATCTTAACTGAAGTGCTTAGGCTGTTTGTATATTTTACAAAGGCTTCATTGATTCATAATGATAGTAACTGAAGTTAAAGATTTCAGAGTGGTAGCTGTGTTAGTCTGTATCACTCTTGCTAAGTCAATTCACACTTGGTAAGTCAACTCCCATACTTTTATGTATTTATACCTGCTCCTGTATTTTCCACTCCATGCATCTGATGAAGTAGGTTCTAGCCCACGAAAAGCTTATGCCCAAATAAATTTGTTAGTCTCTAAGGTGCCACAAGGACTCCTCATTTTTTTTTTGAGGTTAAAGAGGTACGGATCAAACAAACACATGTGGAAACTGAAAAAATCACTTCCCCTTTAACCATCTCAGTTTTCACTCTTACTTATGCTCTTATCATGTCATTATATTATCTCCTATAATCTTAATGTAAAGAACACTTTTAGACTTTCTTTTATGCATAATGAAAAAGGATTCAAGCTCAGTTTGTTTATTTTAACTTTGCAGGTTACTTTAATAATTAAAAAGAAAAGGAGGACTTGTGGCACCTTAGAGACTAACAAATTTATTTGACCATAAGCTTTCATGAGCTACAGCTCATTTCATTGGATGCATCCGATGAAGTGAGCTGTAGTTCATGAAAGCTTATGCTCAAATAAATTTGTCAGTCTCTAAGGTGCCACAAGTCCTCCTTTTCTTTTTGCGGATACAGACTAACACGGCTGCTACTCTGAAACCTTTAATAATTAAAAATATCAAAACTTAGAGGTACTAGTTTTAGTATGGGGATGCTTCCTGTGGTCGTCTTTTGCTGCAGTAGAAGGAGGTGTGTAGCAAGCATTCCATATGAACTTGTCAGTCAAAAGGTGGGGGGGTCTTTGAACTTTTATTTACAATGTATAACCCAACATATATCCTTTGACTAGTGGAAAAAGCAGGATATGTAGGAAAGTGAAGAAGCACAAGACGGCAGCTGAAACTACTGCAAATGCAGCAATGTTGTCAGGAATTTCCCTTTCCTTTAGCTCTTGCCCCCTGTGACGGTACACACTTGTCCCGCACTGGTACTGCGAGAGTTAACTCTACTATCTGGGCCGAGGAGGTCACGACCCCGCAGCCCTGCTGGGCATGCTCTGGCTGGAGACTAGGTATAAAAGGGAGCAGCTCAGCTCAGCTTCAGGCTGACTGCTGAAGAGAAAGGATGCATGCTGCAAGCTCCAGCCCAGGAACCACAGAAGCCCCAGACGGCGGAAGCCAAGGATGCTGAGACTCCAGACGACACCCAAGGAGTGGCAGAGCTGTTGGGAGCCGCGCTGACCAAGGAGCGCAGAGACCCTGGAGATGCCGGGACCATGACATCAGGAACTGGGTAGGAAATAGCTTTGGAAAACTGGCTGTGGTGCTGAGTGGGGTCAGCATGTTTTGGACGGATTCCCCACTGATCCACTGACAGGGCCCTGAGCTGGGACCTAGTGGAGCAGGGAGGGCCTGTGTCCCCCTACCCAGCTGCCACCCACCCTGGGGTGACGGTCCACTCCCCTGACAGGCCACTAGGCCACACAGCCCCACGGAAGGGGCAGTTATACGGACTCAGGCCGATAGGCTATGCAGCTCCATAGAAGGGGCAGTTATACTGACTCCGGCCACGAGGCCCATGCGGCCCTTAGAACAGCCCTGACCGAGGGAAGCCCTCCGGACTTTTGCTATTACATATTTTGCCATTATCGAGACAGTTTGCTTGGAAGAGGGCAGAGATATTGCTTGGAAGAGGGCAGAGATAGATATGACTATCAGAATGTAGGCTTAATTACCTTAACCCTCTAGGTCAATGGTATAAGCAAACAGTATTCAGAATAAGGTTTTTAACCTTTCCATAATGCATTAGACCATTTAATTTTTTAGATACAGAAATCAATTATTTAAAAAAATGAGTAATTTGAACAATGGTTGATTGCTAAAATGTATTATTGCAAAGGGAATTATCTTTTTAATTATGATTTGGAGTTTGATATTTAACTCCTGATTCATCTGCTTAATGAAAAGTAGGGGTGTTCTAATTATGCTGTATTTTTCACATAGTGATGAGAAATAATAGAAAAAGTAATATCTAATATATGTTTTGTGAGTTTATGAGGTTTATGCCAAACTGATACTGGTTTTTATTTTGAACATTCTGAAAGAGTAAATAATCAAATATAATACATTACTCTTATATATTTTTCTAGCTAGTATTTGGCTTCTAATTCAGCTTTGTACGAATGCTACAATTACACATTTGGTATGTCTCTAAATTCCCTGAGTAGCTCAAAATTGGTATTCGGAAAACTGGTGAGTATGCAATTTCATACTTTTTAATTCAGAAGATTTGGCTGCCAACAATAGCACTTTTACTTGTCCTTCAAGCAGAATAAAAATTCCCAATAGTAAATTCTTGAACTTTCCTCCAAGATTAGTTGCAAGTCTCTGTGTAGTCAGTTGTTTTAAGTTGAGTGTTAATAAACCCTATTAAAAAATGACCATAAAAAGTTTAAATTTAGTTGCTGCTGGGGTATAAAAAAAGGACAATTATTCCAATGAGATTCCCCGCCCCAGTTAGCTCTAACTGAAGCGTGTATTCCCAGAAGGTTTAGATTTTGTAAGGGTCTTTGAGAAAGCAGCCTTTAAATATGGGAAGGCAGAATCTCTGTTTGTTTGGGTAGTGCTGCTGTGGGGTGGTGGTTGTGTGTGTGTTCCCTGGTTAATTTCAGATGAGGTGGCCTTGTGTGTTGCAATCTATTCTGCTGCTTCCATCCAGCTGACTGACAATGCCATTTTCACAATATTTCTAGCATAGACAGTGTGAAACTCGATAGAGTTCAAATCCATGTCTCTTCTTGGTAGCGCTCTATAGCAGTTAATTTAGTTTGCCTAAATAATTCCTCATGTCATAGCCCAGCATGTATGTATGCAACAATTTGAGTTCAATTAAGTTTTAATTTATATTTCTATCCCATTTTAACAAGTAGCAACATCTTCAACCATTTGCTTTATCTAATGATTAGAATCACCCTTTTTTATGCCATAGGAAGAGGCCAAAATCTAAGAAGCCTGATCATATTTATCTATTAAATATTGACATATTGTTCTATATCAATGTTTTCTGACTGTGAGATCCTTTCTTCTTTAAAACATAGTTGGTGACCGTACCATTGCTTCTCACTCTCCTGTGGTTACTACCTCATTCCGTTCAATCGCATACACTTTTAAAAAATGTTGTTGCCACTGCTATTTAGAAAAATCTGATCAACTTTTGCACAATTGATCAGGGATCATTTAAGACCAAGGTTTGCTCCTTGGTACACAATTCCAATCTTATATAGTTCTGCCCCTCCATGCCCCCTGCCACCCCCCGTAGCGTCATGGGCTTCGCCTTCTGATTTCTGGTCATTATCACTTCAAGAGTTAGACACTAAAACTGATGCTAGTATATAGCTCTAGATGCTCAAGAGGGAGAGTAATAAGAAGGTAGGAAGAGTGTGATCAAGGGAAGGAATATTATAATTCTCTCTCAAGTTAGCTGCCACTGATCCTCAACTGCTGGGTTGAGCCCTTTCATGGCAGTGTCAGGAGGTAAGTACAGCAATTAGTCTTCCTGAACCACAATGTGAAGCAGACTGCCCAACACCTGTCTGATCCACATTTTCTGCTCCCCAGCAGGAGTGCATAGCACTTCTGTGCTGTTGCCTTTAGAAAAAGAAATCTTCTTCCTACTTTTTTTAATCCAATTTTTTTTAAAATAAATCTCTTATTGCTTTTTCTTCTCTTCACTCAGCAGCATGCAGGGCTGTCATGTTTTACAGTATCTTTAGAGCAGTAAGCTTTCAGAATTGTAGAGAGAAAGTAGAAAAAATGGCCAGGTGTAAGGCATCTCTCTCTCAGTTCTTAAGATTCAAGAATTCTTCTTGGATTCAACCTAACACTCTCTATATGAGGGGATTTTTCACATCCCTTAGCGATGTAGCTGTGCTGATGTAACTTTTCAGTGAGACCAGCCCTTAGAAAGTAACAGGAATAAAACCATGAGTGTTCTGCAAATATCCTACTTAGGGCATGTCTCCATGAGGACACTTAGGAAAGTTAAGGCAAATTAACTAAAGGTGTGAAATGAAAATCCATTAGTTAAAGCCCATTAGACCCCTGCATGTTCACTCTTCATTTACAAGTAAAGTGGCCTTAGGCCTGTTCTACGCCTAAAATTTAGTTCAACCTAGTTATGTCGCTCAGGGGTGTGAGAAATTCACACCCTTGAGAGATGTAGTTAAGCTAACCTAAGCCACAGTATAGACAGTGCTAGGTCAAAGAAAGAATTCTTCCGTTGATTTAGCTACTGCCGCTTGGACAGGTGGATTTAGTACAATGACTGAAGAACCATTCCAATCACTGTATTGCTACAGCTGTGCCACTGCTGCATTTCTAGTGTAGACATACCCTAAATTCACTTTAGCTTAATCCCCTAAACTAATGCCTCTCTACTTCCGAATAAGTGTCCACACCGGGGTTTAATATGCTTTAACTAATGCACTTTAACTTCACACTTCTAGTTAGTTCATTTTAACTTTCCTGAGTGTCTGTCAGACTTGCCTGTAGAAGCTGAACTTTGTATGTCAAGCTGTTACAGCTGAACCATTCAAGCCACTAGTGGACACTGAATATATAGATGAATGGCTAATGTCTTCAGGAATTGGAGTCCATTCACCACCTTAGCCTACCTAAAAGACAAAGTGAATATTAATTTCAAATGCGGCAAAGACTAAATTAAAGAGAGGAAATTTTACCAAATGTTTCTATGAATGTTTGAGGATTTTAATTATGAAAACTCAACTGTGGTTGATTGTTGAATGGAAATTACCAGGAAGTTGTTATCAAGCTGTGACAAAAATGCTTTAAAGGTCATACACAAAACACAATTATATTTCTCAAATGAAACAATAACATGCATTGTGAAAGCAAAATAATTTGAAGTATTTTTAATGCTGAATAATGCATTATGACATTTGAGTTATTTAAATAAATCAAAATGTGTTGTTCTTCCTCTTAATTGAACTTTTCCCCTTCCACTTTGGTATGTTCTTTAAATACAGAAGTTAAAAGTCTCAAAATTTAGAGCTATAGTCACCTCACCTGTTCATAGGGTTATGCTAGACGTACCCAAAAATTAACTGGTTCATTCTTCAGTGAAAATGTTGCTGTTCTTATACCAGTATCTTTGAAACAACTTTTAGTTGAGTAACTAAGCTTTAAACTACCTAATTGTTTATGGTAGAATGATAAAATGTAATCCATTAATTATATGCTTTCATAATTTTTAATTATTTTATTGTTAGTTTTATAAAATGCATCTATCAGAGTCCCAGAGTGAGTTTACAATTAAACTATTTAAAAATCACAACTATTTCACAATGTCTGGTAAATAAGTGTGACTAATATTTTAAAAAAAGAACTCTCACAAACATGTCCCTTTTTGTCTGTAATAAGACCATGTACTGAAATAGATGTAAGGGAGGGAGTGAAGGATGAGGAAGATAAGTTTTGGTCATCCTATTTAAACTAAACTGTTTTTTTCCCCATAATTCAGGAAAGAGGCAACAATCTTACATTAAGCAATACATGCTGGAAATGTTTACACTTTGTTTTGGACAACTATATAGAGCATATTAATAATATAACAGAGCATTCCACTTGGGTGATTTGGAACGAGGGGGAGAGCATAATGGATAATATTTTATGAGGGTATTTTCCCCTATTATAACTTAAAAAAACCCTAACAGTTGTGGCAATCTGGTAAATTCCAAAGAAAAAGGATTTTGCTTTTCAGATGTGTTTTTTATGAAGTAGGGGTAAAAGTAATTTCTGGTAGGGATGATTTAGCAATATTTAGAGGGGGGAGAAGTCACCCCAACCCTCACTTCATTTGGTGTCAGAATCTTTTTTTTGACGCGCCCATGAACTCCATACCTTGTCCAGCATATCATTGCACCCACTCACCCCAGCTCAGGAAACAGCCTGAGTGAAAAGGCAAGGCTTACACTGTATTACTGAAGAACAGTACATTTGGTCTCTGTCTAGGACCTACAAGTTTCACAGTTGAAAATTTCTCTTCCTTTATATAAATATAATACCTTATCAATTAAATATGTTTATTTAGATATTTAAAACGTGTTTATAGTTTACAAGTAGAAAACTGGATGGAGCAGTGCAGAGATGTAGTAGGGGATCCAGGGGGACAGTGGTCAAGAGCCAGTGTGGCTTCTGACAGTCTGTAGTAGGGCTAAGGTTCCAACTCATCAAACTATTTAAACATTCATATATGTAAGGTCATCTTATTCAATAAAAAACGTAAGAATTGGCTGAACTATACACATGTGCTTCATTCCTATTGAAGTCAATGGAGCTAAAACACACGCTTGAGTGCTTTGCTTAATAGGGATGGGCTTAAAACCCATTCAATATTCAGTATTTGCAGAATTGGGGCCCAGGAGAGGAGCTTCAGTCTTTTTTACTTTTGGAGGTTATGACCCTAATAGCATCCTAGTGCCAAACAGCAAGGGGCTCACTGGTAACTGGTAATGAATTTCAGCTGGCCTGAACAATTCAGTGTGCCCCAATTCACTATGGTTATAATCTGTATTTAAAAGGTGTCATGTCATTGGAAAACTAATAACTCACTGATTATTACTATTCTTGCATGATGTATGTACATAGTATGTATTAAGAATTATGGCTATCCACTGGAATTATGCCTAAAATGTGTTTAAACCGGGCATGTCAGGGGGTGTTGGTAAACAGATCTACCCGAGACAAAGGAATGTATTTTCTTCTCTGACCAGCCCAATCATCAGGCAGAGACAATGAAGGTCTATTTACATATTAGGTAAACAAAGCTATCAAGCTAACAAGTTGGGGAGCAGACAGCCTAGTGTCTGTTCTCCAGCTGAGAAGAGAAACTTTATCTGGGCTATCAAGACAGGAGGCTGAACCTCAAGCAATAAGCAATTGACTCCACTGATTGTATACAATATTACAGTATTATAAAAGTATAACGAGCGAGGTGTTTGATGAAAGACTGACACACTGGTTATGAATATCATCATAAAAATGTATGTGTTAATATTATATAAGGAATTATGGATGCTCACTGATATTAGGCTTTACAGTCTATGCCCAAACAAAGGGAGAAACCGATCTGTTGCAGACAGGAATATCACAGCTATTTACTTGTCTCCTATGTAATTAAACATGGTGGAATTGAAACAATGGAAGCCCTATTTACATACAGGGGGATGGGAAGCCCACAGGAAGGGAAAAACAGCAAGAGGACATCCTGCCTCTTGAAAGATGTTCATTGAACTTTGAAAGATATAAGACAGAAGCATCCATCACTAGACAGACACAAGGAGCCAGAGCTCTTGCAAGCTGAGAAAGATGGATGCTTCAAACAAACGGAGGGGTTGAAGTCTTTGGAAACTGAACATAGGTGAGAAGCCATCTTGAACAAAGCCTTTACCTTGTTAGATTAAGTTTTAGACTTTTAGATGCACGTTTTCACTTTTATTTGCTTATAATTCTTTCTAACTTTATTCCTTTTATGTGGGATCATTTAACTTATGTCCTATTGTTAATACAATTGTTTTATTTTTACTATAAACCAATTCAGTGCTGTGTTTGAAGGGAAGGGTGTATTTTACCCCAGTTAAGTTAATAAGCTGTAATGTGTTGTTGTCTTTTTAAAGGAGCTATGAACCTAATTATTTATCTGAGCAGTTCAGAAGAGGGCTGGACATTTCAGGGCACATGGTTTTTGGGAAATTCAGGACTGAGAGTGTGTTGGGGTGGCTTTGCTGGTTGTAACCAAAGCTGGTGGAAGCCAGAGTGGGACTGTGGGGCTGTCAACAGGCTGCTGGGGTCAGAGCGGCTGAACTAGGGCTGTGTAGCATGGCAGAGAGTGTCCCAGGCTGGGAGCTTCAGTAGCAAAGCACTGTAGGGCACTCAGGGTTGCAGGCAAATGATGACACCACCCTTATTGGTCTGGATTGCATCCAGAATGTGACAGAGGTGCATACGAGGGGAATTCTTCTGCTGATGTTAGTAAGCTATTTGGGACAGGAACTATCTTTTTGTCCTGTGCTTGTAAAATGTCTAGCACAATGGAGTCCTGGAGCAATAGTAATAAAAATAATACAAATATTACAAATTACAAATTAATACAAATATTAATAAATAACAAGAGCAATTCCTCTCTTGCAGACTTCCCAGGAGCTAGGAGTAAAGTTCTGGTTGTGTGTACTTTCTTGTAGCCCATCCAGTGAACACTCCATTGTTTTAAAAATGGTTCACATTTTGGGGTGTTCTTTGTGAGGATTGCACAAGTGCCAAGTGAGGGTGCAATCTTGTATGAAAAATCTTAATGGTGATGACGCATGTAAATGAAAGAACCCAGATTGACTTTCAGATCCCACCACGAACTTGTTCGGAGACTCCATAGTGACTTGTTAAGAGCCTCAGTAGTGATTTTGAAGGTTCCCTGGGCTGGAAGCCAACTCATTCTTGTCAATGTTCTTACATTACTAAGGTCAATTACTGCAGCATTCAACAGATGCAGACCTGGTAAATAGTCCAAATCTGGCCAGTCAATACATTATGTGATTCTTTTTAATGTTATAATTGGTATTTTAATAAATGTGTTTTGATTGGACAAGAATGTAAAAGCTGTTTTGGAGTATTTTAGAAGACACAAGTTTACTGTGGTGTAACTTCCTAACCTTGTTTTTCAAGAGTAATAAAACTGAGCTTTCAGTGTGTACAGTGAATGAATGTTTAAAAATAACCAAGTAAACCGAAAAGAGGTATTGTGTTGTATGTATATTGGAAATAATGCATGTGCATTATTAACTTCAGGCATGTGCTTAAATCCATACCTACTCAGCAAAGCACTTAAGCTTACGAAGGGCTCTAGGCCAGGCCTAGAGCCCTTCGTAATAGGCCTAGGAAATCTTGTTGTTCATAGCATATTCATTATGCAAGAAAAAATTTGACTTTTAAAATTCCCACAGAAGGACAGGGGAAAAATCACACATTGTGGTCTGAATTTCAGTGACCAGACCCAATCAAGAATGGTTGCAAATTGGATGCAGCACTAGAGTGAATCCAACCCTTTGTTCAAATTCATCTGTAACATGCAGAATAGTTGGTTTAATATATAATGTCTTTTTCCTGTTGAGTAGACTTAGAGCATTAAAATCCCTTTGTTTTAAAATGATCTTGATATTCTTTCCCCCCACTTATTTAGCCATTTTATTTAAAACAACAACAAAAACTTTGAACAAGAAGTTTTATAGTGATGTTTCTGATCAGTAAAAGTGAAGGTCACAAATATTTTTATTTGGTTAAGGTTTCGAATTACAGCATGATTTCCTGTGTATTTCCCTAGTGTGTTTTTTAAGCAACAATACACGTGCTCTTTCTATGAGTTCTCTTCATATTATTAAAATCATTAATTCCAGGAACTTATAAAATAGAAGCTCAATTTACATCTCCTACCATTGATTTTGTACACACATCTGATTAAGAACTATCCTTTGGAGATGATGTTGGAGGAGCTAGTGTTTTGCTCTGATTTGTTCAGAGAACAAATCTGCTGTTCTTCCAAGCAGTCATGATGATATTTAGATTGTCTGTAAACTTTAAATTACTAAACCACTTTTATCCTGTGTCTGAACATATAGACATTATTGTAAATGTTCTGGAAAATAATATAAATCAAACTAATCTGGTTTTCCAATATGGGGAGCAGATTCTGTTGCCAAGAGATTTCCATGCTTGTCCCCTTAAGCTCCTAGTAAAAAGGGCCATACGATCTGCAGGAAGAAGAATTACTATTAACACCTTTTGAGGAAAGACTTCTAAGAAATTCATCAAGGTTTCAATTTTTTTCCAAGGCAACATAGTAGAAATATCAGGTCTGAAGGAACCACAAAATCTCACATACAGCGTATGTTCATCTTGAAAACTGTAAGGGTATTCAGAAATATACTGTATCCGTATAGACTAGATATAATAGTTTTCAGTGCAGGTAAGTTGAAGTGTTCTATGAAAGAACTAGGAAAAATGCCTGAAATACTAGAGGTGTGAATGACCCCAGATCCTAGTAGAGAGCCCCCTTTCAACCACTCACTGGATTTCTGTGAGGGAAACCAGCTGCTGGGTCTCTGGGGGCATAGGCTACGGAGGGTGTGTTTGTGTTTGTGTGTGTGTAAGCAGCACCATGGCCTGACCATCCTTTCACTGGGCCGTACCTGAGTGGCGCTGCAATTCTGTGTGCAAGGTTGTAGCACCACTCACTCAGATGTGTCCTGGCTGCCCCTCCGTTATGACAGATGAATCTGAGCCAAACCTGAGTGGCACTGCAACCCCATGCAGCTGATCGTAATGCCACTTAGTCAGATTTGGAGGAGGTGGGTAGGGGGGCTTGTGGGCCATGAGGACTTGGGAGTAGGGAGTCTCAGGCTGCTGGCAGGGGCGCCTGAGTGGAGTAGATGATTAAGCTTTCTTGGTTCTTGTTTGTAGATTTTTCAAAATAGCTTGTTCAATCATCTCCTTTATATTTTTGTAAAACAGGGTCTAAGATGAAAGGTAGTATTTTTGCATTTGGGTCATCTTTGGAGTATGGAAAAAGAAGGCAAGATCAATAATTTTTTTTTTACATAGAGTGAAAGAGACCTTCTGACACAAATACACCTACAATCTTTTAAGTTTGTGACCCAAATAAATAAATAAAAATCAACAGTTTGTTTTCTCATCAGTCACTATTAAATATACTCTGACTTCTGTTAAAAATAGAAAAATTCACTATCTTTGAGAGACAGAAAGGTTTTACTGTTTCCCTGTAAGTTAAACAGGGTCTAACAGGTTGATGATATTCCTTCAAAAAGATGTAAATGGAAAACAAATGTGACTTTTTATATTGGAGTCCCTGAATTAGTGTTTGCTGTGCTCTATCCACTTCTGAATTATGTATGGATGTCCATAGGTGTATTTTATATGTGTTTAACTGCAATTTTCTTTAAATGCCCTTTTGGTACCTAGTTAGTTATTCTCTATATATTTTTGCATTGCTAGTCTGTCAGTGGGAGGGATTTTTTCCTGTGAAAACATAATTATGACGACTTTGGAATATGGTAATATTGGACTTAGTACTTAGATCCGTAAGGAGAATTACTGCAAATCTTTTATTATGCTTGTATCTTTATAGATAATATGACAGAAGACAAGATGTTACTGTGGTATATGACATTTAGTTTGATTTGAAGACTCCTTTTAAAAAAAATATAGACTGCATTATTTCAAAATGGTGGTTTTTTTCTTTTATAGTCAGGTCCAGTATTCCTAATGATGAACTACTTTTATAACCCATCTGCCACTTGTAAATATCAGGAACAAAGACCAGGTTCACTCTGATGTTTAAGAGTCCCTTTTAAAATAGATCAGCAGTTCTGAAACTTCATTGCATCACAACCCCATTCTGACAACAAAAATTACTACATGATCCCAGGATGGGGGACCAAAGCCTCAGCCTGCTTGAGCCCTGCCACCCTGGGTGTGGGGTCAAAGCTGAAGCCTCACCATCCCATCTGGAGATGGGGAGGAGGGGAGTGCAAAGCCAAAGCCAGGGCTTCAGCCTGTAACCTGAGCCCCACTGTCCAGGGCTGAAGCCAAAGCCTGAGCCCCGCAGCCCAGGGCTGAAGCCCTTGGGCTTCGACTTTGGCCCTAAGTGGTGGGGCTCAGGCTTCAGCCTCAGGTCCCAGCAAGTCTAACACCAGCCATGGCAACACCATTATAACAGGGTCAAGATCACAGTTTGAGAACCACTGAAATAGATAATATGTCTGGTTTGAGCTCCTCTCTACAGCCATACTCATACTTCTGGTTCCAGGGAGAAAAAATAAATACCTTGGTCACCTTTAACAGTATTTATCTTCCCCTCTTGCAGGCACACACAGGAGTCTTGGTAAGTGGGAGGAGAACTAATTTTATTTTGGGGGAGAAAGCAAACTAATTGGTGTATGGTCCAGCCCCCCCAAAACTCTGTGTCCAAGCAAAAGCCCTATCTAGGCTTCACCCACAAGTCCTGTCCAACCTAGTCTCAGTCAAGTAGGCTTAGGGTTCCATTCAGGTGGTCCTCTGAGTTGTAGATTTGTTTCAGCTTGCCATTGTTCAGCTTGATTTTCTCTGGCACCTAGCTGCCATCTGGTTTGCTCCTGCCATTCCATGAGGTTGGCTTGGGTCCATAGCTGCTTGCTCTCACCTGGTATCTGGAGAGTCCAAAATGCTCAGGTTGAGCCCCTCTTTTCAGAGCCAAGATGAGACCAGAAGGAACCCCATATTCTTTCTCTGTCCATCTTGGGCCTGTATACCCGATCTAGTCCCCAGGATTTCCAGATCAGAAGTCCTCATTGAATAATCCTCCATGAATTTATGCATTGCCTTTATTAAACAGATAGTTACATAGCTTATTTAACACAGTTTGAGGGTAGAATATGGGGAAACTGCATATGGTACAGATTTGAGCACTTTATGGAACTCCTCAGAAGCACATCTAAATTATATCTGTCGTTAGGAAGACTACCCATTTTTCCCTTTTTACCTATTGGGGGAGCCAGAGATTAGAATATACAAATGACCTTGTCATCTGGTATGAAAACATCATCAATCCTCTCATTTCATTTATAGAGGGAGTCAAAGAGTTGTTTCCACAAGCCTGCCAGCCTTAATGCTTACACTTTCCTTTGCTGCTTTTGATGCAGAACAGCACAGGAACAGGATTTAGTTCTCTCTGCTTTGAAGAAACTGACAGGACTGTTCTGCCTACAGGGAGTGACACAGGCATCATTTTCTTTCCACAAGGGACATTCAAAATTTATCTTTTCTGCAATTAAGCCTTTTCTCTGTGGGCACACAATAAAAATAAGTAGTTTTCAAAGTGTGGTATGTAAAACATGTATTGGTGGTCTGTGAGGAACTGGCCAGGCATTGGGTATTAATTCTCTTTGTTTCCATCTTTTAAATTATATGCAATTAAAATACACTAAGTACTTTCCTAATACTTCCAATATAAGCAATTGTTGTCGTTGCTACAGGAATAATCTACAATCATGAATAGGAGGGGAAGTGGTCCATGGAAAATCTGTCTATAAGAATCAGAATATACAAGGAAAAAGTTTGAGAACTTCCGATCTAATTGCTTTTAAGGCTCTGTGTGTAGGAGGAAATACTCTCTTCCACATCTGTGATGGCCCACCACTTCCAAAAGCACAAAATGTCAATACATTGGCTGGAAAGAAAAACAGGAAGTTCCAGGTGCACCCAGCCAAAGCATAGCTATATTGAGATTGGAAGCTTAACTTTTAAAATTGTTTTTATTTTGTTTGATCAGTAGGAGCAGTCCCCTCAAGCACTACCAACTTCTACTCTCATCTCTTCAGACACTTCTAAAACAGACAAGGAACATATGGGAGGTCCTACAGAGTACTTGAGGCAACCAACACTATAAAAACTTAGAGTTAAGTCATCTCTACTGCAACTTTCAAACAGGCCTCTTTCAAAACTGCCAAAGCTAATGACATCAGAGAAATAACTTATGTCCCCCTAGCCTTCTCTTGTACCTTCATGGTTCTGTGTCAGGCATACCTTTTTTAGACAGCAGCAGTTTCTTCCCACAGGAGGGAAGCCTCTCGTCTTGTCTTGTTAGATATATTGCTCCATGAGGAGAAACAGGTACCCTTTCAATGCCTGGCTTTCCACTACCTCCACTTTCCCTCTCAGACTATAGTATCATTTCAGAGAACAGTTTTTATGGTATTACCCTTTGGGACCTCCGAGCTTTGAACCCTTTGGACAGCCTCTCCAACCTCCCTGCACCTCCAGAGGAAGGAAACTTCTCAACATTTCAGAGACCCTTCCAGGCCATAAACTCCCAGGAACTTCCTGCTCAGAGACCTAGACCAGGATCTCTCCTAGCTAAAGGTTAAAGAAAGGTCTTCCTCCTCTTTCTGTCTTCACAAGGTAAAGTGGAAATGGAAGTTGCCTACTGCACAATCTTCCCCATCTTCAAACGGAGAGAATCCAAGTTCTAAGTTTGTAATAAAGAAAAAGAAAATTGTCCATATCTGTAGAGG
This sequence comes from Chelonia mydas, assembly GCF_015237465.2. Lineage (NCBI taxonomy): Eukaryota > Metazoa > Chordata > Testudines > Cheloniidae > Chelonia > Chelonia mydas. The sequence continues at coordinate 10,749,241 of NC_051250.2, read as the reverse complement.
CTTCTGAGCTCCATCCTAAATCCAAAAGACAGAAGGTTTACAATATTAGGACACAGGTACTCCATGTTAGGAAAAAAGATGTCCATCAAAAATGGGGGAAGTGGAAACGGTGCTCCTATGTTTGTACAAGTGCATGAGGAGGAAATCAATTTGTGTAAGATTAGAAGCCACTATAGTAATATTTCTCAATGACTAGATGTGTGCATGCAGCAGGCTGATGGCACAGGAAGTAAATGGTATGCTCAGGTGAACACAAATCAGCATCCAGTAGAAATCTTTATCTCACCTTTCAAGAGTATGAACAGACAATCTAGGGGAATTGATCCTCAATAAATACTACTTTGTTACTCTTCTGATCTTCCATTATTGGGGAACATAGATGTGATGGGAACTAGTCTCTACTAAGACGTTCCTAAGTCTACAATAGGGGTTCAGAATACAAAGCAGAGGGAAATTTGAGAATAAAAAAACCTCTTCATCAGGGTATTGCATGATCGTAAATTTGTGTGCTGTTGGAGCAAAAATGTGGTCTTATAAAATTATATAAGGGGAAAATGTACCTTTGTCCAATTAAATGGAAATTATTATAAATTCTGTTTGAAATATTAACAGTGGTGTAGTGGACAAAGGAGGACTTGCAAGGGAAGATGTGAAGAGTCCTTTTCCAAAACTAACATCCTGTTTAATAAAACAAAATTCCATTTAATATACAATTCCTGGATTTAATTATTAATTGGTATTAAATTGTGAGTGATAAAATTAGAAGAGGAATGTTGTAGTATTTGCCTTATCAAAAACTTGCAAAATGTGTACATGGGATTGGCCCATTGAACCTGAAAATAAAGTTTTAAACAAAAAGATTTCAAAATGGTTAGCTAGATTAGTATTTACGTTACACCAGTGGTGGGCAACCTGCGGCCCGTGGGCTGCATGTGGCCCATCAGGGTAATCTGATTGTGGGCTGCAAGACATTTTGCTGATTTTGATTGTCTGCAGGCACAGCCCCCCGCAGCTCCCAGTGGCTGCAGTTTGCTGTTTCCGGCCAACGGGAGCTGTGGGAAGTGGCGGTCCGCAGAGACGTGCCACCATTTCCTGCAGCTCCCCCCCATTGGCCAGAAACAGCGAACCGTGGCCCCTGGGAGCTGCGGGGGGCTGTGCCTGCGGACAGTCAACATCAGCAAAATGTCTCGCTGCCCACAATCAGATTACCCTGTTGGGCCACAGGTTGCCCACCACTGCTTTACACAGTTTGATGGATTGCCAGGAGCCTGGTTCTGGAAGGTTTTACAGCTGACATGGTTTCAACACCCGTCTGTTCTGCTTTCTGCATTTTTGTTTAGATCTCATTAGTTCTTTTTAAAGCAGTAAACATTTTCCTGGAGGCAGAGAATGATTCTTATGTGGAGAGGTGTTAGTGAATCCCTCCTGTGCATGTGTGTGTTTGTTTTATTACAAGTTTTGACAGCCTAGTGCTTATCTGGAGTTTTCTCAGTCTGCTAGTTCTGTTGGCTTAAAATAATAGCTTGATTTTGGGATCTGTTTTTATCTTTTACACTGCCTATTATGTGGGTTGAGAATGTGCAAGGTTATAGTAAGTTAGTGTTCACGTTGTTAAGAGAAATGCAATGCTATCTTTTGTTGTTCATTTCACATAGATAAGTTCATGATGCTATTGTGGCTTAAAAGCAACTGCCATGACACTGTAGAAGATCTTGCCAGGATTCATGACAAGTTATCTTTCAAGTACTTTGTTTTCTACCTTTATGTTATTTATTATCCTTACTGAACTAAGAGAGTACACCAAGGCTATTTGGTAAATAGTGATTTCTCTGATTCCCCCCGCCCCCCGCCTTTAATATCTTATCTTCACCAAAACCTACGTTAATGCACCTCTTAGTGAATTGATAGCAGAGCTATAACTAAAGCCTTCTTCATAAGTGATCTGCTGAACACCTGTTGTATGTTATCAGAATGTTCTCTTTGTATTAGATCTATTCTCGATCAGCAAACTTGTTGCTCAATAGCCACAACTAAAAAATCAGGTAGAACCTGATTTTCAGAAATGCTCAGCAATTACAGTTCCAGCTGAATTCCATAGAAGCGATTAGTACTCAGCACCTCTGAAATCTGATTTGGTTTCCAGCATGGCTTCATCCCATCCTAACTTGATCTAGCTGAAGAGTGGTTGGGGAGCTACTTTCTGTGGTATCATTACACATAAATACATGGGGATTTTCTAGGGTACATTAATGCTGACATATTTCTATCTGGGGGCATGACTTGAACTTCAGATAGGAAAATATCATTATTCTATGTAAGCAAGTAAAGAAAACCTGGAGGTGGGAATATTATCAACACCATTTAAAAAAAAACAAAACCCTGTGAGGAAGATTCTGCCTGGGCAATAAAATGGCAGATGAAATTCAGTGTTGATAAATGCAAAGTAATGCACATTGGAAAACATAATTCCAACTATACATATTAAATGATGGGATCTAAATTAGCAGTTACGACTCAACAAAGAGATCTTGGAGTCATCGTGGATAGTTCTCTGAAAACATCCACTCAATGTGCAGCGCCAGTTAAAAAAGTTAACAGAATGTCATATTGTCTCTGTATAAATCCATGGTACACCCACCTTGAATACTACATGCAGATGTGGTTACCCCATCTCAAAAAAGATATATTAGACTTGGAAAAGGTTCAGAAAAGGGCAACAAAAATGATTAGGGGTATGGAACAGCTTCCATATAAAGAGAGATTAATGACTGGGACTTTTAAGCTTGGAAAATAGATGAGTAAGACGAGATATGATAGAGGTCTATAAAATCATTACTGGTCTGAGAAAGTAAATACAGAAGTGTTATTTACTCCTCATAACTAGGACCCTATCAAATTCATGGTCCGGTATGGTCAATTTCACAGCCACAGGGTTTGAACATTGGTAAATTTCATGTTTTCAGATGTTTAAATCTGAAATTCCACTGTGTCATAACCGTGGAGGTCCTGACCCAAAAGGGGATTGTGAGAGGGGGTGTCGCAAACCTGCTGTAGGGAAGTCATGGGATTGCCACCCTCACTTCTTTGCTGCTTCAGAGCTGGAGCGCAGAGCTTTCCTGCAGCTGCAGGAGGTTCCCAGAGGTGGAGATGGGTCTGATCTCCCTCCCACAAGTCCTGTCCCACCCCAGCCCAGCCAGAGCTAGGAGCCCCCTTTGCTGGGGTGCTCCCAGCAGCACAGGGAAAATCGGACCCAACTCCACAAATCTCCTCCAGCTGCAAGAACCTCTGGGGCTGCTGCCCAGTCCCAGAGTGTCCTGCAGCAGGGGCAGGCATCCAGAGGTGGGTCTGATCTCCCTCCCCAACCGGGCAGCTACAAAAGGATCTCTCAAAACTGGGTGATTGGGCAACAAAACAGCAGATGAAATTCAATGTTGATAAATGCAAAGTAATGAACATTGGAAAACATAATCCCAACTATACATATAAAATGATGGGGGTCTAAATTAGCTGTTACCACTCAAGAAAGAGATCTTGGAGTCATTGTGGATAGTTCTCTGAAAACATCCACTCAATATGCAGTGGCAGACAAAAAAGCGAACAGAATCCTCACAAAATTGGGGTTGGGATGCGGGAGTGGGTGAGGGCTCTGGTAGGGGCTGGGGATGAGTACTTTGGAGAGGAGGAGGCTGCTCTAGGCTAGGACCAAGGGGTTCGAAGGGCAGGAGGGGGATCAGGGCTGGGGCAGAGGGTTGGCATGTGGGAAGGAGTGCAGGCTAAGACTGGGGGTGTGGGCTCTGGGGTGGGGCTGGGGATGAGAGGTTTGGGGTGCAGGAGTGTGCTCCAGGCAGGGGCGTGGGGAGAGGCTCAGGGGTGCAGGCTTCAGGCTGTGCTTACCTCAGGCGGCTCCCAGAAGCATCACATGTCCCTCCACCAGCTTCTATGCGTAGGTGTGGCCAGGGGGCTCTGCACGCTGCCCCATCCGCGGGCACTGCCCCTGCAGCTCCCATTGGAGCATTGGAGGGGACCATTGGAGTGGGGCCATTGGAACTCGTAGGAGCCAGAGTGAGGCCATGTCGCTGCTTCCGGGAGCCACGTGGAGTGGCCCCCGACCCTGCTTCCCAGCTGGAGTGCCGGCGAGTAGCAAGCCCCAGATCCCGCTCCCCAGCAGGAGCTCAAGGGCTGGCTTAAAATGGCTGGCGGGCCGTAGTTTGCCCACCCCTGCTTTAGATAGTCACTTAACCTTCTCTTTTTGAATATGTCGAGGAGTCCTCCCTTACTTTCTTTTGGAAATTCTTCCTGTTAGCCAGGAATGTTAGGGCTTGTGAGAGGGTGTGATTTGTAGAGCTCTTTAGAGTGTTATGCTCTAACTGCCCCCTTTAGAGCCTGCTGGTGTGAAGTAAAAGGCACCTAACCTTAATGTGAACTAGGTACCTTTTAGTTTGCCCCAGCAGGGTCTATGCAGGGTACTTAGAGTGCAGCACATTAGAGCACTTGATATATTACATACCTTTAATTTGCTTTGTTAGTGCTGTGTAGACAACACCTCAGTAAGTTTGGGGACTGTATTCACCTGGAATGCTTATGTGCAGTTTTTCCCAGATAAGGTGATTTCAGGCCTGAACCAGAATCTGGTCCCATAAATTTGTTTTTCACTTGAACCAATCTATTTATTTGATTTCTGGTGTGCCAAGCCCCTCCACAACTAGAAGAATCGGTTGCACGCCTTATTATTGTTTATGCAAACCATATCCAGGAAGAAAGTCAATACAATTTCAGAAATAGTTGGGTGATCTAAAAAGGGGCACAAGTCATCCATAATCACTGTTTTCATACAGATAAATTCAGTACTTTGGCTTGCAAATTGTTCATAAAATATTGCTCTCCTTCCGCGATGGCTTGCTCAGGCAGGCACATGGCTATTTCTTCTGCAGAACAGCACAGTGCTTCATTCCAGTAAATTTGCTCTATGGCTATGTGGTCTTCAGTGTATTCTTTTATCCATTACTTTAACATACATGCTGTTTTTCTTCTTGATTCAGATTTCTTGATGTTTTAAATTTTCCTGCCATTTGTAGAGATTGTTTTTACTGCTGGCTACTTCCCAGATATAGTGGCTCATGGAGCAACAGGTGCTCACCAGGGAGTACGATAAAATGTACTTACTTACCCAGCTGTAATTTTTCCTTCTCTGTAGTGGACACCTGGTGTTCCCTGAGACCCCAGCCTCACAAAATCTTCCATTAAATTCCTGTTGCAGAGGAAATATCTGTTTTTATTTTTTCCCTTTATGGAGCATTCCTACAGAGAGAAGGAGAAGTCTTAGATTTCCCTCATATTGGAACCAGAATTTGCAATGTCTTCATTTCCATTTTTGTATAATAAATGAATAAGTAGATAAAAGATAAAATTTTCTGCCTTCATTTGGCTAATTTTTTAACGTTTGTTTATAGAATATATATAGTTTGTTTTCTCAGCTTGGGCAATTGGTTAGGGAGTTAGAGAGGTAGTCACTTCTCTGAACAGCAGTTGGTGGAGCTTATACATTGTGAAGCTAGAGAGAGAGGGGTTTAAAAACAAAAACAACCCCCCCCCACAAAAGAAGAAGAGCTTCCTTTTGAAAGATGAGGAAGAATAATCCTGTTGTAATGGATGGAGTACCAGGTGAGCGCTTCAGAGGAGGAAAAGTTATGGATGGGCAAACAATTGTTACTATTTTTGAATAAGAGATCCTTCAATGTGTTCTCAATCCTTTTCAGGATGAAGGTGTGTATAACTAAGTAAATACATAAAAATTATATGTAGATATATGTAAAATTATTCCTTTTGGGAAGTAGTAATTTGTGCATGCACAGTTAATTGAAAGTAGAGTTTGATGTATATTTCTAATCTCAGGTCAATTATAGTTTGAGTATGGTCTTTTCATTTGGCTCACAGTCATCTCTGTAGTTCCTTTATTTGAAAGGACTATTTTTGTATTTATTGACTATTTTATAATCCTCTGTATGTGGTTAGTGGTTGTTAAGGCTGCAAGTCCATGACTTTCCGTGACCTCTGTGACTTCTGCAGAGGCCGGTGCTGGCTCCAGCTGCCTGGGCAGGGCAGCCCCTGGGCCAGCAGCAGCAGTTTTGGTGTGTGGGAGGGGGCTCAGGGCTAAGGGCAGGGGTCGCTTACCTTGGGGTGGGGGGACTCCCTGGCTCCCACTGGCATGGCCCTTCAGCTCTTAGGCAGAGGGGTCAGGGGGCTCTGCGCACTGCCTGCGCCCTCAGGCCCCACCCCTGCAGCTCCCACTGGCTGCAGTTCCCAGCCAATGGGAGCTGCCAGCGCTTGTGGTGGGAGCAACGCGTGGAGACCCCTGGCTCCTCTTCCGCCTAGGAGCTGCAGGGACATGCGCAGCTGGGTAGGGAGCCCATGCCAGCCCCACCAAACATCCCCCCCAGCACCAGCGGGGGTCCCGGGCTGTGCACTGCTGGTCCCCCCCCCCGAACCATGGGGTCCCTGGCCATGCACCGCTGCCATCCCCAGCTCCAGCGGGTGTCCCGGGCCACCTCCCCCAGCACCTGCAGCATCCCACCCAAGCTTTAGTTAGGGGTATATAGTACAAGTCATGGACAGGTCACGGGCCGTGAATTTTTGTTTACTGCTCGTGACCTGTCCATGACTTTTACTAAAAATACCCGTGACTAAAATGTAGCTTTAGTGTTTTTTGATCACTGCTTGCTACTTTGAGTTATGATTTCTATTCAGAGAAGTGGATCCATCATAAGAGAAAAGCAAAGTTTGATTTCATATATGTAATGATCAATTGTTCAGGACAGACTCTCTCTGTGTTTACCTAGTATTTATTTACTTATTTATATTTATACAACAAATTAAAAGGACTCCTCTTCTAGACATCCCTGTCATAAATTATATAAAAAAATAAGTTAAATCATCTGCAGAACACCAAACTCTGTCCCCACAAATCTGATTTCCCTCAAAAGTCCACCTTGTAATTTACCCTGAAGATCAATAGATTTGGGGTGTTCAGATCTAGTGGGGGGATCTGTTCTGTAGAGATTTGGCTTAACATAGGATTTCTGTCAAGTCAGGAGAAGAGGAAAAGTCAAATGGAGCTAAAAATGTCACAGAATGTCATCAACATAATGCTTATGTTTATTTAATCAGTTTAAATGATAATTGTCCTATTTGTTGCATCTTCTCACCTTTGGAAGTACTCCTCTGGGGGAATCATGGTTGATTGAGCCATCAGGAAGAGCTTTAAGTTTTAGTTTGACACACAAATGAAGGAGGAACTCTGCCTCACCTCCATTTATTTGACTGGATGGACATGCTTTATGATCTCTGTCCAGAGTAGTGGATCCATATTGGGAAAAATGAAATTACATGAAACCCCCTTCTTTTATCTTTCTAATAACTCACTTTTAATTAAACAAACTGATGATTTTCTGATGGTTTTTAATAGAGTGAGAAGTAGTTGGTAGTTCTTTATTCAGTAGTTCAATAACTTCGTAGTAGTACATCTAAATGTTCTTATTTTACATATAGTATTTGTGTTTCAAAATTCCTAAACTTGTTATCTGCAGTGCCAGATCTTTTATTTTTATGTTTGAAGTAATAATTACACTTTTTGTGCCTTAGGGCCCTTGCTGGATATTGGCATAATTGAATCTGTGGTGGTGTATGTCAAAATGCACCTTTTCTTTTATAAGAAATATATTAAGCTTTTTTATTTTAAGAACAATAATTTCTGACTACTCTCGTATAACCCAATTGAAAATACATCAAATGCCATTCAGTCTGTACACCTTGTTTTTATTGAATAATGTAATTACAGAATTTCACTGGAAAATGAAATTATTTATTTTTATTGTTTTTATACAGGATTTTATGTCTGTCTTTCCATAGTTGCTCTAATAGAAAATTGAAAGATAAGTGTCTCTTGGGCTTCTTACTGTGGGATTACCTCTTTAAAATTCGATGATCTAAAAAGCTTATAACCTGTACACACTTGTATAACCCCAGCGCAATTCTCAACATTCTGTTGACTGTACTGATTATCTTCATAGCCTTATTGCTCCTGAATTTTTAAGGGGGTTGTGGTATTTAGAAAGTTAAGGGAAACTCTGAACTGATTAATAATGTCATCATTCAAATATAAGTTTCAGAATATGGCATTGATTATTACTGGGTAAATTTAGATGGTGAAGAAAGAGAGGGATTTGTAGCACTGGCTAAAATCAGGCATAGTATGCATATACATTATACTCATTTTGCCTGAATAGTTCTTCTAAAATGTTATAGTACCATTGCTGCCATCTCATTTGCAGTCACACCTAAGTAGGATATTGTGTGATTGTATTTAGGATCATGTCTAAGCAATTGTATCAGATAACATGGTGGCTTTGTAATGTGGACAAAGGAATAGCATGAGACTGCTTACACCAGGGGTTCTCAAACTTTTGTACTGGTGACCCCTTTCACATAGCAAGCCTCTGAGTGCGACCCCCCTAATAAATTAAAAACACTTTTTTATATATTTAACACCATTATAAATGCTGGAGGCAAAGCAGGGTTTGGGGGTGGAGGCTGACAGCTCACGACCCCCCATGTAATAACCTCACGACCCCCTGAGGGGTCCCGACCCCCAGTTTGAGAACCCCTGACTTACACCCTTTCACTTGTTTTAGGATGGAATTTGAATCCAGCTTCTTAGAGGTAAAAAGCAAGTGCATGAAATTGTGCTATCTGTAGTAACATCCTTGAGTCCTGAGCATAATGCAGGGCTTCCTAAAACCTTTCAAATGTACCAAGAAATGTCTTCTTAATATAATTTAATAAACACTAGCTTCCAAAATTCGTCTGTGAAGAGTAGAAATTACCTTTGTATATTTAATCAAATTCATCTTAAAGGTAACCAGAAAGTATTGTTTTAAATTACTTTACTGTAGTGTTATGTACTGAACACCAAACAAGAATATGAGGGGCCTTCAGAGCACAGATTATTGTTAAGGAAAATTCTCTGCATCTACAGCATACTGGTTTGGAATGATTTCAAGGGCCTCTCATTAGTTCCTTTTTCTGTAACATCTTGTGTCCCATTGTTGTTCTGCCTGCCACAGTAACACACTAAACAGTTAGTTTCTAGCTCCTTTCTTCAAAATTTAACCAGAAAATAACTGGCTAAAGGAACAGTAAATATGCTTTCATTAATATACACAGCTTGTGATTAGAGCACCACTGACAAGTCTGGCAGACAATTCTAAGACCTTCTTATTTGGTCTTGGCTCTAGAGGTACAACTTCACAAACTGGTGGTTTGACACATTCTGGCCTGGCCATCAACAGACTTTAGTCTTTTATTCTCAAAATGTAAGACTTCCCATTTTGGGCCTATTGAGTCATTTGTGTGCATCGTAATAGATAATTCCTCTGTAGCCATCTACAGAGTTTTTTGCAGGGGTGAACTCATGCAGCTCCATTGATGGCATACCAATCCACTGCAAATATATCTTGGGCTTTGTCTACGCTACAGGGGAAATTCGATCTAAGCTACGCAATTTGAGTTACGTGAATAGCTCTCCCATCGACGCCTCCTACTCTTCTCGATTCTGTGGAGTACAGGAGTCGATGGGAGAGCGATCTGCAGTCCATTTAGCAGGTCTTCACTAGACCCACTAAATTAACCGCTGATGCATTGATCGCCACTCATTGATCCCCCAGTAAGTGTAGACAAGCCCTTGGTGTATATGGAGGTAGTGTAGGCTAATAATTCTGTAAGGCAGAATGTTAGACTCTGATTTAGTGGAGGGATAAAATGAAAATTGTGAAGTTAAGTATGTCCGTGAGTTATCATCAGTGAATTTAAGGTGCGGAACTTAATGCTGGATTTAGAAAAAAAGAGGATCCTTTTATAAAGAAAACAAAAAAGTTTAGAGTCACTTTTGTGCTGATAGTTGCTGTTTTATTGTCCCTATTTGAGATGTATAGCCCAGAACCCTTCTGTTATGTAATTAAAAACCCCTAATATATATGAAATTCTTCTTTAAAAGGGCAGTTTTGCTGTGCTTTTTATGTGGAGGAAAAAAACAAAGCCTTGTAATGGTCTATGGCAACTGTTGCTGGGTGCATTTGGAGACTTTATGGGAAACAGACCTACAGTACATATGTAATGTACATTTATAATGGCAAATACAGTTTGCTTCTGAAGATCACTCACAAATAAGATTGCCTACAAGTAACAAAAACAGCACTTCCTTGGAATTGTGTTCTGGGATTAACAGAAAAATACTGTCTCTTGTGGGATTGTGGAAGTCAAAATTCACCGAATAATTCATGATGTAGCAGACCAATAATGTCAAGCCATTTAGTGCATGGTTTCTGGGCCTCTTTCAGTCTGCAACTCCAGATCTACCTATGTTCCTCCCACACCCATCTTTCACTCTTATCTAGGAGTTCTTTGTATATTTTCAATCTAAGACCAAAAATGCTGTGGTACATCATAATTTATTAAAATAAATTCAGATTTTCTCAATATATACATTGAATGTAATTGCCTAATTTCACATTAAAATATATAATTTATACATTGTTATAAGGTGTCGTAAACTTCACACTCCCCAATGTTTTTATAGCTAATACTTCAGGATGTCACATATAGCCCTAAAAGTGGTATAAAATTCAAAATTATTAATAGAATTTCAATATTCAATGATATGTAGACCCTGATACTGCTGTCAGGATCTATGTGGGTAGACCGTTGTGCCCATGTGGAGCCTAGTAATTTAGATGATTCTGTTCAATAATTCAAAACAGTAAAACAAAATATTATCAAAATATATCCAGCTCTGTGTATGCACGTGCATACACAATGTGAAAAATAGGGAAACAATTTCTTTAGAAATATATGTTAAAGACAAACAATATATTTATAAAACACTCTTCTTGAATGTGAGTTATACCATAACTGATTATTCACTGTTTTTTCAGAAGTAGTTACATTGGAAAAACTAGAAATGGGTAGAACAGAAGAAAATGGGCCTAATTCTTGGGGCTGGCCAAGCTATGCTAGATACACTACCTTGATGGGGAGGGGAAGCAATCATCTGATTCCAGTCCATAAATTAGAGTAGCCTCAGTTTATATTCTGAAGATTATTTTTATAGAGTCTGGAAACATTTATTTTTAAATGAAAGCTTTAGAATCTGTAGCATATACCTCAACTCTGAGAAGACAACTTTGGATTCACCAGGGGGTTGAGCACTGGTTGGGGCCTGAAAATATTTTCTAGCAGCTGTAGTGCTTACTACTGTGAATAATCCTATCTATAGCAACATCAGGTAAGAGCATCTGCAACAGCATAGCACCCACCTCTCATGAGCATCCCTTCTGGTCAGGTGTGTCTGCAGTCTTTAAACAGTCCTGGCCCTGGTGTCAGGCCATACCCCCAGTGCTCTCCCTGGAGGCAACGATTTTGCCCTCTTGGTCTGTTCGGGCTCCAGGTGGGCCTCTTAGCAGTTCAGTCCCCCTTCCAGGGGTTTATCACTGTTCAATTATAGGCCATGGGGAAGTGGCCTACCCACTACTCCAGGTCCCAGCCCAGGGACCCTAAGAATAGAGGCCACATGCCACCATGTCCCTTTAACAAAACTGCTTTCAGTTCCCTGAGCCACTTCCCCACATCCCCAGCCTTCACCGATGCTTCACCTGTAGCTCAGGGCTCTTCTGTGTTCAGGCCCAACAGCCAGCCAGGAGCTCTTTCTCATTCCCCCTGTCCCTGCGAGCACTGAGCTGTCCAGGGTGCTGCCATTCCTTTTGGCCAGCTCAAAGCACAAACTGCACCCTTCCAGCTCCAGCAAGGAACTACTTGTCTCTGGCTCTGAAGCTCTTTTTATATGGCCCTCCTGGGCCCTGATTGGCAGCTCTCTGCAGCCTCTTTGGTTGGCTAGCCCTTTGCAGCCTCTCTAGACCACTTGGAACACTTAACTCCACTGATCCTTTCCTGGGATGGGTGTGGTAGGACCCCATGGCCTCCAGCATGGGGCTTCTGAGCCTAGTCCACCCCATCATAGCATCTTAAATAGTTTTCTGGAAATATCTGATCAGTTTTCTAAAAATAATGCCGATAGGGGTTAATCAACTTGTCATGATGGAATAATTTTCTTCCTTATAAAAATGAACAAAAATGAGACACTAAATAACAGTTGGTACACAACTAGGATGCTCGCCATTTGGAGACATAGCTGCAGTCACTATACAGAATTTTTTTTGACAGATAAGCTATGTGCTTAAGAAGTTAAATGTTATGCTAAGACTTTGGAAAACAGATCACAATGTACAGTGCTGCATTCACATAGAAGACATAAACAACATTAGCTGCACCATATAGGTCTGTTTGCTAAAACTCTTATAGCTATTGCGTAGTATATGCAGAGTTAATAAACTATATACCAAACACCCTTAAGTTTTGACACAAATATTAATTTATTTCTTTTAGTGAAAACAGTTCAACTAGTGTTTTAATTTAGAAATTTACATTTCCTTTTTTCCCCTCTCTCATTAAGATGGTCTTCTGTTATCTTTTTCTTCTTGGTGGCCATCAGCTTGGCCAGAAGGGTCTCTGAAATCAAGGCCCTTATGTTGGAACTGCCTTACATGGTGTTCTTCAAGGACAAGATCCAACTGCGCCTCCTCCTGGCCTTCCTGCCAAAGGCCATGTCACAGTTCCATAGCAACTAGACCATTTTCCTGCCAGTTGTCTTTCCGAAGCCTCACAAGAACTCTGAGGAATGGAGTCTTCTTTCATTGGATGTTAGGTGTGCCCTCACCTTCTTTATTGAAAGGACTAAACCCTTCCGCAAATTCACACACCTCTTTGTAGCAATAGCAGAAAGGATGAGAGGGCTATCTGTGTTAGCCCAGAGGATCTCGTCCCGGAGAACTGCCTGTAATCGGGCTTGCTACAAGCAGGTGAATGTCCTGCCACCAGCCTGTTAAGTGTTCACTCCACAAGAGCACAGGCTTCATCAGCAGTGTTCCTCACACAGGTTCCCATCCAGGACATCTGCAGGGCTGCAACCTGGTGATCGGCATATACCTTCGCATCTCACTATGCTATCACCCAACAGGTCTGAGATGACACCAGATTCGGGAGAGTGATGTTACAGTCAGCATGTCCATGAACTCCAAGTCCACTTTCTGGGTACTGCTTGTAAGTCACCTCACATGGAATGGACACGAGCAAGCACTCGAAGAAGAAAAACAGTTATTACCTTTCATAACTGTTGTTCTTCAAGATGTGTTGCTCATGTCCCTTCTGTGACCCACCCTCCTGCCCCTCTATTGGAGTTAACTTGCAAGAAGGAACTGAGAGGTTGCATGGCCAGCGGCACCCCTTATACCGGTGCATAAGCGTGTGGCACCAGAGGGTTCTAAAGCCAGCCTGACAGGTACCACTGAGGGAAAAATCTCTGGTAGTGGTGCACGCAGTGCACACACACCTAACATGGAATGGATGTGAGTAATATATCTTGAAGAACAACAGTTACAAAAGGTCAGTAACGATTTGTTTTCATCTGCAACTAGCAGGTGGAGTCAGGAAAATAAATCAGCAATTTCAAAAGGTGTGGAGACACAATACTAAAACAATTACCATCATTTACACTGAAGAAGCAAATGCAGCCATTTTGTTGATAACACTGACATTTGAGCTCAATTTAACATTCTCTCTTGTCCTCACTTGAAGTAAGACAAAATTCCATGCTAAACCACACCTGTATAGAATACTAGATATGCATAGGGAGTGTCAGTTAAGAGCGATAGATTCATATTAGGAGAATTAAAAATTAAAGGTAAGAAAACTAATCTTGCCATTGTTCTGAAATGGATGCACAGATCAAGACAAAAGCCATAACTCATGAGAAGTAGCTTGAGGACATGCATATCTGGACTGTTAGCCACCACGCAAGTGCAGCTGTAGGAATTTCCAACATGTTCCTCCATGTCCTCTGGAAATTGTGTAATAACCAGGTAGAGAGCTGTCAGTCCAACACAGAGAGCACTTAAAGTGCTAAGGCCCACCTGATGCCTTTGGGACATAAGTAAATTATTATAGTAGTTTTCTGCCTGGGTCTTTATTAAGAGTTTTCCACCCTTTACCTGCAATTGCTTAAGGCTTTGTGGGTTCAGGCAGGTTTTGGTGAGGAAGTAGACTGTCAGTGTTGGTTCAAAAATGCTCTACTGCTGATGTAAAACTGTTGCCAACAAAGTACAAGGGCAGCTTGGACAGAAGCATCACTCTGACCTTGAGAAGACAAATTTAGGTCCTAAAACTATTTTGCTGAACCCTCTTGATATGTCCACAATCTGTTGGGCAGCAAAGTAGGGCACAGCTAAGATTCTGGATACATGAGCAGAGGAGTTGCTGCTGAACAATATTGGTGGGGAGGTAGGGGAAGAAAACCTCTGATGCTAAGAGAATATGTCCCAAGTGCTCTATTCCATTTTAAAAGAAGAATATTTTCTGAACTGGAAAGCATAAGCAGGAGCCATTTGTTGTTGCTGTTGGTCTGCACAACTGCTTCAGTCACTAACAACAGCTGTGGATTTACTGCTAAGTTACGGGAATCCCTGCCCTGTCCCCAACATGCTCCAGTGAAGATCTTCTCCTTTCCAGATGGGTGTGGGCCAAGCTAGAAGAAGAGGAAGAAAATGAGCAGGAATAAATAAAGGGAAACTTGTTTGGCAGGGTAAAAATTCCCTTACAACAGACTGTCCCGCAGGCAGCAGAAGAAACATTTGCCCCTCTCCACAGAGGCAGAGACACTGATGAGGACACAATCAGTTCAGCAAATATACTATCAGGAGGAACTTTTTACCTCCAAAAAGGAATTATGCTTCAATTTTGCAAATATTCATAAGTTATAGGTCCTGTTCAGAAAAATGGATCTGTTACAGGAGAAAGTTGTTTCCTGGACCCTTTTGTGGTTTAATAATTATGTCTAGCAAACCTAATAATAACTTCCTTGAACTTCTCAAGCAGAAGTATGGCTGTGCAAGTCCTCTTGCTAGGGAAAGGTTATAGCACTGGATTGACCTGTCAAGTAGAAGAGCAAAATCCATAAATCCAAGTTACTGTAAGGAAATTGCAGAAATCTGATTTACAGGTCGGATTTTTTCTTAGTAATAATAATAATAATTAATAATAAAAAGCCCTAACCATATTGTGTGTGGGGAGCAATTGACATTTTAAAAAAAGATTCTCTTTAATCATTTTGTTTTGGATAAAAATATCATATATGGCTTTTCTAAACCTTGCTCAGCAATCTCCATTCATGTTTGATAACTAGTGGTGTGAGCTCCTAAACTCTGCTGCTGGCGAGGAAGCATCTCATTAATCCAATAGGTATTTTTATTAAGCAAATGAGAACCTTATGAACCTTTTTTCATTTTGTGATGAAGCTTTTCCCTCCAGCAAGTTCTGAGATGTATATCTTATACTGAATTTACTGCATATGTGTTTTTAAATACTAAGCCTTTGGTCGACGTAAGTTACGTGGGTGTACACCTGCCAAAATTAGTGTATTGCCTACCTCTTGCTCCCCTGGCTCATGAAGCCATATACTGGCTGCCTTGATAGCACCAAGGAAAGATTCAACTACCAGCTAAGCAGGTGCAGAATGACAGTTAAATGTGCTTTTGTTAGATTGAAGCGACGTATGCTCACTGGATTAGATCTCAGAGAGAAAGAAATATCTCAACAGTTACAGCTACCTGTTGTGTGCTGTGTGATATATGTGAGGCAAAGGGAGAAAAGTTGCAACTGGGGTGGAGGATGAAGGTGGAGCAGCTGTCTGCTGAAATTCCAACATGGAGCTTTGCAACTACAGGAAGTCTTGAAAGACCTCTTTTATGGTCAGCCTGTGCTTGTCTGCACTCTGGCCCTGAGGGTTTGTGGGCTGTTAGGAATTGTGTAGTGCATGGTGTATGTTTATGGATATAACACTGTGTCTTATAATGAACCTATGAACTATTCTATTTTGCTATACATTTATAACTGTTGCACTCATTCACTGAAACTATGAATTATGCGGTGCTTACTGTACATTTACGCATATGACAGTATTTTCTTAAACCTATGAGTTCTGT
This sequence comes from Chelonia mydas, assembly GCF_015237465.2. Lineage (NCBI taxonomy): Eukaryota > Metazoa > Chordata > Testudines > Cheloniidae > Chelonia > Chelonia mydas. The sequence continues at coordinate 10,733,099 of NC_051250.2, read as the reverse complement.
GGTGCAGTACACATAAGAATACTGGATGGTTTGAGTACTGCTATACATTCTGCAGTATGTGTGGTGAACTAAGAAAGATTAATTTATTTTCAAAAATTGAATTTTATTGACTGTCAAAAGAAGTGAAAAAAACACTGTACAAATAAAATAGGACATTGCAATACAAACTTCCAATTTAAGTGAACTGAACATTCTGTGGGTGTGGAGGGGACACCCCTCAAGGTCACAATGGTAGCAACTACAAGTAAAACAAACAGATGTATCATTGTATTTGTAGTCATAACGGAATGTAAAAAATAAGTATCAATGCTCCCTTCCCCCATTCCCACTACATTTTTAAATAAATCTCTGCACAGCAACACTCTCCAGCCCAAGCCATAGTGAGTATTGTCCGTGAAGGGGTTGGGGGGAGGAGAGAAGGAGGGCATTAAAATTTTTAGTTGCGTGAAACAATTTGGTCCCTATTTTCATGGGTACAAGTATACGGCAATGGCACTGGAAAAATGGCACTATTTTCCACAGGCGGTGGTGATTTTAGCTGATATCTCACTCCTGAGGATCACAAAGGCACAGAGAATGCAGCTGCTGCTGGCTTCCCGAAGCCACCCAGGCTGTTATGCCACTAGACTGTTTACTGCAATGGGTGCCAGCAGAAGTTATCACGAACTGGTGTGAGAAAGTGCCCTGCTGCAGAGGAAGAAGTAAGGTGGTCATCCCTAGACACCTTTGGGAAGATTGCAGAGTACTTCTGTGAAAGTTTCATCAAGATCTCTCAGGAAGATACTAGGGACATCCCTATGTACATCAACAAACTGTTCCGCATGCCGCTTCTCCCTCCCGCCCCCATCCTATAGGGGAATGAAAAGCAGATAACAACTCTACCTGTTTTTTGTGCTACCTCTTCTCATATGACTAAAAGAACGAAAAGTCGATACATGTGTCTTTGGTGACTTGGAATGAGCCTGATGCTGTCTTTTCATTTAAACATTGCAAGGGAAGATTTATACACACACCTGAGGTTCCTTCCCCTGCATCGGGCTTGTCCATGCATGGCTGATGGGCCTGGTTAGACTGCAGGGGAGTCTCAAACAGGTCCTAGCTTGCGGCATAGCTGGATTCCCCTTCGTGCCCCCCCCCTCCCCTGCCACATTTTCGTGCTCCTGCTCCACCTTTTCCTGCTCTTTATTCATGGCAGGGTTCTCTGTCTTGGGCTCCACTCAGGTATCCACAGTGGTCTGTGGGGTGCTAGTGGTATCTCTGCTGAGTATGGTTTGTAGGTCATCGTAAAAGCAGCAGGTTTGAAGCTCAGCACCAGATCAACTGTTGGCCTCCCTGGCCTTGAGGTATGCCTACTGTAGTTCCTTCACTTTCATGTGGCACTGCTGCTCATCCCTGGCCAGAATGTTCATACGTTGGTGTCTAAATTTAGGCACCTAAATCTAGGTGCCTTTGTCTAAGTAAATGACCGGATTTTCAGAGGCTCATGGTGTGAAAGTCTGAAAAATAGCTCCCTTGCATTACTGCAGCCACTTACACACACGCTTCACTTGACTTCAGTGGGACTACTGGTATGGTTAAAGTAAAGCATAAGTGTTTGATGGATTGGGATTATATTTCATTTTCTAAATATGGATTTAGTTGCCTGACTTTAGACACCCACATCTGAAAATTTTGGCTGAGCTTCCACCAATGTGTGTTATAATTTTGTTGGAGCTGCATTTTCTTTTGCTTGAGATAAAAGGTGCTAATTCAACTGTAAAAAGTCTGGTAAGAGACCAGATTCTTGGTAGTTTAACAAATAATTTAATATGGTAGCCTGCTCAACTAGCATTTTATACTATCAGTAGAACAAAAATGATATTCAGATCCCCAAAGGGATCCTGCCAGACATTGTGATTCAGAGCAGAGGTGTATTCTGCTGTGCTGCTTTTCTAATAAAGAATTTTGTCACTGATCATTTGCAGTCTGTAGAGTCAGGCTTGTCATTACTACTTATAATTTGCAGAGAATACCGAATAAAACCATTATATTTTAGGAATTTTCTTATACCACATATAAGATTTCTGTGTAGTCATCATTAGCATTTCTTTTCAATACATAAGTCAGGAAAAGATTAAGTCAGTATACTAAACAGATTGAAGAGATCTGAGAAATTTCACCTGTCATTTCCCTTCAACTTAGCAAACTACATTTATTATCAAATAAAGTGCTCTAATATTACTTTATGTAACTGTACTGGAAAAATTGGTTGTCTTAGAAAGATTAGTTTCTGTCAAAAAAAGTGTGCTCATTTTTGCTTGAGGAAGGAACTCTGGGCATCACAAATGTTTATTAAAAATGAAGATGACTCCTGTGGTGACAGCAACTGACAGACTTAATAACACTACCTTCTTTAAAGTTACCATTTTAACTCTATATAGCAGAGGCTTTTAAGAAGTGACAAGCTCCAGCTCTTTCCTTGAAGTAATTTTACAGAGGATGTTTGACTGCTACCTGCAGTTTCAGAGTTATAGTTGTTTCTTTCTCACATATGTAAGAAACAGATCGGTGTGCTATAAATGCACTCAAGTTTAACTTTTGCTTTCTTTAAACTGACACAGTTGCATTATGTGTTAGAGGAGTAAAGTAATTTAGTGAGTGAAAAAGCTACCTTGTTTCCAAAAAATTTCCAGATTCAGCTGTTTTGTGGGAGATTCTTCAAAAACATTGTAATAATTTATTAGGCAACTAAATGCTTATTGGGGCAGGAACCTTGTCATTTTATGTTTTTATAAAGCAGTATGCACACCAAATATACTGCATGAATAATATTAATCTGTAAAATATAAATAATTCCTGTGTAAACTTAAAAAGTTGAGGATGTTGGAATGGTAAAATGTTATTGCTAAAAAGCTTAATAATAATGTAATTCTTCCTGAATGGTGCTAAATAGAATATTTCAATAGGTTTTTGGATGTCAGTATATGTCGTATATTTTGTTCTTTCTTTACTAGAAAAGCTTAGTCAAGATAAAATGTTTTTTTTTAAATTTATTTTCAGTTTTGATTGAAAGGGAATAATACAGTGAGTGACAGGTTGTTGTGTTGTTGGTATTTGCTTTATTTTTATGATCCCTAAGCCTGTGATACAGACATATAGCCGTAATACTCTAATATCTTGATGAATCCTGTTGCTAAGAAGGACTATAACTGCTCTCAAACGGCTTTCAGTAAATATCTGAGGAAGTGTTTTAATCAAATCTTAGTCACTCTAATTACAATTAATAGTAAATCAAGTGCTGCTCAAGGAAAGGTAAGGTTTAACTGACTTTTCAATCATTCTCTTTTAGCATATGTTAATCAGATTACCAACCACTTTTGCAACAAATAAAAAGTATTTTATGGCAGAAATGCATTTCATCACCTGCAGAAAGTGTGGTGCAACTGCCTTTCTAAAGCCCAAATCTTTGCCAGAATGTAAAGGAATATGGTTTGATGAGATGTTTGCACCTCCTGAAAAAGTTTGAACATGACCATGGTTTTGTCTGCACTTCTGCAGCAATTACATATTAACCCTAGTCTGCTCACTGTAATGTCTTCCTATAACACTTTAGAGGCATGCCAGTTTCAGTGACCAGGCCCTAATCATAATATATGCTGAAGGGCCTATAAAAATGTAGGGCTCCCCACATTTTGGGATCCAAAACTACGAACTCCCTTTCAACATACCTGAGGAAGCTTGGTGCTGTATATTTCCAAGGAGGTGCCATTGTTGCCACTATACCATTTTCCCTTTAAAAAATATTTTTAAAGCATCTTTATTTCTGGGAGATCCAAGCCACATTTAGCTTTAATTCTCCAAGACCTCCTGTGCTCTTGCTCTTCATTGGGCTCATTTACCAGTTTGGAATTAGTAGGAAGGAGAAGGGGAAGCTCAGGTCTTCTAGGTCGGGGTCTTCCTGTGTTAGTATGTATTTTATTAGTGTGTATCCTGGGACTGCTGAAAAGACACTTTTCTGGGATGGCTCTATTCTCAGTATAGTTTGTGATATTATTTACTGGAATGAGCTGTGATTTACTGGGAAGTGGGAGTTTAATACTAGCTACCTGTTTGGGCAATTTTTAGCCTGCAGAAAGCAAATAGTTACTTGTTCTAAACCCACCCTCCTCATCCCAAAGGAATTTAGGTATGGATCCCTCATGCACATTTTAAAGTGGTTATTTACTGCAGTTATGTTCCTCCATGGTGAGGAAAACTGACTGGAATTTTGGTGGTATTTACAGACTTGGGAGCAATTATTCAGACTTTTATTAATAACAAAACAAACAAAAGAGTTCCCACAAAGAGCACACTACTAGTGTGATCTCAGAATGAAGCATTTATCAAAGCATATGTTTAATATTACTGATGTTTAAAGTTACTGTGGGAGGTAGTTGCTCCTTTTGTATTTACTGTACAATATATAAAAGTTACTTTGTGGTAAATACTTTCCTTGTGGGAAAAAAGTTCAAAATAGCTTTGTATTACAAGGGCATAATTTAATTCTAGTTGTAATCATCACGTTAAAATCAATACCACTTTTCTAGAGCACTTCATATGGAAGCATATTCTTAAATACAATGGTATAATCAATAATCAATTGGACACTTCGTTTTTAGTAATTAACTTTATCTAGTAATTTTTCAAAAGACCCTACACGAGCTTATACCATACAATAAAGCTCTTTCATCTCATTCTGTTTGCAGATGGACACAAACTTAGACAGGACAAAATTACTTTCTGGATTCTGGATATATATGTTTTTTCATTTGCCCTCTTGGATTTTTTAATTGTCATCCTGGGAATGTGTGTTCAAAAGGTTAAGGCCTAGCTACTTTGCAACAATCAAGTCAACAGTATTTTTTAAAAATCAACTTGTTAGCAGATCTGGCACATTCAGGTATTGTGTAACTGTTCTGGTAAAAAGAAAAGGAGTACTTGTGGCACCTTAGAGACTAACAAATTTGTTTTAGCTCACGAAAGCTTATGCTCAAATAAATTTGTTAGTCTCTAAGGTGCCACAAATACTCCTTTTCTTTTTGCGAATACAGACTAACACGGCTGCTACTCTGTTCTGGTAAAAATATTGTTTGCAGTCTAGTTGAAGCCATGTTGATTCCAGGATATTAGAAAGATAAGATGAATGAGGTAATATTTTTATTGGACCAACTTCTGTTGATGAAAGAGACAGAAAATGGTCCAATAAAGGATATTAACTCACCCACCTTGTCTAACTGGTATAAATACAACATTTTATTTAATTTAAACACAGGACACAAGGCTATTACACGCCAATTTGTTAGTGGGTAGCTTCCTATTTTCATACCTGGCCTGGCAAACTAGCTGAGATCTTGAGTATCTCCCACCATTTTAAGAGGACACAGCGGCAAGGGAGTGACCCCAGGCTCTGATCAGAATACTTTTCTGAATTTATTCACCCCCATAAACATAATGATATTAAAAATCAGTGCTGAACTTCACAGATGAACTTGATTTTAAATAAAATAGGACATTTTTATTTATGTATTTGATGGATAACCTTTTCTGTGACACTTATCACTGTGGAATCTTAGTGCCTCACAACTATTGATGAATTTATCATTTCAACACCATTGTGGGGTGTGAAAGTATTATTTCCATTTTACAGATGGGGAACTGAGGCACAGATGGATTAAGTGATTTGCCCAAGGTCACTCAGGAAGTCGGTAGCAGAGCTGGAAATGAAACCTACATCTTAAGGCATGCTTAAAGGAAACAAAGCAGAGTTTTCCTTTTCTTTTGAAAACTGAAGTAATTTTTTTCTATTTCTGAAGAACTGATTCCTCATACTGACAAATTTCCTTCAGCAGAGTCAAAACTAAAAACATTTTTGCCTTGCCTTGTTTTCTCTAACAGTATTATCCATGTTCAAAGTATTTATGTTTAGTAAAAAAACAATGATCTAAAACAATTTTTTCCCAGAATGATAGCTCTTAGAAATGTCAAGAGAATGGTTGTTGTTGTTTTGTTTCAAACAAACATTCACTAAGGGCTAAATTCTGCCACCCTGACTTGTGTTGAGTAGTATCTTGCTAAGTGAGTAGGGGTTTGTTCTATGTATGCTTAGTCATAGAATCCAATTTCTTAGCCTCCATTTGAGAGACCTACTGATATAAAATAATCCTATAAATCCACGCCCCCCCCCCCAAAAAACCCCCCCAAACCAAAACAAAAAAACAAAACAACAAAATAAGGAACCAGTCTTGGTCTTCTTTAAAAGCAAGGAAATCCAGTTAATCTTATATAGTGTTGGGTGCCCAGTCTAATTATCTCATTTCCTCCTGTTTCTTAAGAATAGTGGAGGACAAGAGGTATAGCACTCTTGGAGAGCTCACTGGGTGAGATATATGCAGTGAATCTATTTGCTTCTGCTTTCCTCTCTAGTAGCAGACTTTATTGTTGCCAGAAAAAAAAGATCAGTCAATTCGGCAATCTGTCACACATACCTCAAACCAGGTTGCAGTGGTCCTAGCAAAAAAGCCCCATTTCCTCTCAACTGCTGATGGTAATGTGCAGAGGAGTAGAGGAGGGAATAGAAGCAAGAAGGTGGGTGGTTCTGCCAATGTAAGCAGTAGTATGAGAAATATAGCTAGCCTGCTGATTTCCTTAGGGCACAACTCCCTCTCACGGTAGTGTTAGTATGGGATGATGTTTTTCCTCTGGACACATCCTCAGTCCTGGATATGTGGTGGGAAGAGCTGGGGAGAACAGCTTCTTCTCACATTCCTTTTGATTGAAGCTGCTGCTGAAGTTGGAAATAAATACAACTTCCCCTCCACTTATGCACTGAAGAAGATGAAATATGTAGACAACTTTGTGACAGTTTGAGGAATGTCTCTATGTCCAATTATGAATTCCATTTGTTATTATGAGCACTATTTATGTAGCAAGGTGAGAGAGACCAGAACCAGAAGACTCCGCTGGAGGAGTGGGGAGAGCATGCATAAACCATTAGGAAGTCTTGAGAGGTTCAGCACTGATCTCAGTGTTGAGGGCAGTTGGACTCCAAATTACCATATTCAAAACTGGAAGTCTGGCCTGAGAACCCAGAACGAGAGAGAGAGAGGATCTGGACACTACTCAGTCCCAGCTGATATATAGCAATGATGGGCAACCTGCGGCCCATCAGGATAATGTGATTGCGGGCTGCAAGACATTTTGCTGACATTGACCGTCCACAGGCACAGCCCCGCGCAGCTCCCAGTGGCCATGGTTCACCATTCCCGGCCAATGGGAGCTGCGGGAAGCGGGGGCCAGCAAGTCCCAGTGGCCCGCTGCTTCCCGCAGCTCCCATTGGCCAGGAACGGCGAACCGCGGCCACTGGGAGCTGTCGGAGGCCGTGCCTGCGGACATTCAATGTCAGTAGAGTGTCTTGTGGCCCACAATTAGATTACCCTGATGGGCCACACGAGGCCCACTGGCCGCAGGTTGCCCACCACTGGTATATAGCATGTGAGATTCAAAGGTTGGATCCAACACAGTAGACCTGTGACTATCCAGTAGGACTGAATCAGCCCGGGCTGTATCAAAGAGTCCTTCCTTTAAAACGAACAAACAAGCAACCCCACACATACAACACCAGGAAGGCAAATATCAGATATTTTGTAGTGCAAAATTCTGTTGTCGTCTACCGCACTGTGTGAAAGCCACTTGAAAGATCTTCTTATCCATATCTATACTTCAGGATGATTTGATAATTGATTTGGAGTTTTATAAACAGAGAGTTTAACTGACAAACCATTCAGTAAGGTTGGGATCAACTTTCCATTTTTTCAGTTATTCACACTGAGATGGGTAAGACTTCAGTGAAAAAAATACCAGTAGCAGTTTAACTGTACTTTGGACTCAAAAATGTGTCCATTTCTGGTCTTAGTTTCATCTGTTGTGAATTCTAACCAGTTTTTCAATACTCTGACTCTGCCAAGTCAAACAAAATATAAAAGAATGACTGTCCAAGAAAATATTAATCTCTGAATGGCAGGCTCTAGAGACAACCATCTAGTGCAAACACGCAGGGGAAACCTCTTGCCATGCCAACTTAACAAAGTAAAAAAAAATCCTTGGCATTTTGGATTTTGGGAGCAATGTAACTGGCTTTGAATAAGATACCTTAGAAGTCTGACATTTCAAAATGTTGCTAGAGTCACTATGAAACACGCCTCCCTTTTTTTAAAAGTAACATTCAGGGTGAGAAAATGACCAATCAAAGTATTTAACTGTTTTTAATTTTAGCTATTTTGAGACTCTGAGGGATTCTTTCCCTTTTCTTCCTGCTTACAGGAGGAGTTGCTGTCTTGCTGCTCACGTGGTTTCTAGTGTCATCATCAGGGAGCTGGGGCCAGAAGAAGCATTAAGGGGGTAACATTCTGCTAATGAAACAGCAGTCTAAGTAGTACAATGAAGAGTGTCTTGTACCAATGGCATCTAGAGCAAGAACAGTGGTTCCATCTGCTTTTCACTTCACCGAGATACTGGCAGGCAGGAAGCCATGTGATACAGAGAAAATAGGGTAGTGTAATTCTTTACATCTCTATATTTTACTCTCATTAGAGCTAGAAATAATTATAATGTTCAGCTAGGTGCCTTTACAAAAATTTAAATAATCTAATAGCTATGATTAAACTTTCACTTGGTAAAGTTATTCGTGTTTGGAAACAAATTACTAATTTCTTATACGGCAAGGAGCATATATAATAGAATAGTGATTTGGAAGTATCAACTACAAAAAAGTCTGTAAATAAAGATAAAGAACTAGCAGAGGGCACCTGAAATCATTCTTGGTTATTGATAGTGATGGTTGTCCTGCAGGCAGTACAAAGAACTGCAACATATTCATTTTGTGTCTGTACACTGATATCAAGATAAACAATTACTAGGCAGGTTTCAGAGTAACAGCCGTGTTAGTCTGTATTCGCAAAAAGAAAAGGAGTACTTGTGGCACCTTAGAGCTCACGAAAGCTCATGCTCAAATAAATTGGTTAGTCTCTAAGGTGCCACAAGTACTCCTTTTCTTTTTGCAATTACTAGGCAGATTTCTATTTCCTATTCAAGAATGCCCCAGGAAATTTGTAAGGGATGCTTAACAGAAGCTGTGCTTTCAGCACATATTTCTACCCTTCAGACTCTCAGCTGCCCCAGCTGTATTTACATAAACATTAATTTTGGTCTTGGCATCACTGAGAACAAGGGGAACATACTTATTTCTTCCATCTGGTGGCACATTAATAACATTACAACTCATAGAAGCCACATTCAGAGCAGCGATATCTTGGTGGTTTCATCCCTTCAAAACCTTGCAGTTTTAAGAAACTTGGACGAGAGTACTTTGAATCCTGCTCAGAGCCTGGTGTATCTGGTATTTACTGGTAAAGTATATACACTGTAGTGAGAGTATTCCTATAACATATATCTGAAATCTTGCACTATTTGTCATTTCAAAATGGAAAGGATGCAGTTAGTTTAGCATCTGGACAGCCAGTGGCAATAAGGTGTTTCTTGACTCCCCTCTTGATCTCTTTGCCTTAGGGAATCAGTTTTCTCCAGGAGTTGTATCTCTCACAGAAAGTAGTTCATAATGAGAAAATGGCTCCAAATCAAGGAACATTTAAGCTGAAAAGTAAAACAAATACTGTACTGAGCAATGTGCAAGAAGACAGCTGCTGATCTGGAAAAGAAGCAAGTAAGTCTTACAGATAAATTTAAAGCCTCCATACTTGCTCTTGGGCCTTAAAGAGGTGATTCCACAAACCAGCAAATCAGGGCAGTCAAACTAAAGCCTGTTCTTGAGTTAAGTGGTATGACTTTAAAAACTAGTGAGTGAAGAACCTGGTGTTATATGACTTTGGGACACAGTAAATAATTTGTTATCCCCAACCTGTCTGGTCCCAGTGTACTATTTCAAAGAACTTTTTTTTAAAAAAGATGATTATACTACACATTCCACACACAGAAAATGTGTCCTGGTTGATGGAGAGCAATTAATTATTTAAAGGGGGACTATTAGCCTCTGACTTGGCAGGTGTAAATTGTGAAATGATTTTTATCACCCCAAAAATGATAATCAATCAGCTGAATATGTAGAGCATCCCTAGAGCTCTATGAAGCCACTAGATGGTTTAAAGCAGAGACCTAGGTTTGTTTGGCAAGATTTTTGGCTAAAGAGTTTTTAATATTTAAACATGATTCATCAAACTCCAAAAAGCTTTCAGAGGCTTTAGTGCTAAAAGAGGACACTGAAATAATTGGTAATAGTGAAGTTACGTAAAGCCCTTAATTCAATATCATTGGGAAAATTTCCCTTCTAGAATATCCAAAATAAATTCTTCATGGACAAACTTTTCAGTTGCATGAAAACCCTTTTTACCTTTGGCTGGCACATCCTATGGACTGCTGAGCCTATCTAGGATTTCTTCCTTATCACTACATGCTCCCCTCTCATTCTAGATAGTTTGGCAATTTATTACTTAAGGGATTACTATGCAGATACCATTTTTTCTAAACTGGCATACAGAAACTGGCAAAAAATAAAATTGTACTTGCTAACTGACCTGCTGCATTGGCAATGTGCTATTTTAGAATGATGTTGCTTGTAAAGAATCTTACTATGGCTATTCCATGTTGAGCTAGTTTCTTATAGCACTTACTTCCTTTCTCTACATGTTGATGGTTTCCATTGCCATGACAAGTTTCAGGTATTGCTAATAGCTTGTTGAAGCATTTATTTGAGAATGAGCAAAACTCTGGAAGTCTAATCTGAGGAAAATATTCTTTTAGGAGGTTTCCACTGGAGAGTGCTAAACAGTCCCCTTTCGTGAACAAGATGCTGTTGCCTGTGCAAATGTACTGCTGTCCATTAGTCCTGAAGGGGGATGCACCTGGAACAGTAAGACAGTTAACTGGAAAAGTCTCCATGAATGACAGACACAGAGATGGATTTAAGCAGCAGGCCACTACTTCATGAATTAAACTCTGGGGTGGGGTGTGATACTCCCACTCTTCAATCTTACATACCAGGTATTTGACTGGGTCCACTGTCGGGTGAGAGGGCTCCCAATATTACTAATTACTCAAGTTAGACCCTCCTTGGCCTATCCCATCTCACTTCTGAATCCTCTCACCTTCCCCCCAGATAGAGGTTGCAACAAGCTAAACAGTCTTACTTTTCCTTATATTAAACTTTCAAGTCCTCGTCTTTTCATTGTGATGCAAGGAATGCAAGAACCCTCTGGATCTCAGACAGTTTGGCCCAATGGGAAAAATTCCTTCTTGATCTCAAAACATGTCATCAGTCAGTACCACAGCATCCTGAAAAACACATCTCCTGTACTCCCCCTAAGGTGACTGACTGAGAGTGGGGCAGCTAAAGGGGCACAATTCTTTTGAAAAGCCCAAGAAGGATTTAAATAGAAGCATGAGGAGTCAGGGTGGAGTGCAAGAGCCAGTCAGCACACCCAGTCCCCCCTGCCTGGCCAATGGAAGATCGAGGACCCAAGGAGGAGAAATCCAGCTCTTCCCTCCCCAACCTTGCACTCTCCCTCTCCCCTATACCCTTTCTGGGCACTGTGTCTTATCCCTTCTGAGCTGACTAACAAACCTTCCCATTGAGAGGTAAAACTCCAAGAAAAGTAGATCTGAGAATTCTGGAAAATTGCAATAGCCTCATTTGTAATTGAATCCAAGTCACCCTGATGAAAGATACCAAAGTACTGTCATTACAGTCAGTGACAATAGTTTGCTCTCTACTTCATATTTCTGCAATGACAATTCAGATCACTATAATGAGTAGACACATCTGTATGAAGGGAGTGCCAAACCTTTTCAAGTTTTCATAAAGGATTGTGATCTGAATAGCTGTCAGCCTGAAGGGACAGAAGGGTCTGTGACCCATTTCAGAAGGAGAATACTCGTGGAAACAATGGAAACCCCCACTGAGTTCCAACAAGAACAAAAGACAGAAAGACTGGCTTCCTAAGGATTCAGTCATCTCACTGGAGAATAAAATATCATGTTGGAAACATGACAGACTTCATACATAACCAATCAGAAGAGTAGAAGAGTAATTCTGAATCAGGAGGTAATAATTATATTGAGGTGAGCACAAATTAATGTGTTATCAGACCTATGGGTTTAAGATATAAGACTGATTAAATTCAAAGTAATTTAATCTAGTTAAAATGGTGGATACTAGGAAAGTTTGAAAGATCTGGAATAATTGACCTCTTTTAGGTACAGAAGAGGAGCCACAAAGTTCAGGTGTTAAATACGTTACCTCAGAATTGGTCCAATTACCTGATTTTTCACATATTTTTTCTCCAAAATTAATTTTTTTTAAACTTACCTAATAAAGGTAGTTCTCAAGTGGCCCCAAAGATCTGGTACTGAAATCTACCATTTAAACAGGAAATTCTGAACTAGGGCACAGTATTTATCGAGACACCATTAAACTGAACCTGGTTATTGAAAAAGCTGGCATTAATTTTCCTCAATGGACAACGCCTGCAGCATGATCCATACCCGATTTACCTTGGTGTGACATTGGATAGGTCATTAATGTACTGCAACCACTTGAGGAAGACGGCAGCCAAAGTCAGCACTCAGAACAACCTTCTCAGAAAATTGGCTGGTTCAACCTGCGTTGCGACTGCATGGACACTCAGAACATCAGGCCTTGCCCTCTGCAATTCAACAATAGAGCACTGTGCTCCTGTCTGGTGTCACTTACCTCATAAGAGGCTGGTCGATGTAGAGCTTAACAAAGCTGTGGGTATTTTTACCAGGATTTTACAGGCAACTCCATTGCCACAGCTACCAATACTTAGTAACATAACACTGCCCCATATTCGCCATGAGAAGGCCTCTTTCATGCTGCTGGCCAAGATCCATGAGAATAGTGACTTGCCTTTGTATGCAGACCTCTTCAACCACTCGCCAGCTCTCCTGTCTTCTAGATGCTCTTTATAGTCATTTATGCCACCACAGGACATGACGGTGGAATCTGCTTGGCGCAACGAGTGGTCAGCAGCAACAGTTGTTAATCACTCTCTTGTCACTGACCCAAATATCTGTCCACCAGGTTTTGATCTGCCAAGGCACCTGTGCTCATCTCCAAACCGGTTTCAAACAGGACAGGGACACTGTGTGGCCAATCTCTTTAAATGGGGTTTTCTAATGACCTGCGATGCAGCTGTGGTCAACATCAGACTATGTTGCATATCCTTGATGAGTGTCCACTGACATACTTTGACAGCAGGCTCTCCACCTGGCTGACGATGACACCATTAAATGGCTGGGCAGATTGCACATACACTGATATATGAGAAAGGATACTGCAATTCTCTGTTACATTAATCTAAGTAAAACCTCAACTCAAATTATTCTGGAGTCTGCACATTGGGTGGGTGTATTGAAAAAGAGATGAATCCAAGAAAGCAGAAGATTTCATAGATATCAGTTTTTACTTAGGATGGACTTACTTCTTAGGGCTTAGTGTTAATACGTTAGGAGTGCAGTATGATGCTTTGGGAGTTCACCCACACCAGTAAGGGGCTCTGTCACTACCTGCCCTGTAACCCTCACACAATGACCTCACTTTGGCTTCTGCCAGCCTGGTTACTCCTTGCAGGGAAACACCAACAGCCCTTCCAGTCCTAAAACTACCCAAAACCATCTCCCTTGCAGTGTCTAGTCCATCTTGCTGTACCCTCACAGAAGTAATTAAGTTTGCTATCTCCAAGGAGACAGAATACATACTAGCCTGTTAGTTTAGCTGAAGGGCCACAGTTCAGTTTAATACACAGCACTGAGATGTTTTTGTAATATAGTTACAAGTAAAACAAAACAAAACATGCTTTCTAGTGATAAAACTTAACTTCAGCAAGTTACAATCATTGTCTAAGCAGGTTTATCACCTATAGTTAGTTCCTAGAGACTTCAACCCTCTTGCCTGAAGGATTCACCTTTCTCAGTTTACAAGAGCTCTGGTCTCTTGTGTCCCCCAGGTGATGGATGCCAAAATGGCTTTCTGCCTTTGTTTGTATTTCTCCAAAACCTATTGCCTCTGTTTCAAGAACTAGGGAGGCTTCCGGGGGTGCAAGCTACATCCCCCATCATAATAATTAAAACTGCAGTCTTCCCCTTCCTGCTTGTTTAGTTTGATGGCTTTATTTACCTTTTATGTAGATATACTTTTCATTGTCCTCTGAGGTGTTACCTGTCTTGCTTTACGTAGGAGACACAGGAAAATAGGCAAAACAACTTTCCTGTGGCTAGGGCAGGCTGAGTGTATGCACTGCTTGCAAAACACCTTTTAAAAACATATTTCCAGGACACATCTATAATTCATTATACTCTGCCTGTACATACATCATGCAATAATATTCATGACCAGTGAGTTACTGGATTGCATATGATACCTTACATGGCACCTTTTAGATACAGATTATGACAACACTATGTTTGGGCAATGAGTGTACCAGGCCTGATGTGATTTATGGCATGGTGTGCACTCTGCCCGTTGGCATTGAGGGACTTCCTGGGTCATATGCATGTATCTCCGTTGAAAGTATAATTGCACTTGACAGTTAGATTAGCCATTTGATACATCCACATAGTAAAAGATATCTAAAAGCATCAAATGGACTAAAACCCTCACAAATTAGAAAATGTTTAATTTGGGCACTGAATTGAGTTCTTCAGGCTATTATGAGTCAACCATTTGAACTTTTAAAGTTAATTTGAGTATATTTTCCATTTAAATTGCTTTTACTCATTGCAGTAACATCAGGCAGGATAATTTACAGATCAGAGGGATTGTTTCTTTAGAAGGTCAGTACTATGTTTTTCAACAGTATAAAATAATCTAGGAATCTCACCTTAATTTATTCTTAAAAATATTTGAAAGATCACAACAGCTAGTATTGACTTCCTTCTGTCATACTTATGTGAGGAGAAATTATGGCATAGACTAGTTAGTAGAGTGGTGAAGGTGCACATTAAAAGGACAACTGAATTTAGAAAGATGTGTGCTCTTTTAGCAACATTTCATCCTAATGTCAAAGGTAATAATGTGTCAAGATCATTTATTTCCAGCTGGAACAGAGATGTATTTTCAAAGCATAAACCTCTACGGGACTGTCTTCACCTCATGGTATAAGAATTCAGTCAACTAGAACTATAGCATTATCTTGGGCAGATAACCTTATGTACTTTTAGTGTAAATATGCAGAAATACTATTTGATCTAATAGTCATACTTGTGATAAGTTTAGTAAACCAGATTGGTTCTACAAGCCTCAGTTAATGCAGTATTTGTAAGAGGTGTTCTACACACGGAAGTAACTCAGTAAAAACAATTAAGATGGGGATATTTTATCTTGCTTCCTTTTATTCCCTTACTTTCTGTGGTTAGAGGCTTGTTATGACTTTCTCCTCATATAGTTCCAATGACTGTATCACAGAAATGTAGAGAAGTAGTGGGATGTGGTAAATATGAATTGGAATCCTGCTTGCTGGCAGGACAGAAAAATGTTGCTATCTTATCAGCAATACATTTTCTCCCAGTTTAGAAATAAGAAATAGTGTGCTGCAAAGATAGTGACAACTTGAAAAATAGTTTTAGTATAAACTGATTAAATTTTTGTAGCTATTTGGCTCCTGTATTTCAAATTCAAGCATAATTTAAGTACAATAGTTGACAGATGTCAGGCATGCTAACAAAATTTTGATACTTATATATTCTATTTGGTAATTCACTCTACAGAAAATGAGATCTGTTTTTGTCACAAAAGGCTTATTAATGAAGGGGATGATGACTAGTTACACAAAAGCTGGTATTAGCTGGGTATGAAGTTTAAGTAATTTATTTTATAGCTGGTATGTAGAAGAGTTGTACTAGCCCAGTACTTACATGCCCTTAATGCCATCATACAACATTGACAAGAGGAAAACTAATTTTATTGTATTTCTCTGGGTAACCTTGAAGATACCAACTTTATATTTTTCAGTGAATAATTGTGCCCTCATTTTAAAGTTCCATGTCATAAAGCTCTTGTGCCACTCAGCTAGCATCAGTCACAATTATATAAATCCACATAATGAAATGCAAACAAATGACTTCAAATTGCATTAGTACCACAAGAAGTATTAAGTATCCATAAGGCTTATAGACATGCATGTACAGCATTTGTAAACTGAAAAGGATTAGCATCAAAATACGGACATAGAGCTGTTGTTCATTAAAACAGCATTAGTTTATAATCTAAGATAAAAAATACCAGGTTGGAAGATGTAATTCTATATATAATAATTAGTTCACATTGGAGTCCTGTCAGCTGAAAAGTTCACTTCCTGAAAAGCTCCACCGATGGTACTATTAGAGTCATGATGCCTGTTTCAGACCTCTGAAATAACAAACTTGACTTCTTCATTCAATCTGCCCTCTTGTAAGTGAAAGAGTACATCAGTCCTAGAGGCATTCCTTTAATTTTGAGAAAATAAATTTGTAAATAGTCTGATATGTGATCCCTGAAACTTAAAGTTCTTACAGTACCAATAGATATTGCCATAGTTTTAATTATTTTGGGGTGGATTTTTTTGGAAAATATGCTAGACTGAAAAAACTGTACAAAAATCCTTTTTCAGAGTCTAGTATTTTAGTAATATTTGGTCAGAAATCGGATTGAAAGGTAAATTATTCCCAAACTTGCACAGAAACTAAAAACTGATTAGGAACTGCTCTGTTATCTTTGCATAATTCTTAATAATGAGTCTAAAACTTCTCAGCCAGACTGGTTAAAAATACACAATTGCGGGAAACCTTATGCCAAACAGGATGGGCTATTAGGCTCTACTCTGTAGAGAGCCATCACAAGACCTGTGTCCCATTTAAATTCCATTATTTTAAGGTCTTAAGTTGTGCATAGGACATGCTGAGTCTTTGCCCAGGGGAAAATTTCAGCCATAGGCCCCAGTTCATAAAGGTACTGAAACACAAACGTAACTTTAAATCTATGAGTAGTCCATCCTTAAAGTTAGGTATATGATAACTTGATGAATAAGGCCCTTAGTGAGAAACACACTTCAGGAAGACTAACAAAATAAAATGAATACATTTTACATTTGCTTTAGGAGATGAATGCTAGATCTGTTAACTTGTAGGCAGATTTGATTTCATTATCATGCCAAATCCCAAAGGGATGTGGGCTCTTTGCATATCGACTGCCACCTGGATCGATCTCTGGTTACGTCCTTAAGGTAGTCTGGCTGGATATCCAGTGTATGTCCATCACTAGAAATCTTTATCGCACTACTGAAGCATTTGACACCCACGTAATCAATGGGCACGTAGTAGCATTCCTTGGTAAATATGCTTTGGAATTCTTTGATCTTCCACTCAAATAATATGTCCATACCAAGAAAGCTGCCAAAATTGAACCCAGGCGGATGGAGGTGGTTGCTGAGTTCAGCTTCAAATATCTTCATTTCTGATCCTGTCCTACCTCTTAATATGGAGAAGCAGATGAAGACAGTGAGAATGGAAACATCAGTCAAGTATTCTTCAGCGTTCCTCAGTGCCACATTTCACTTCCATACAATAAAGTTGATATAGTCATGGTTCTACAAATTCATAGATTTGTGGCAAGCTTGATGTCATGATGTCCCCACAGGGTTTGGTGAAGGACCTTAAAAATGGCAGCAGCTGCTGCTATGTGAATATTCACATATTTTGAGCATTTTCCAGCACTGTCTATGATGTTGCCCAAGCATTTGACAGTTGCTGCCTCTTCAGTGTTCTGTCTGTACAGGTTAATGCTGAGCTGATTTTAATTTTGACCTGGAGGATGCTTGATGAAAATGTCCAGGGATTTAGTTTTATCCAGATTAATAAACAGGCAGTGCATGCTGCTACTTGCCTGACCAGACCAGCCACCAGCTGCAGCGATTAACCAAACTGAGCCAGCAAGACAACATCATCAGTGTATTCCAGATTTCAAAGCAGAATAGTGTTCAGCTCAATGCCACAGACAGCTGCCTCCTCAAGCTTATCCATCATCCAGTCAATGCCAGTATTGAACAGTGATAGTGACAGAATGCAGCCTGGCTGATCTCCCATGGAGATACAAAATCTTGCCATGTTTCTGCCATTGATGCAAGCACAGCTTTCTGTTCTGTTATAGAGCTCTTCTATCAATAACATTCTCTTCCTAGCAATTCCGAGTTGCCTCATCAGATCCCACAAACTTGCTTGCTGTGCTGATCAAAGCCTGGATGGAAGTCTTTAAAAAGTGCTATGCATGGTTTATTGAATTCAGCTATCTTCTCAAAAAGTTGTTGCAAGGTAGAGATCTGGTCAGCAGTGGAACTACCAGATCTGAAGTTGCACTGAGTATCCAGCCAGTGCCATGAAGTCTGCCTGTTGATTGAAGACATTAACAGGGAAGTGAAGACTTTCCCTGGCACCGACAACAGTGTAATACCTCTCTAGTTGCTACATTCAATTTTATCACCAATTTGACTTAGCTGAATGATGAATCTGCCCAACTGTCATAGAAGTTACCTAAAGAAGGAGAAAGACAAAAAGGAACAGCATGCTGTATCCATAATTTCATTGACTATGCAAAACTGTACAGATAAAAGTCAGTTGTGGAAATAAACTCACTTCAGCCTCAACGAATGAGAATAACCAGTTAAATATCAGACTGAATTTCCGAGGGCTTGTCTATATGATGGTGGGATAATGTGCACTACAGGGGTGTGATTTCTATAGCACACTAATATGCTGTGCATTAATTGGTCCATGGAGATGCTGCTGGTGTGCACTATGGGTATGTTTACACAGTGAAGAAAAAGCCATGGCTGGCCCATGCCAGCCGACTTGGGCTCACAGGCTCTCAGGGCTCTGAGACTCTCCAACTTCACAGGGTCCTAGAGTCTGGGATCCAGCCTGAGCCTGGAAGTCTACACAGAAATGAAACAGCCCCACAGCCCGAGCCCCTTGAGCCCCAGTCGACTGGCATGGGCCAGCTGTGAGTGTCTAGTTGCTGTGTAGACATGCCCTAAATGTTCCTAGTGCACTTTAACATAGTGCTGCTTGAAACGTACTTGTTAAAGTGCATGGGGAACTTTTAGCGTGCACCAACAGGGCAATGCACAAAATATTAGTGCTCTTTAGAAATTACATCCCCATCATGTGTATTACACCACCATGTAGACAAGGCCTTAAGAACCACATTTGGAGAAAAAATGTCATTATCATTTGATTATTTGAAAGGAGTTTGGGGGCAGAACCCTGATCTTATTTAAATAATGGATTAAGCTATTATTTGGTCCTGGACACTCAGTCTGACCCTATATATAGGGCCCTACCAAATTCACGGTCCATTTTGGTCAATTTCATGTCATAGGATTTTAAAAATAATACATTTCATGATTTCAGTTATTTAAATCTGAATGTTCACAGTGTTGTAATTGTAGGGGTCCTGACCCAAAAGCGAGTTGTAGGGGAATCGCAAGGTTATTGTAGGGGGCGGGGGTTGCAGTACTGCTAACATTCCTTCTGCACAACTTCTGGCTTGGCGTTGTCTTCAGAGCTGAGTGCCCGGTCAGCAACCACCCAGTTCTGGCTTCCCAGTTCTAAAGGCAGCACAAAAGTAAGAGTGGCAATACCATGACCCCCCTAAAATAACCTTGTGATCCCACTGCAACTCCCTTTTGGGTCAGGACCCCCAGTTTGAGAAACACTGGCCTCCCCTGTGAAATCTGTTTAGTAAAGGGTAAAAGCACACAAAAGACCAGATTTCACGGTCTGTGATGCATTTTTCATGAATTTGATAGGGCCCTACCAATATACCACTATATTGATTAGGTCCTGTATGATTACCCATAGGACCAATTATAGCATACCAATCAGGGAATTGCAACAACTGTCTTGGTGAGAATGTGCAGCCTTTAGGACAAAGACCAAGGCATCACTCTTGCAAGCTGCTGTGTATGCAGAATAGCTTGCAGGATCAAGGCTTTGCATATAGTAACAGTTTGGAACTACTAGAGAGGATATATTTTTCCTCAATTAAAAATTATTTTAAAATAACAAGCAAACTTCTCATTGTAAACCTCAACTATAGTATCAAGCCAGCAACACTAATAACATATTATACTGTAGATGCCTTCTCTTTTATGGATGAGAGTGTCTATCTTGCACATAATGGGTTAGCTTCAAGTCACAGTTGTGGGAAATAAGACTAGTATGACTGACTTTCAAATTTCTTCCCAAAAATTTCATAAATATGTAAGGAAGACAATCCCAATTGTATTGGGCAACTGGATGTAATTATAAGTTTTATAAACAGAATAATCAAGAGCATGACTTTTGTTTGACTCTAGTCAACACTAATTGTCTAGTGCCTTTCCGGGAAACTCTTCCACAGACTTTTTTCTTTCTCTGGAGAGCAACGTGTTGTAAAATTTCCCTTTCCCACAGGCTGAGAGTAGGTTTCTCAGGGCTTTATTTAATTCTCTAGAATGTGGATCTCAGGGAGGTGCTCTCCAAGTTCAAACGGACTAGATAAAGTCACCTCAGTCAATCCCATGTTTGATGTCCCTCAATTTTGTGATTTGCAGTGTAGATGTATATAGTTCCTACTATCTTGTTCCCGTTCTTGATCTGCTCAAAGCACTCCCTCTGCCCAACAAACTTCTTTTTGAGCTACTATAGTTTATGATATTGTCCTTCAGCCTATTCTGAGTTCATTCCAAAAATATATTACTGTGTTCAGCTTCACCAGCAGATTACCCCTGATATCTTTTAAATTAAATCTTAGGAATCATAAGGAAGAAAAGTCTGCATTACATAAACGTCAGAAAAGCACTTAGCTTCCTTTGTTGCACAGTCTCTCAGTCTATTCAGTCTTTTCTATTTAGTACTCAGACAAAGTGATTTATAAGTTGAAATGTGAGTGGAATACTTCTGAGATGGAATGAGAATGGAAAAGCCCAAAGTCATTTATTTCTCTGTTTTTATTGAATATAATTTCTTTTTATCTGAGTTCTTCACTGTGTTAAAACTACAAATACTTGATCATCCAATTATTGCACTTGGGTTGCGTTGTCATTGTTGAAATTTGTCCTTCCAGTGAGCAAGTCATTCAGCACGGAGAGGGCAACTGAGCAGACCAAGTACTTGGAATGGATAATAGATAAAGACAATCATTTATGAAGTTTAAGTTTTATAGATGGTGTGACAATGAAATAGATTGATTCCCAATCTTCTTGGAACTAAACTTTGTTATTCAGCTCCTGGAGTGTATGTTGTATATATCAACCAATTTTAATTAGGATATACTGTTAATTTAATGTTTTTCTGTATTCTACTGTTAGCTCCTAAAGTAATAGGAGATCAAATTAATCACGTGGCTTCATACAGTGAATGTAGAACCAAGCTGGCTTGTTCCTCTCAAAACCTAAAGAGTCCATCTTTTAAATTTGCCTGTGTTGTAGAGGAGTAATGTAGTTATGAGGTTTTGCCTAAGAAAAGGCTTAGACAAAAGTCACTGTTTATCCAGTTCTTTGGTGAGTCTTCTACCAGCACGAGACATAATGGATCCATTCATCAGTTTGAGTGATCTGTGCCTGAGAGGAAGAGTGGGGGAACATTGCTGTATGCCACATTTATGCCTCTCCAGTATTGGTGTTACCCAGGAGCTGGTTGGGTCTCCATCACAAATTAGAACAGACTCAGGACTGCTTTAACTTACAGCTGGCTGTAACTTCTTTCCAGGAGCTATTCTGCCAGCAGACAGTTGCTAGCATTCAGTGACATTCTGGCCATGCTCCCTTGCCCTCCAAGCTACACCTCTGACAATTTAGGACAGATTTGAGTCTTCTTTGCATTGCTGGAATGGCACAAAGCAGCTTTAATGAGAGGCTGTGATATGACTCTGATTGGTATTTGGTATGAGTTTAGACTGCCTTCAGATATGGAAGTATTTTAAGGTGCTATTTTTGTGTAGTCTGATTTACTGAAACTTACCTCTGATTCAGATCCCAGAGGTGCTTTTAAGGGTAGGATCTGAAACCTGGTTGTAATCAGGTTCAGTAATCATCCCTGATGGACAACACTCTTAGGATTCCAGCTGCAGAATTAATGATACTGCTTCTCCAGCCAGTGCAATAGTTATTTTAAGTTCTGCATTGATTAATCTATTTTACCAATAAATTTACTATTAATTTTGCCTTTAATTCTAGATTCTCTGTTTTCTCTAATAACTCAGATGGGGAGCAGCAAGGTTGTGGTCAGTAAGCTTCCTTTCTGCAAGTGTAAGATAGAATTACAAAGGTTTAAGGGATAAATTCCTCATTTGTAAGTACAGTATATACTATACAGCATATGCTATAGCAGAGAATTAGTGTAATTATGTTCTCATGATAGTTGCCAAGTAGAATGCTACAGTTTGTAGCCTGTCAGTGTTACAGTTGCTGATATCATCTAAACTACAAATAAGGGATGTTAATATGTAGATTGAAAGAAGTGGACCTGAGAAAATAACGTTTTTCACTGGTAGACTTACTAGATAGTTTGGAAACAGAAAAGTCAGGTGAGAAGGACTGCTTTTCCCTCTTTTTGTCTATATTAGGGGTTCTCAAACTTCATTGCACCGTGACCCCCTTTTGACAACAAAAATTACTACCTAACCCCAGGAGTGGGGACTGAAGCCTGAGCCTGCCCAAGTCCCACTGCCCCAGGCAGGGGGGCCAGAGTCCAAGCCCCACTGCTCTGGGTGTGGGGGGCCACAGCCTAAGTGCTTCAGTCCCAGGCAGGGGACCTGTAACTTGAGCCCCATCACCCAGGGCTGAAGCCCTCAGGCTTCGACACCAGGCAGTTGGGCTCGGGCTTCGGCTCTAGCGACTCCATTAAAACAGGGTCGCAACCCACTTTGGCATCCCAACCCACAGTTTGAGAACTGCTGGTCTGTATTATGAAGAGTGGTCTGTCTAAAGGGGAAATGTTAACTATTTTGAACAGTACTACTTATTTTATTTTTATGAGTTACTCTTAATTCAAGAATCCTGCCTTTCACTTGATGACTATAATATTGTCCTTGAGGAGCTTCTTACGCAAATAAGATTGGCAGATGCTTTTCTGGTTTTCCTAGCTTGGTAACTGTGAGAATGAATCACACTTCTGTTGTTTCTGTTAATACTGATCCACAGTACACACATTTTTTGTCATTTTTCCAAGGTTAGAATCACAGAATCATAGAATATCAGGGTTGGAAGGGACCTCAGGAGGTCATCTAATCCAACCCCCTGCTCATACTTACATAGAATCTCATCTTCTGACTAGTGATTACATATCTTCTCCAAAATTATTTCTTTTGTAGTCCCATTGGAAATTACTTAGGGACTATATAATGTCTCAGAAATGTAGTTGTCCCTTTAGGTTGCTGATTGTTGATGGTACTTTTTTTAAATGATCTGTTAACTGATTTTTTATAAAGACATTTTACATACCAAAGAAGCTATGTTAGTATGTGTAGAGCAATACAGTATGTTGCTTTCACTAGTAGAAGATAGTAATAAGTTATCATAGTAAACCTGAAATGAAATGAGTCAAAGTTCACGGCATTTATAAATTGTAAAGAATGCCAGTAACAACAAAAGATTAGCATAAATTGTTAGAAGTTAAAACTAAAACTAAGTTTATTGTTAAGAACTCTCATTTGTCTTAGTGGGTGAAATTTAGCTACTATACAGTAAAAAAAAAAGTCCTTTAAAAGAAGAAGCTGGCATGGCAGTGAAGTGAAGATGAACCTGTAGACATGGTTGTCAGGACAGGAATATATTATTTCAGTATCTAAATTAAAAAAAACATACTGAAGCTAGATATTCCTGTCCCTGCAGCTCTAGTCAAAGGTTCATGCCCATTTCAAAGCTGTATATAGCTTATTATTGAATTTTTTTTGCATAATAAATATTACACTGCTAATGGACAATGACATGGGTCATATGGGAGAACCAAAACTTTGTGAAAGTTCTCATATTTTATAAAATTAAATTTTAGATAATCCTCTGGAAAAAAATATTGAGTGAATGGATAAAAATGACACTATAGAAGAGTGATTACCAAATTACAATTTGCAGACTGCCAGTGATCTGTGGATCTTTTGCTGGTGCTCCACAGCGAGTTGGCATATTATATGGTGCTGACACTCCTCCTTGTGTGCAGCTGCTAAATAGCATTTTAAAAGATTAAATAGATTCCTAATATTGTTTAGCCATTTAAGCAGTTGCTACATTATTGTTTATTTGTATTATGGTTGTGCATAGCAGCCAGGGCCCCATTGTACAAACATGTAACTAAGAGACAGTCCTTGCCTCCAGTCACAGCAATGTTATTCAATTGCCAACACAAGGGAAGGTAGTGTTCAAGGCGCTCGCTCTGTTAAGACACGATACAAACAGAAAATGCTTAAGGGATAGGATAAGAGAATCGGCTCTAGCTAATCATGTGCGATCCATTTTCTGGATTCAAATAGTAGATTTGTCATTATCTGGTTATCATGGTTTGTTTAGGGCTCTGTGAAGTCCTACAGCACATCATGGAGGATGAGTGGAAGTAGATAATAGAAAGACCATATGTATAATCTTAGACCCTATGAACTGTCAAAAATGATAGAAAGATTGGCATGTATTCCCAAAACATAAAAAATATAAGAGCATTAAATTGGGTTACATTTGGATGCAGGAGGGAAACTGGCATCCTAGAAAGGATAAATGCCTTTACATCCCAGTGAAGGGCAAATAGAGAATTTCTTAAATATTTGGAATTTTTTTGTGAGGGAGTGGTCCAGTTCTCAGTTACAAACTATATGTTGCATTTCAAAACAGGGAGCCTCTGAGGCTTTTGTTAGGAATTACAGAAAACAGAAATTGAATCAGCCAGTAAATCTTTCCCTTAAGAAAGGTGATGAAATGTTTTTAATACCCAGTTAGTTTAATAAGACTTAATCAGATTCACCTTTATCCCTGGCAGACATCCCCATGAGTGTTGTCATTATAGTATACCAGTTTTATGGGGGTCTTGTTAAATTAGTTTGGTTACAGTTGGGACTTAAAATTTTACATACTATCTGCATTATACGTATAAAAGATTTCACTTCTGAGTATTGTAATTGAGGAACATATTACTTCCTCCAGGTAATTCAGAATGGACAGTGATCTTTTCTCTCTCAAATTGCTGTTAGATGTAGAACTCATGCGTTTGGCCCTTCAGCTCTGAAGAAAAGTTAGAGGAAACAGAAAATTGAGGATTTTACAGCAGATACTTCTGTGACAGGTTCCCCCCGGGGTCCCACCACGAACTGGGGTACCACTGAGCTTCCCTGACCCACCAGCCTGGGCTCCCTTTACACTGTACTGCTGTGACCAGCCTGCACTTTCACCACACACATACAGGTAGGGACACACCCAACTGCAGTTACAGGCAGATGCTGTGAGCAGCTCTGCATGGGAAGGCTCCAGCTAGGGAACTTACCGGCTACTCAGGCATGCACCTCATCTGGAGTATAAACCCAAAATTATACTGTCTTGTGCTGCACAGGGAACTGTACAGTGTAAGCTCATGAAATTCACCTACCTCAATGTGGAGAGGAATACACAACAGCTTTCTGCCCCGAGTTATGACTCTCACACACTGGTTTAGACAAAGTAAAAACAAATGTATTAATTACAAAAGATAGATTTTAAGTGATGATAAGGGATAGCAAATAGATCAAAGCAGATTACCTAGCAAATAAACAAAAACACAAACAAAGCTTAATAGATTAAATAGATTGGATATGAATAGCGGATCCCCACCCTAAGTGATGATATAAGCAGGCTTCAGATTCTTAAGGGGCAAGCTTCACTTGCCTACAGCTTGGGATCCCCAGATGTTCCTTTCACAGGCTAAAAATCTCTTTAGCTTGGGCCCAGCACTTCCCCCCGTTCAGTCTTTGTTCCTCAGGTGCTTCCAGGAGTCTCTTTGGGTGGGGAGTCAGTGAAGAACCAAGATGATGTCACTCCTCTGCCTTATATAGCTTTAGCGTATCGTGGGAATGCTTTGTTTCAAAGCTTGGTTCCCATGCCAGTCAGTGGAAAAATACTGATATCCCAAGATGGAGTCCAGCACCAGGTGACCTGATCACATGTCCCTGTAGTGTCCCAGTAGCCATGACTTGGAGGCTGTCTGCAGCATCTTCAGGAAGGCCCCCAAGAGAGAGATAAGCTTCTTCTAATGCCTATTGCTTTCTCTAATGGCTCTTCCCCACCCACCTTTTCAGAATGAAAGCATCTTGTCTAGTGGGCGTTCCCCAAGTGTAAACACATTTGTAATACAGATACATAGTCAATATTCCTAACTTCAGATACAAAAATGATACATGCATACAAATAGGATAATCATATTCAGTAAATCCCAACCTTTTCAATGATACCTCACATGATCTATCTTGCATAAAATACATCATAACTATGTCATAATCATATCATAATAATATCACTGTGAAGCATATGGGGTGCAGTGTCACAACTTCTGTTACAGATATTTGCTGTGCAGTTGGGGCTGATGACATTTTGTGAATGAATAGACAGATTGACAGGTAAAGTGTGCTCACAGCAGTAGGTACTGTAAATACGGATATCTAACTCTTCTAGACAAAGCCTGCTGTGGGCTGCCTCCATTGCTTTTGTATGAATTGTTCAGTTAATAGTTATTTCAAAGTTGGGTGATAATGCTATTTGTGTACTCAACAAGTCAGAAATAGGTTAAAATTCACAATCTCCAGATCTGCTAAAACCAAGGAAATGGGAGTGATGAAAAAAATGATAAACTTATTGCAAATTTTTGTGTATTTTGAAGAACAATCTCTGTGTTGGTTATTCCTATTAAACAGTAATGTATGGTTTTGTTGAAAGCTAAGAAAAGTTTTATCTGTGGTAGGACTTTGGAGAAGCAGTTTAGTTTTAAGAAATTCTCATGGGATTTGGCACCAACAAATGGAATTCAGAATAAATACTGAAGTTTGTGTAATAAAAAGCAACTGGAAAGAGTATTTTTAAGCAGCTTTACTATTTTATCTTTAATTCTGCACATTAATGACTTAAACTCTGTCCATTGGACTTTCACTTCATGGCCTGCAGCAACAGCAGCAGAAGCTTATACCCTAATTTTACAACAAAGATATCTATATTTGGGGATAGTTAATGGACCAAATTTTTTACTCCTGATAACCCACTGGAATTGCTAGGGATGTACAGGCCTAAGTGAGGGCAAAATTTGGCCCAGTTTTCGTATAGAAGGTAAGGGTTTAAATGTTTCTTGGTGGACACAAATTTTTGATGCCCCTCTTAGCGTTATTAATCAATCTGGCTCTTTTCCTAGGTACTGAGATATAAATATTATAATTCCAGTTTTGAAGGAGGGTGATAAAATTGAACCTTCATGTTATGGACCCATTAGCCTTATTGATGTCACAACTAAATTCTATGCAAGGTTTTTGCTGACCAAACTATTGCAGTAAGAGGCTGAAGTTTGTTATTTTTGTGAAGAACAGATTGGCTTCTGGTTTTCTCATTCTGTTATTGATCAGTGTTTTGTATTGTCTCCCTTGGTCAATAAATATGTAAATATCCCAAAATCAAAAGCTGTATGCTGGGTTTGCTAACCTTTGGGCAGCCTTTGATTCCTTACATATGAATCTTGTGAGCTGCAAGATGCTTGAAGAAGGGATTGAAAATGAGTTTGAAGTAAGTTTGAATTTTCTTATAAGAATCCTTCACTTCTCTACTGTCTCTCAGGACAGACAACATGGGGAACTGAGACTGGGACAACATGGGGAACTGAGAGTGGGACAACATGGGGCAGAACTTCTTCTCTGAGTAGTGTCTCTATGAGTGCCACTGTAGGTGTATCTGCGCCCCTGCACCTCTAACTGGAAATTTCAGGTAGCAGTGTCCATTCAGCCCACACATTTGCTCTCACTTATGCTATACTATTGTGTATTTAGCTGTAACACTTTGAGTACCTTTCCTAGACCCGAAGAAGAGCTCCGTGTAGCTGGAAAGCTTGTCTATCTCTCTCACCAACAGAAGTTGGTCCAATAAAAGATATTAATTCACCCACCTTGTCTCTCTAATATCCTGGGGCAGGGTGTGTTAAACCGTGAGGCCTCCAGGAGGGAGCCTCAAAGGAGCTGTTACACCCTGTCACAGCTCCTCAGTATATCTATGTAATATTCCCCTACCTGAATGAACAGTTAGATCACAAGGGGTTATTAAAAGAAACCAATCAGAAAAGGTAAAACAAATGCCTAAGATAAGAAGCATTCCCTCAAACAATAGCCAGGTTTATAGCCTTGATGAGGGACTACTCAGGTTCCAGTGCTGTTTGGTCAAGGCTGAGAAGAGAGAGATCAAAGAACACTGATCTGTTGAAAGGTGCCCCTTGGAGAAAAAGAGCAGGGAAGGGTCAACAGGCAAGCTGACACAGAGACAGCAGGCTGACTGAGAACCAGGATCTATACTAAGCAGGTTATAACTTGGTCCCCAAGATAATGGAGGACACCAAGGCTGTTATGTCCACCTAGGGACTTGAGAGGAATAACAAGTGTAGATAAGACAGGATGTGTATAGGTTTTTTTGTTGTTTTACATTCACTTCTCTGTGTACCTTTGGGCAAAATAAAACATACTTTCTTTTGGAGACGCTGCTGTGTGACTGTTACTATCAGCAGGCTCCCAAAGGGAAACTCTTGCAGGCACCAATCCCATAGGGCCTACAAAGTAATAGAACATGGTTGGCAACCAGAAGGATGTAAGCCAGAGACCCAATGTTGCAATGAATCATAAAACTAGTGTCTATTTAGTTCATGGTTTTTAATGTCTAGCAGAGATATGAATTTAAATTTAAATAGCTCATCTTTTGAAGGGGTTGTGGAGCTTTCCTTTGAGAATGAGGACAGAGGTCAGATATGGACCTTCAAAAAGATGAGCTTTGGAATTTAAATTCATAACTCTGTTATATATCAGAAAACATGGCCTAAATAGAGACACTGGTTTTATGGTTCATTACAACAATTTGTAACAAACCCTACTGCCTGATAACCCTTAACTGCCCACTTCATTTTTAATTGATTTTCTACAGAATGTGTGAACCCCTTATGCTTAACAATCTGTCCCAACTTGTATTTAGCTCAGACACTCTGGCTATCTTCCCCAGACCTGAAGAAGGGCTCTATGAAGCTTGAAAGCTTCCCTTCCACCTGCAGAAGTTAATTCAATAAAACACTATCTCACATATGTTCTCTCTCTCATTAGAACTATCTATCAGTCATATTGTTTATTTCTGTCATTTGTCATTTAAAATGTAACAGTGCAGCCATGTTGTACATGTCGGATTATAATTGTAGCATTGCAATTAATTCTGTTCCACTTTGTACAGTCCCTCCCCCCCCCCCCCGAAATTCACACAAACATCTTTTTTTTTTTAAATGGACACTGTTCCGATACTTGCAGCCTGAAATGACTAGAATATTTTTTGTCAAATGTAGTGGCTCAGGAAGAACATTGTAATGTTTTGATGAGTTTTGCTCACTCATTGTAAGTTCAGTGCTCCAAACTGACTCCTTGAGCTAATCAGCATTGTTCCTTTAAATGGTCATATTGGCCACTTGTAAGATTCTTTACCTCCCTTTTCCAAAACAATGTTCAATGTTAAATCAGATGTATCGCAAGTACTGACCGCTCCTTTCTACTTTACCATGCCACTACTTTGTGTTTTCTCTCTAATGTTGTGCATGTTTTGTTCGATTGTTAAAAAAAAAAAAGTTCTATTTATTGGATACCAAGTATATTAAATTTTATTATTTGTGGTTCTTCATACAACTCAGAGATAATCATGCTTTTAACAACTAATTTTATTTCTGCTGAGATTATTTAATTTTTACAATATTTAAAAAAAGAAAGTAGAGAGAAGTTGCCAATTCCCCGTGCTGGAAGAGGTAAAGTGCACCCAGTCTTACTACAGTTACTCTCAGTGAAGAGGAACTGATCTTCTTACATTCCTTGGAAATGAACATATGGCCTTCCAAAGACATCTTCCTGCCAATTGCCAGTGTCCCCTGCAAGTGCAGAGAGTGAAAAGGAATTATGTCTCCACTCTTGAGTGAAAGATGTTTACCAAGTAGGCCCTTTCCTCTTGCAATGAAGCTCTACAAACTCATTTTTTGTTGGAGGAAACTCAACTCTCCGGGTATACTATGAATATACTTCTGAATGTCAGTCTGTGTTTCAAAATTTCACTGTGTGCCAGTACTCATTATTTAAAGCACAAATAGAAGGGATCTTGTTACTGCACCTTTTTCTTCCTCTCTGCCTGATATAAAGTTTGTTTAAAGATGTAGGAGAAGAGACGCAAGGCCAGACTGATCTTTTTTTTCCCCCTTTAGGCATTTGCTTACCTCTTGTTGTCTCCTGTGTTAAAAATCACTGAAAAATACTGTTTTTTTTTAAATTAGTACACTAATATAAACATGACCAGCACGTGATTTAGCTGATAAATAAAGTCACCATGGATTAGGTATTGATTTGGGAAACCAGTGTTGGAGCTATTCTCAGTATTTGGAAAAACATCACCTAAGTGATTTGGAAGCTTACTCTATTATCTCTATATAGTTATCACTACTGTAGTTATAGAGCTCCAGTAGTATTTTAAAACAAAATTAACATTTTGTTAAGTTTAATTGAAAATTAAAATTGAGTTTAATTGAAAAACTTTACATATTTTTAATGTTATTGACTGAAAGCTTTGCATGAAATCTTCAAACAAAAATAAAAAATTAGCCCTAATATCCTCTCTTCAATTCATTTAATTGAAGGAAATAATACTCATAGGACACATTTGATATTGTATGTATTGTGAGTTTATGCTGTATTTTTCTTATCTCTAATTTGCAATGAATCTTTGACATTTAGTTTTAGAGTGCACAAATTAGTTTTTATTGAACAAATAAATGACAATAGCTTGATTCACTTGTAGGCTTTATACAAAGTGTACTCTGAATATCCCTAAACCACGGATACATAGTTTAGATGGCCACAAACTATTGAGGTGTCTATCTTGCAAACACTTATGTTCACACTTGAAGCCAATGGGATTACTCATGTTCTTAGAGTTCAAGCACGTGCATAAGTATTTGCTGGATCAGGGCTTCAGTCAGTAACTTCTGAAAAATTGAACTTAAGGTATAAAACTTAAATGATATAAAATCTGATATGTATAAATGACAAATGATTATCTGTTTCATATGTAAGGCCGAAAGTAGTTCATTAAAAGGCTTATTCTGAATGATCTATCCCTTTTCACCATGGCTGACCATTTTAATTATGTGAACAAGGAAAGGAACAGAGTTTAATTGAGGCTTTAAATTCTAGCAGGAGATGTGTGTGCATGTTATATATTTCTCAATGTACCACCTTCACTTACAAGATTATCCCCAAGAATCATATATTATAATAGTTTCATAGTTAGTGAACATTAGTAATGTAAAATAAAATTAAAAAATAAAGTAAATGTCCTAGGCAAAAACAGAATAACTTCAATCATTGCCAAGGTTTATCTAAATCTTTCAGGTAATCACAGTGTTATTGTAAAGTATAGTAATTCATTTCTACACTAGATTGGTTTATTACTTCTACAGTAATTTCTCTGTAAGCAGAATACAGGTGTGTGTGTGTGTGTGTACACACAAACACATAACATATATACATTCTGCCCCCAAATAAGTGTGTGTACACACATACACACTTAATTCAAGAGAGGATGAAAGGTAACCCTACTGTATTTTAATGGATAATTCTGATTCCTCTTACCCCCAGCACAGAAAATATACAGATTAAACAGGACAGCAACTAATACAAAACTTTCATTTTGGTGCCTTTCAGCTAGCCTAGCTTCACTTCATTTCCATTCCATTGGTTTCTCAGTCTCTCTCCTATCTTGCTGGGATGAGGCAGCAGAATACAGTCTTTCCTGCATTCTGAAGTGGTTTCTGCCATCATGCCAAAGTAGCAATCTGGGTTTCCAAGCTGCCCAGCCTGCACCAAGGAGGACAGCCAGCTTTGTAGGGACTCGCATTAACTGGAGTGTCCCACTAGGGTCTTAGAACAGAGTGCCTGAAACCTGTTAGTTGACTCTCCTCCTCCTATCATCTGCATAGCACATTAAAGTGATCTTCACCTCAGGGGTTGTTGCTTGACTAAACAAGGACTTTGCCAGATCAAAGGTGAATATAGGGAACCCCTCTTCCCCCCCACTCCCAAGTAGCTCCTACAATTGGGCCTCCCCAGAGTGTTATTTCATTTTGGTGGGCAGAGAATAATTTATCTCCAAGTTCTTCAGTAGGGTGGCCAGGTGCCTGGTTTTCGACTGAAAAGTCCAGTTGAAAAGGGGACCCGACTGTGTCCGGTCAGATCTACTGACCGGACACCCAATGTCCAGTTACTGCAGGCAGGAGAGACCCATGCCAGCTCCTATTCAGCCAGGGCCACCTCCTACCTGTGTCAGGCAGCTGCAGCTCCCAGCCCTGGCTCCACAGGTGAGTCCCTCCTGACCTGGGTGGGGGAGTGGGAGGGGAAAAGCAGTGAAAACAGGGAGAAGGGGAGAAGAAGAGTGGATGGCGTGCAGGGCCTCAGGGGAAGAGGCAGGGCGGGGCCTCGGGATGAGGTGGGGCGGGGGAGGTTCCCGAACTCCTGCTGGAATGTACAGTTTTTAAATAGTACCAAGTTGGCAACGCTATTCTTCAGTATGCCCAGGTCTGCTTTTCCTCCTTTTCTCTGCTATTCACATGGACAGAGGAGTGGAAAGTTCTGTTTTCTTGAGTCTAAAGTAGTGGTTATAGATGCTCAGAAGAGGATTTCTGAAAAAAGACGGGAACATTGTTATTAAATATGTACCTGGTACATTTAAGATTCACCCATTAGGGAACAGGAAGATGATTTATCTCTGTTTTTTTGGATGAACCCCAAAGGGAGGATACCTTGCCTATCTACTCTTCAGTTAAAAAAAACTGACAATACTTGTTGGGAATCCCCAGATGCCATGGTTTATGTGGCCACACCAGTGCAGTATAGTGTAGCCAGTGAGCCTTAGGAGCTCTGGTAATCAAACCTACCTCACTCTGGATGGATCCCTCAGTGACAGCCTGTATGAAGCCTTGTATGAGACCAACGTTTTATATAAAATCATTTCAGGAAGAAAGATCGGTTTCCTCTGTAGGACTTTTGAGTTGGCTGGGACTCAGCTAGAGTGATTTCTTTAGGCCTCCTTTATCTCTGGAGCTTGTGTACATGGTAGGGTTCACGGGGGCAAGATTAGTTTCATTTTCCTTATGTGGGGGCTCAGGTTTAAAAAGTTTGTGAAATGCTGTTCTAATCCAATGCTTTCTGAAAACGCAGTTTTAAGCTAAAGAACCAGCAGCTTTGTTTAATATGACCTATCAGAGAAGAAATCTACATAGGCCAGATAAACTCTTAAGCGTTCTATCTCAGGATACACTTTGTCTTGTCTTAAACCTCAGATTTATTCTTGAGGGAATATCATTACTTTAGTCAAAAGCCTGGGTCCATTATATGTAGTTATTTCCATGACTTTGGATGGTTGTTTCTTCCCAGTTTCAAACTGGTCAGCTAGAATGACAATAGAAAAAATATTCCTCATCAGGAATCATAGTTTTTTCAGCATTTCTTCTGGAAACACAGTCTTGGTGCTTGAATAAAAATGTTTTGCTGCATGGGTCAGTCTCTGGCTCTTTTATGATTTGTAGAGAGACAAACCTATAATCAATAAAGGATATTTTAAAAGATAAAGGTGCATCAGTTCATAATTGATACAGAAATCATCACTGCAGTTTGAACTATTTTTTATATGACAGGCTATTTTACTTCTTGTCCTACAACTTGTTACTCCAATTGAAGGATGTTAGTGTGCAGTCATTTTTTATGTTCAAGCATATCAGTATTAACTACTTTGCTGAAGTTCATTCAAGTTAAGACCTCCCTCTCATAAATCCACTTGGGCTATGTCTAATCAAGTTCTGTTTTTAATGATATCCTCTAAAAATTCATTTATAGTGTCTTTCTCCACACACGCTGGAAAGCCAACTGGTCTAACAGTTTGCTGATTTTTTTTTTTAAATGCTTGCTACTTCCCAGTCTTCAGGCAAGGGGACCATTAGCCCCTGTTACTAAGTCCATTGATCATTAGCCTTTGTGGCCCACTGTATCATCACAGCTCTCTCATAATACTAGCACCCCCTTCTACTGGTCACTGGAATTGTGGTGGTTTCTCTGCCAGTTAACTCAGCCCTCTGGCTGGGTAACCATCTTAAGTTCACCCCTTTCAGGGTCACAATTGTCCAAAGTAAAAAGTTCCCAAAATGTCTTAATACAAAAGATCCTTCTCCCCTCTCTGGGGCTGTTCCTCAGTC
Source organism: Chelonia mydas (assembly GCF_015237465.2). Classification (NCBI taxonomy): domain Eukaryota; kingdom Metazoa; phylum Chordata; order Testudines; family Cheloniidae; genus Chelonia; species Chelonia mydas. The sequence goes on along the minus strand of NC_051250.2, from coordinate 10,698,527 downwards.
TGTCTTTGAGGTTCAGCCCGCATCCCCCTTCACTGGGGCCAGTAGCAAAACCCAGTCCCACCCTTGACTCTGGGTTTAAGCACAAGGCCCTATATAGCACAGCTGAGTCAGCTCCTTTACCTGTATCATGATTTTGCCTGGGCCATTTCCTATCTTGGCTCTTTACTTCCTCTCTGGATCTCCCAGTCTCTTCACTGTTTTGATCAGGATCTCTCCCAGGCCTCCCTGCCTGAAGAGCTTGCCTTCCTACTCTGAGTTTCGTTTCGTTTCATTTCATTTCATTTCATTTCATTTCCTGCTCTGACTCTCTTTCCACAGTTGCGCCCTGTCAGTGCTTAAAATCTGGCTCCTTTTATACAGGAATCACCTGATTCTTCACAGGCAGGGCTAATCCTATAATTAGGGCCTGATCAAATTCAAGGCCATGAAAAGTGCGTCAGGGACCATGAAATCTAGTCTCCCCCCTGAAATCTAGTCTTTTGTGTGCTTTTATCCTAAACTATATAGATTTCACAAGGGAGACTAGTGTTTCTCAAATTGGGGGTCCTGACCCAAATGGGAGTTGCAGGGGGGGTGCAAGGTTATTTTAGGGGGGTCACGGTATTGCCACCATTACTTCCACGCTGCTTTCAAAGCTGGGTGGCTGGGGAGCGGCAGCTGTTGGCCAGGCACCCAGCTCTGAAGGCAGAACTCTGCCAGCAGCAGCAGCACAGAAGTAAGGGTGCCAATACCATACTATGCCATCCTTACTTTTGCGCTGCCGCCTGCAGACCCCGGCAGCCAGAGAGTAGCGGCTGTTGGCTGAAAGCCCAGTTCTGCAGGCAGCAGCACAGAAGTAAGGGTGGCAATATCATACCAGGCCATCCTTACTTCTGCGCTGCTGCTGGTGGCGGCTCTGCCTTCAGAGCTGGGCTCCCAGCCCGCAGCCACCGCTCTCCAGCTGCCCAGCTCTGAAGGCAGCGCCGCCGCCAGCAGCAGTGCAGAAGTAAGGGCAGCAGTACCGCAACTCCCCCCTACAATAACCTTGTGACCCCCACACAACTCCTTTTTGGGTCAGGATTCCTACAGTTACAACACTGTGAAATTTCAGATTTAAATAGCTGAAATCATGAAATTTATGATTTTTAAAAACCTGTGACTGTGAAATTGACCAAAATGGACCATGAATTTGGTAGGGCCCTATCTATAATCAGGTTTGGCTTAGCCCTAGATTCCCCAGCTATGGGCAAACCACCTTGTTACAGTCCCCAACAGATACTGCTTATTCCAGTTTATTGAGAGAATCCTTTATCCCTCAGTAACATCTTTTTGGACAGCCTGTACAACATATGAAAAGGTTTTGACATTTTTTGATGTAGAGCATTTTAGAGTTTAGAGCAGCTTGTTCCAACTGTAGTGTATATGTGCCTTTTCACTCACTTCCTTTCTTCTAAAAATACGGCCAGATCTTGTCCTTCATCTCTTTGTGCATTTTGCCCTTCTCTCTCTTTATGAACAGGGGGAGGGAGATGTTCATCCACCTTCTCTGCACTGTCTTTCCTGCTGTTGGGATCCAGGAATCTCACACATGGCTGCACTTAGTTCCCCCACTAAGCCCTTGGGGAATTTGACTAAAAGTTAATGCTTTGTGGAGTTTTTGCCTTTGCTTCTTGGTCCCCTCCTGCATGCTTTACCAGTCGTCAGGCATTGGGCAAAGGTGTGTGCCGGCACTCCTGAGGAATAAGGCTCATTTTGAAACCTCAACTGATACTTCTTCTGTGAGACCTCCAACTGGTCCAAATTACCAGCCTTCATAGCCTCTGTGGCTACATCTTCATCTAGCACCCGGTATGCTGCTTGTGCCCATCCCATCAGAAAAAGGGCCTGTGAAGGGTTGGATCACAGAACCCCCTATGGACTGCCACCTGATGTGCCAAGACTACTTCTGCCCCTGCTTTCCTGCCCCGTCAACTTAGGACTTCAGTGTCTTGCCTGGTTTGAGCCAGACTCGCTAGCCTGCTGCAAACCCAGACCCAGGTCTGAACCACGTCCCCTAACAGCTGTAGGCTCAATTGAAAGCAGCTTACAGAAGTGTTCCTGTCTTTAACACTCAGATGCCCAACTCCCAATGGGGTCCAAACCCTAAATAAATCCATTTTACCCTGTATAAAGCTCATAAACTCATAAATTGTTTGCCCTCTATATCACTGATAGAGAGCTATGCACAGCTGTTTGCCCCCCCCCCCAAGTATTAATACATACTCTGGGTTAATTAATAAGTAAAAAGTGATTTTATTAAATACAGAAAGTAGGATTTAAGTGGTTCCAAGTAGTAAGAAAACAGAACAAAATGAATTACCAAGTAAAATAAAATAAAATATGCAAATCTAAACCTAATACAGTAATACACTAAATACAGGTAAAATCTCACCCTTAGAGATGTTTCAATAAGTTTCTTTCTCAGACTGGACACCTTCCTAGTCTGGACACAATCCTTTCCCCTCGTACAGCTCTTGTTCCAGCTCAGGTGGTAGCTAGGGGATTCCACTTTGTTCTGTTCCACCCACTTATCTATCTTTTGCATAAGGCGGGAATCCTTTGTCCCTCTGGGTTCCCACCCCTCCTTCTCAGTGGAAAAGCACCAGGTTAAAGATAGATTCTAATTCAGGTGACATGATCACATGTCCTGTGAGACCCCGCAAGCATTCATTCCTCCCAGCCTGACGCACAGGAAGGCCTGCCTGCAAACAGAGCCATCCACAGTGAATTGTCCTGGTTGATGGGAGCCATCAAGATTCCAACCACCATTAATGGCCCACACTTTGCATAACTACAGTAGGCCCTCAGAGTTATATTTTATATTTCTAGTTTCAGATACAAGAGTGATACATTCATATAAATAGGATGACCACACTGAGTAGATTATAAGCTTTGTAATGATACCTTACAAGAGACCTTACAAGAGACCTTTTGCATGAAGCATATTCCAATTACATTATATTCACACTCATTAGCATATTTTTAATAAAATCATATAGAGTGCATCACAGGGCCAAACAAATATCCCTGGATTCCTCCCAATAAGCTTCAGTAACTACCAACTCAAAAGTGATCAGGTAGACAGTGTGTCATCTTCCAATCCAGTTTGGGAGGGGCTAAGACTTAATTAAGGCCTGCTTTTGTGTTAATCATCCTGTGAAGCACCTGCTCCTGGAATTGTTAATATTGTTGCTATTGAGTTGTAGCCTGAGCTTATTGGTCCTTCTTAAACTGCAAAAAACATGCTGCTGTTGCTTCCATGATTCCATCATCTATTTCAGCATCTTTCCATTCTTTGGACAGACGATGTTTCATACCACTTCTGGTACCATATGTAAGCAGCTGGAGTGCCTCCTATGTTCCAGACAGAGTGTACAAACCGTGGATGTGATGAAAACTTAGCTCATTTGTGGGATTTTTCTTAACTAACAACAAAATACAAACCCAAGCCTAAGCTTTCTCTTGATAATGGACATCTATAGGGTTTTCTCCCGCAAGACCCCCAGGGTTCTGCTCAGAAAGTCACTCCAAACATTCATATATGCTAGTTTGGAGCTAATAGGACCCACCTGCAAGCAGAAATAACCATCTTTTTAATGGGTTCCTACCAGCTGACATTAGGGCGACTTAGCAGAAGGGCTCCATGTCCCTCTGAAATTCCTAAATCCTGAGCCCAGTTAAAATATGTAACAAATCTTTTTGTGGAATCATGTCTTTAATGGCTGAAATCATTTTGGAAGGCTATGCAGAAGAAATGTATTTAAAGGAAATCTGAATAAACTCTTGCCCCCAGTTTATTTGGCAGAACCTGGTCAAAGTAGTCAAATATTCTTTTTTTTTCTCTTTCTTTTTAAAAAAGAATCCCAAATTTTCTTGATTAAAGTTGTTGTGGGCATTGTATTACATGGTGAGATAGCTCTGTTCCTGAGATACAAGATTCCAGAAGATACAAGATACCAGCAATGCCCCTCTGCTATGTACATTGGCCAAACCGGAGAGTCTCTATGTAAAAGAATAAATGGACACAAATCAGACATCAAGAATTATAACATTCAAAAACCAGTCGGAGAACACTTCAATCTCTCGGGTCACTTGATTACAGACCTAAAAGTCTCAATTCTTCAACAAAAAAACTTCAAAAACAGACTCCAACGAGAGACTGCTGAATTGGAATTAATTTGCAAATTGGAAAGCATTAAATTAGGCTTGGATATAGACTGGGAGTGGATGTGTCATTACACAAAGTAAAACTATTTCCCCATGTTTATCCCCCCCTCTCCCCCCCCCCCCCCCCCGCCACTGTTCCTCACACGTTCTTGTCAACTGCTGGAAATGGCCCACCTTGATTATCACTACAAAATTTTTCTCTCCTGCTGGTAATAGCTCACCTTAACTGATCACTCTCGTCACAGTGTGTATGGTAACACCCATTGTTTCATGTTCTCTGTGTATATAAAATCTCCCCACTGTATTTTCCACTGCATGCATCCGACGAAGTGAGCTGTAGCTCATGAAAGCTTATGCTCAAATAAATTTGTTAGTCTCTCAGGTGCCACAAGTACTCCTTTTCTTTTTGCAGAAGTCCATACAGTAATTAGAAAGTTGGTCTCTGGCTTGAAAATCTGCCTTGGAATTGGTCCTCTTGAGCATAAGTGCCAATGACATTTTTGAGATTATTTCTTTGGTTTTGTTAAATTAACATTTGAACATAGATAGCCAGGGACATTTATTCTGTCAGCCCAAATGTAGACACTGTTAAGTAAAAGCAAAAACTATTTTTGAATATAAGCCTCTTGCATATGCTCAGACATGCATTTTAAAACAGAAACTCGTTCTGTCTCTGAGTGTTCTCATTAAAGGCACTCATTATCACATCTTGGAAACACTGAAATCTATACATTAGGATGTTTCAAATAGCCTTCAGAATCTAACTTTTTTTTAACATTTATCTGCCAAGTGTATTAATTAAGTAGTATGTAACCCACCTATTGTGACACTCTGTCTCTCTCTAGTGGTGACTGGATTACATATAGAGGTTTATGAGCATGCTACAGCCTTGGTTTACAGAGCTAACTCTTTTTTAGCTAAAGCAGTAGAGGCTCATGCTTTTAGAACAAGAGGTCCCAATTTCAATCCCCTACTGACAACCCACCCAGCAGTGCGGCATTACAAGTATGTAGTATTCTATACCCATGTTTGAGTTCAAAAAATGTAATGCTTATATTTCAAAATAATCCAAGAAGTAAATATTTGAATGTACCAGGGACTTTTTTTTTCATTTTACATTTACTTTGATCCTGGAAAGCATAGTACTGAGAGACCATAATATTTTACTATTTGAGCATTTTAGTTATTGTTACCAATTTGATTTCAAGGCAGGTGTCACAGGAAGAAACCAGTTATCAAACAGAACATTTTAATAATGGATGGTCAAGCTTGAGTTGAGAAGTTCTGTTAGAAATGAACTACCTTTTCTCACTAACCAAAAAATACATTGTACCTTAAGAAAGAAAAACTGTGGGCCTTGCTCTACCTTCTCTCTCACCTTGTGTCTCCATTTACACCTGTGCAAATTGGATGTAAAATGCTACTATTCTGTTTTGGAGGCATTCTACCTCTTTGCCCAGGTTTAAGTCATGGCACAAGGTACAAGATGATGAAGAATCAGGCTTCCTTATTTTAAAGGTCCTCTCCCTGCCTTTCAAATATTGTGGGTAGTTGATACATTATTGGAATTCAATGACTGATAATTTGTTGGGCTTCTGTTTTCCAATTAAAGCTTATATCTAATGTCATTCTGCTATGAGTTACTGTAATTTTGAGTAATTTTCTGAAACTCAAATTGAGATTAGCCATCGGGTCACTGGATTTTTTAACACCCTGAGGTTTTTTAGTTTGTTTGTTTTTGGGGTTTTTTTTTTCTTTAAACATTTGATTAATGTTACTATTAGGAAACCCATTTATCTGAAAATGAAAAGTGCCACTTCTTAGTGTATGTACGGTGTTTGTTTTTTATCAGCAGTATTTAACTTTGTTAAAGTGGTTCTCTGCTTAAGAGGAACAATTGTTAGCATGACTAAATTCCACAGTTAGTGGTTATTTCCAGGTTGGTTTTCCAATGACATTTTTTAGCAAATGCCAAGGTTTTCTTCTTCTTTTTTTTTAATCCATTGACCTTTTTTAGGTTTTGTACTCTCCATTCTGCTGCCTGATTACTTAAGAATTCACTGAGCAGTTCGCTTGAAGGCTGTTCTTTTTCGTAGCCACTGGCATGAAAATGCATCTGTCTGTCTGAGTGAGGCCTCTTTGATCTTCAGAGAGCTTTAACTAAAAGCAGATTAAAAAGAAAGCTGTCAGGCAATTTTTTTCCTGTGAAATTGGAAGTACTTCCTAAGATTTCAGGTCAGGTGAGGCTTTCCCTTCTCAAGGACTTAAGATTTGGGAAAGTGATCAGACTGTTTTGACCAGCATTCTAAGATACATAAATGTGTGTGATGTACAGCTTTAGTGCTGTGCCAAAAACCAATGCAGGGCATCATATAATCATATGTTAGTTAAAACCCAGAGGGATAATGATCCTGCTAACCCCTGGATAAAGTAGTATTTAAAAACCTCATTAAGAACCTAGAGTCCAATAAAGTAATTAAAACTGAATCTGTCTCTAAGTAGTCTGAATTTAATTCCTATACTAAGGTGCTGATTTGCAGATAAATCAAGTGACTCCTTAAAGTACCTAGTACCTTTGTTTGTTTATAGGATAAGGACTGCAGAAATTTACTCTGCAAATCTTGGGATGTCTTGAAATCCACTGCAGCAATATGAAATATTCTTTTGCAAATACATGCCTACAAAAGTGGATTGAAGGAGCCTTAATTAAAAAACCCACATAATTACATCTTTTTCGTTGTGTTTCTTTGAGCCTGTGTATTGATAGTAAAATTATATAGAATTTGCTCTACTGAATCAGACTGTTGATCTGCCTATAGTAGTCAAATATTTTACCTCCAGTAGTGGCCAATTCCTGGTTCTTCAGAGAAAAGCAAAAGACTCTTAGGGCTTGTCTACACCTACAGTGCTGCAGTGGTGCAGTTGTTCTGGTACAGCTGGGCCGCTGTAGTGCTTAGTGAAGACATTACCTACACTGACAGGAGAGCTTCTTCTGTCAGCATAGGTATTCCACCTCCCTGAGAAGCAGTAGCTGTGTCAATGGGAGTGTTAATTCCAACTGGAGTTTTAAAAGTGATAAAGAGTCCTGTGGCACCTTATAGACTAACAGACGTATTGGAGCATAAGCTTTCGTGGGTGATGACATGCATCCAAAGAAGTGGGTATTCACCCACGAAAGCTTATGCTCCAATGCGTCTTTAGTCTATAAGGTGCCACAGGTCTCTTAGTCTGGATCTGTAAAAGTGGCAAACACAGCTACCCCTCTGATACTGGAGTTTTAAGTTATTCTCCATAATTTTTACTGACTAAAACAATTTAGCATCATCAGCAAATTTCACCAGATTGCTAACCATTTATTTCTATAAATCATGAAGTTAATTAAAACACTGGGGGTAAATACTCCACCACTTACCTTTCCACTTTGAGGAGAACTGTTAAGATTTTTCAAGGGGAAGTGATCTGTAAAACAGTAGTACTATAGTATTTTTCTTGTGTCCCTTATTTCACTTTAAACTAGGGAAATCTGATTATTATTTTATTGCACAATATAAGGAGTTTGTGTTACTTCTAGTACATGATAGTCTTTATTTTCCTTAGTTTTAGTAATTAGTTAACAAAAGTATTTTGATTTTTATATACAAGTGCTTATTAATTATTTTATCATGAGAAAAATGAGTGAGATCCAAGTGTTCTATTAAAGCATTTCAGTCTGGAAATTTTCTTATAATTGGCTTGGCAAGTGGAATGAGTGAGATTAGTTGCTAATGAGAAGATAAGTATAGTAATTTTTGCATGATATAAACCTGTGATTGTCAGTAGGTAGAAAAAGGAAGTTAGATTATTTTCCATGAGACCTTGCTGCTTTGTGAGAAATCATTAACATCTTCTGATATTGTAAATTAGGTTATTTCACACCTGTATTTTTATCACTAACCATTAATGCTCCAGCCACAGATTCTGATGTTTTGCTAATTAGGGAGACATTAATGAAGTAAGGGATATGAACAATCATTTATGGCTTGTTCTAGTAATCTAAACAAAAACCTAATTGCATAAATTTATCTTGTACGTCCACCCGTTGGCAGGATATTTGTGAAATGCAGCAAGTGTCAACTTTTCACAAGCAACAGGTGTGACCTATATACATTCACAAGTCTTTCTAATGTTAAATTGCAAATAACTTGACTTGACTCATTATATGAAGTGATAGATTAATGGCTTGTTGAAATCCAGGGGCTCCTGTAAGCAAGGATTTTGCATTTATGCTCTGGTTCATTTTCCTTGAATTATTTATGTAGCTAGTTTCTGCTAGGTAACTACTGTGTGTTATTATTCTGAACGTCTACTGATTGTTCACAGATTTCAACATCGTTAAGTTTCTGTGTGAACAAAATGAGGCACTTCTCATCTCCTGTTTCAAATTCAAATGTATTGTCCTCATCCTCAAGGGCCTTCAAAATCCCTGACCCTGCCTAACTCTCAGCTTTCATCTTCTCCTCCTGTCTTTCCCACTGTTCTCTCTACCCAAACCACCCTGGCATGGTACCATTCCCTATTTATTGCCTCTTAATGATTTCTGTATCAGATTTCCTTAATTTAGAAGTAAAAATAGTTATCTAATTTAGCAGCCCTGAGATATAAGAGTCAAGCTAGCATTTTAGCTTCTTATTCATCACCACCAGTAATGAAGTCTTTACAGACCAAATCGTACCCTCGCTGAGACCTGTGCAACCCAACTGATCTCAGTGTATTTACATAGATTTAACTGAATAGAACATAACAAACAATTCTGTTAATGCACAAGAAGGAACGGAATCCAGGTCATTGTTGCAGCTTGGGGCAGTCTGGGCTCGAGGCTGCCCGGGCTCGAGGCTTCAGCCCCTGCGGCTCCTGCAGGGGCTCAGGGTGACCCAGTAGGAGCTTCTTCCATGGCTGGGGCACCCATTTTTCCTGGGGGCTCCCAAATTGGTCAGGGTCACTTGCCTTAATCTGTCCCTGGCATGGACTCGCAGCTAAAAGCCCCCAGCTGGGCCACTCCGAGCAGCATGGAGGAGATCCTGCCCACCTCCAGCTCCAGGGGAACCTCCTCTACCTGCAGGAAGCTGGGCGGGTCCTGCCTTCAGAGCCCAGCTCTGAAAGCAGCACAAAATTGAGGGTGGCAATCTGGGGACCCCCCCTACAAAAACTTTGCAACCCCTCTCCCGATCCCATTTTGGGTCAGGATCCCTATGGTTACAACACTATGAAATTTCAGATGTAAACATCTGAAATCATGAAACTGACCAATTTTAAAACCCTGTGGCCATGACATTGATCAGAAAGGACCGAGAATTTGGCAGGGCCCTAATTATGTATCAGTCTGAGATACGGTGAGGATATGAAGGTTTTAATAGATACTAACATCTGAAAGAGGGATCTTTTTTGCCTCAAAGCCTGTGACTTATATCTGTTTCTTGGCCAACAGATGTTATTACATTATCTACGTTGTTCAGAGCTACTCAGGTACAAATTTGGGAAAGAACTGAAAAACAACATTTCAAAAGACTTAATTAGGCATTCCGTCATTTGGGGGGTTTAGTTATTGTAAAAAGTAACAGGAGTTTTTTCATGAAGTCATAAAACTAGGAAAAATTCTAAGAAAAAAGGCAGGATTCTTTTTTAAAGCAAAGCAATATCAAAATTTGCCACCTTTGCAAGCTTATGAAAACACAGAAGCAATGTTAAATTACTAGTCTCAAAATACACCAGTTAATTATTCCAGAGCTAAAGTGCTAAATAAAAAAGTGAAGTAAACAGTTTTCTTAGAGGAGTGTTCTTGGAAGAGAGTTATGGTTAGATAAAAAATCTTGCACCAAGGCATGTTATGAAATAGTGCCCACTATGTATGAAGCAGTCAAAAGTTAATACAGCTAATTGCTGGATTTTTAAAAAAAACTTACTTTATCACTTGTTTCTTTGGAGGGACTGATCAGAAATGATATACTGTCAGTTGCCTTCTAGCTGGAATTATTTTGAAGTTTAGGTTTAGATTCCAAATAACTCAAATCTTTCTTCACGGAAATTACCACAAGTGTAGTGTATTCTTGTCAGTAGCAGTTTGATCCTATAGCTGCTAGGTTTCTTTAGCAAGTAGGCAGATACTTTAACATGAATGATGGGTTATGAAATTCCATTTATAGGAAGTAAACATATTTTAGGTTAATAGTTCTTATAACTGATGCCAATTAAAGGAAAGAAAATGAATTATTTTTCTCTTGATAGCTCTCCTTGAATAGCTGTCTCACTGGGATTGTGGAGAGATGTTTGCTAGCCATGCCTACTAATCTGTGATATTATATCTAGTATGAAAGGAAGTGGCATGTCCCTGTTAAGTCTTTTTATACTTGCACTTTTGGCCCTAGGGAAATTGTTCTTGGCTTTTCTGTATCATTTAAGATGTGTGTAAAGGAGCTCACATCCAAGTGTTAACTCTTTTGAATAGAACACCAGCACTGATTCAAAAGTATTTTTTTGTCTCTAGTGCCAGAAAGAACTTCCTCTGCCATCTCTCAGCTAAGCCTCCCAAGTACTGTTCACAAACTCCAGGCAGAAAGATAAACCAGCTCAGAACTTCTTCCACTGATCCAAGACCCATCATGTTAAAGCACATAAGAGAAAGGAGTGGTTTCTCAAACAGCCAGAACCCAAACTTTTGAGGGCCAGTCTTTGAAGAAATAGCTTAATATGTTCTCTGAAGTTTGAGTCAGAAACTTCCAAGTGATTTTTAAGGCTAACCCTATGTAGAGCATATTGCAGTAATCCACTCCTAAGGTAACAAAAGCATGAATAATTATGGCAAGGTGAATATCAGAGAGAATAGGTGATGATCAGTTTATCAGGAGTAGACAAAAAAGCAGCATAGGCCATCAAGGCTATGTGGCAATCCTGGAGTAATTAAGACCCATAAAGTACCTCTAAATTGCTAATCTCAGGGATAAGTATGGGGGAGCTCCTTCAGTAACATTAGAAGACCTCCCCATCAGTATGTCCTGCTTTATGATCTAGAGCAGATGCTTTTGCCAGCTTACCAGTGTCACCTTCAAGTTGTCTGGCTTGAGCTCAAGCTTTCCTACTTTTCCCCCTACTTTTTTCTCACATTCCTAGATCCCATCTTTTTCCACAAGAAGGTTGTTCAGTATATCCAGCTGTGTTGAAGTACCATTCCTGATCAGAATAAAGGATTCATGGTTATTCACTCTAAAGATGTCCTTGTTCTCTTTTGGGTACTGCTCCTTCTGAACACATTGAACATCTCACATATCTCTATTAGCTTAAATATAATCTTTCTTTTGTACATTCAGAAAAAAAAATACCGAACTAATACTAAGCCTCTTCCCTTTGTACCTACAGCATGAAGAATTAACCTTTTTCTGAGTCTTCCTGCTGAAACTTCCAGTGATGTAGAGCAGTGGTGCCTATACTTTTCCTGTTGGGCCCCCCTTACCAGTAATGGAATCTATCTGTGCTCCCGCCCCCATTACTGCACAGTTGGCTCAGCAGAGAGGCTTGGGCAGACAACAGAGCTAGGGGCAGAACTGGGGATGAGGGAGAAGCTGGGGCTAGAGCTGGGCAAGTGGCAGAATGGGAATGAGGGCAGAGCTGGGCTTGGGATGGAGCAGGGGGAAGAATGGAGCTGGAGCTGGGCTGGGGCTAGTGCAGGGGGCAAAGTGGAGCTGTGGCTGGGGATGGAGAAGAGTTGCAGCTGGGGCCGGAGCTGGGCTGGGGGCAGAGTGGGGCTGGGTGGTGCTCCTGCCCCCTGTGGGGGCTGGCCTGTGCCCTGCTGTGCATGCCCTCAAATGTTCCTCTGTGTCCCCCTACGGGGGCACGCCCACAGTTTGTGGACCATGATGTAGACGGAAAGGGTAAAGAAACAAATATCAGTTTCCCTAAGGGGATCATTCAACTCTAGAAGTTCTGTTATGGATAATAGCAATTGAGCATGTGAAACAGTTTAAACATTTCTTCAGAACTTGTCTTATTCTGGAGTACATAAGAATGGCCATACTGGGTCAGACCAATGGTCCATCTAGCCCAGTATCTGTCTTCTGACAGTGGTCAGTGCCAGGTGCTTCTGAGGGAGTGAACAGGACAATTTATCAAGTGATCCATTCCCTGTCATCTAGTTCCAGCTTCTAGCAGCCAGAAGTTTAGGGACATCCAGAGCATGGGCTTGCGTCCCTGGCCATCTTGGCTAATAGCCGTTGATGGGCATATCCCTAATTACTTTAACTGATTTCAGAGTAGCAGGCGTGTTAGTCTGTATTCGCAAAAAGAAAAGGCACTCTAAGGTGCCACAAGTACTCCTTTTTTTTAACTGAGTTATACTTTTGGCCTTCACACCATCCCTGGCAACGAATTTCACAGGTTGACTGTGGGTTATGTGGAGAACTATTTCCTTATATTTGTTTTAAGCCTGCTGCCTATTAATTTCATTGAGTGACACCAGATTCATGTGTTATGTAAAGGGGTAAACAACACTCCTCTATTCATTTTCTGTGCATCATTAATGATTTTATAGACCTCTATTCTATCTTCCCTCAGTCATCTGTTTTCCAAGATGAACAGTCTCAGTCTTTTTAATCTCTCCTCATATGGAAGCTGTTCCATACCCCTTATAATTTTTGTTGCCCTTCTCCATACTTTTTCGAATTCTCATATCTTTTTCTGAGATGAGGTGACCAGAATTGCATGCAATATTCAAGCTGTGGCTGTACCATGGATTATATAGTGGCATTATGATATTGACTGTCTTACTATCTAGCTTTTTCCTAATGTGTCCTAATAGTCTGTTAGCTTTTTTGACTGCTGCTGACCATTGAGCAGATGTTTTCACAGAACTATCCACGATTACTCCAAGATCTTTCTTCAGTGGGAACAGCTTATTTAGACCCCATCATTTTCTATGTATAGGTAGGATTGAATTTCATTTGCCATTTTGTTACCCAGTTTTGTGAGATCTCTCTGTAACTCTTTGCAGTCTGCTTTGGACTTAAATATCTTAAGTAATTTTGTATTGTCTGAACATTTTGCCATCTCACTGTTTACTCCTTTTTCCAGATCATTTATGAATATGTTAAATAGCAGTGATCCCAGTATAGATCCTCGGGGGACCGTAATATTTACTTCTCTCCTCAGTGTAAACTGGCTGCTTATTCCTTTTTGTTCCTGTCCTTTAACCAGTTACTGGTTTGTGAGAAGACCTTCCCTCTTATCCCACGACTCCTTACTTTGCTTAAGAGCCTTTGTTGAGGGACCTTGTTAAAGACTTTCTGAAAGTCCAGGTACGCTATATCCACTAGATCACCCTTGTCCACATGTTTGTTGACCTCCTCAAAGAACTGCAATAGATTGGTGAGGCATGATTTCCCTTTACAAAAGCTGTGTTGACTCTTCCCCCAACATATCGCGTTTATCTGTGTGTCTGATAATTCTGTTCTTTGCTATAGTTTCAAACAGTTTGCTTGGTACCAAAGTTAGGCTTGTAAATTAGGCCTGTAATTAACAGGATCGCTTCTGGAGCCTTTAAAAGAAATTGATGTCACATTAGCGATCCTCTAGTCATCTGGTACAGAGGCTGATTTAAATGATAGGGTACATACCATAGTTAATAGTTCCACAATTTCATATTTGAGTTCCTTCAGAACTCGTGGGCGAATACTATCTGGTCCTGGTGACTTCTTACTGTTTAATTTATCAGTTTGTTCTAAAACCTCTTCTACTGACACTTCAATGTGGGACAGTTCCTCAGATTTGTCACCTAAGAATGGCTCAGGTGTGGAAATCTCCCTCACATCCTCTGCAGTGAAGACTGATGCAAAGAATTCATTTAGCTTCTCCACTACAGCCTTGTCTGTCTTGAGTGCTTCTTTAGCACTTCAATCATCCAGTGGCCCCACTGATTATTTGGCAGGCTTCCTGCTTCTGATGTACTTAAAAAAATGTTGGTGGTTAGTGTTTGTGTCTTTAGGTAGCTGCTCTTCAAAGTCTTTTTTTGCTTGCCTAATTATACTTTTACACTTTACTTGCCAGAGTTTATGTCCCTTTGTTTTCCTCAGTAGAATTTTACTTCCAATTATTAAAGGATGTCTTTTTGTCTCTAATCATCTCCTTTTCTCTATTTAGCCATGGTGATATTTTTTGGTCCTCTGATTTTTTATTTGGGGTATACATGTAGTTTGAACCTCTATTATGGTGTTTTAAAAATGTTTCCATGCAGTTTCCATGCATTTCACTCTTGTGACTGTTCCTTTTCATTTCTGTTTAACTAGCCTCCTCATTTTTGTATAGTTCCCATTTTTGAAGTTAAATGATGGTGTGGTGGGCTTCCTTGGTATTTTCCTCCCACAAGGATATTATATTTACTAATTTTTAAATGTATGTTACTACCTTTTCATAAATGCCTTTTTAATACATAACATTTTTGTAGCACTTTATATCTTCAAAGCATTATTCAAACATAAACTAATGCTTAAAACAGTCTTTTGAGGTAAGTAGGTAACTATATTACTATTATCCCATTTTACTGATTGAGACTGAAGAACAAGGAGAGTAAGTTACTTGGCCAGAATTAACCAAATGAGTCAGTGAGTAAACATGTTCTTCACTTATGTTAGTTCATTGTTACTTAACTGAAATATAGAGCATATTATTCAAAATTCTGTTGCCTCTAAATCAATCACTTTCATATGAACACTTATCAAATTATGAAATAGCTATTTAAAGTTCCTTTCAAAATGATGGAGAGAATATTAAATTGAAACTTGAGCAAAATCAGCTAAATTCAAAAGCTGTTGCAGCATGTATCAAAAGCTTAATGTGGTAGTGAAAATGAAACATTAAATGCATTTTTTTTTACTGTTTTCAAAGATGACAAACCTTCCCCAGAGGAAACTTTAAAAATGTAGTTAAGCATACAGTGTATGAGGATGCTTTGTAAAACAGATACAAGATGATTATGTTATTGCTGTTAGCTAATTGTTAGTGAGGACAAATTTGTGGCCTGATCCTGTAAACATACACATGAGTAATTTTATTCATTGTCCCTTGACTAATAAAGTACGGTAATATATTTACAAATATTGGGAAGAGATGTAAGAGAGTACCTTTGACTTAGCCATATTTGTGAAAATCCAAGGAATACTTATACTTGATTGGAATGTTTTATTTGACAAGTTGATTAATGTATGTAGGTATATGGATGCTAGTATAGCATCCACCTCTGTCATAATTTTTAAGGGTTATTTACCCCAAGAAGCACTGACTTTTTCAACAGCTTTCTTAAGGTTTAGAATTAATAATACTGAATATTAAAATACTAATGCTGGGGCTACTTGATACCTAATTACCTGAAAGAGCATCTTGTTCCTTGTGATATACTGTCGTACTTGGGATCAGCAGAGAAACTTGAGCTGGAGTTCCCTCAATACAATGGAGATGGAATTGCTAGCAGGGCATTCTCTGTCAAGTGTCCTCCATTTTGAAAATTCCCCTCCTCTCCCACCTTGTCTGCCATACCCCAGATTTGTTAACTTTCCAGGTACTCTTTGTTGAGGATGTTGAGGAAGGTGTTGGCTGAATGGACATTCTTTTATTTATGTTGTAATTTTTAATTTATGGGATAGAGAACCAGAGCACTGGATATGTGCCTGCAGATGTGTTTTAATTATTTGAATAAATAAATAAATTTGTCAGTGCTCACAATGAGCAATTTTATGCCTTCTTTGTCTAACTTATAAGGGGTGTGTGTGCGTACATACTCACATACAGAGTAAATGCTTAGCAGTTCTAAAATAATGTTAATATTTAGGATTTTCTTTAAATATCCTTGTACTGTCTGGGGAAGAAAGATTATGTAAAAAACATTATGTAATCTACTATTAAGTGTCAGAGCCCTGGAATTCTGTGGCAGTTCAGTGCAAGAAGAAAACTTTTCACATATTAGTTCAGAAATACTGATGCTAACTATCCCTGTTTCCCTTTGACAGTGCACTATGAGTAAAATAACATAGGATTTGCAATGTCAGATTAGATCATTGGTGTCTTTTACTATATTCTGCAGAATTTAAACATTTTCTGGTTCTCCTGACGTTCTTCCCTTGTTTCACAAAATAATCTGACCCTCACTTTAAATCCATTGAACCAGAAAAATTAGCTTAGATTGCTAGACACATAAACATGGCGATCTTTTTCATTTTTGAAACTTAAATGTTGGCAGTTCAACATGATGTCTATAATTCTTCCGGAAAATGCATGAAAGGCATGACTGTCCATTAACATTTTTAGCAGGGCAATATAGGCGGGTATGAATGATGCTTTAGAAATAATTATGACCATTTATATCATTGATATATTCCTGTTATACAGTTGCAACAAATCTTGTACACAATATGTCATGTAAGGTGTCAATGGAAAAGTTATGATTTGCTAAGGATGCTTATCCTGTTTATATGCATGTATCATCTTTGTATCTGAAGTTGTGAATATTGGCTATGTACTGGTATTATACACATGTGTTGTTATCCTGGGTAACACCCCCCAGATAGAATTTACATTGAGGCCAGACAGAAATATATTGATGGCCCATCAAAGACACTTAGCTCTCACAATGGGCCATAGAAGAAACTCATCCCACCCAGTAGGTCTTCCTTCAGACTCCGAGAGGTGAATAGCTACCCCTTGGAAGTCATCAAAGCATATACGGTCATATGATATGCTCCTGTGTCCCTAGACTCCATCTTGGGCCAGTAACTTTCCACAAACAGAGGCTGTTGCCTTTGTTTGTGACAGTAAAATTCCATGCACATGGCAGAGAATATAAAAGGACCCCCCGAGATATCTCCATTTTGTCTTAATTTCCTGCTTCATTTCTCTGGGCTGGATTCTAACAAGGAAGCTTTGCACAAGGACTGATGAACCCCAGTATGTCTGGGTAAATCTAGAGAGACTTTTGCAAGCTCACAGTTTATTCCATCACTGCTATGTTTCTGATCTATGAACAATGAAAAATTACCTGTATGTATATGATCTATTAACCATTTACAACTCTCTTCTTTTCTTTTATTATTAAACCTTTAGTTTTTAATTACTAAAGGATTGGCATCAGTGTGATTCTTGCGTAAGATTTGAGTTACATATTGACCTGGCTAAGTGGCTGATCCCTTGAGATTAGAAGGCCCTATATTTGATTAAATTGTTTTTCAGTAACCACTCATCATAGAGTCTAGTATCTGGGTGGTGGGTCAAGGTCTGGAATGCCTAAGGAGACTGCATTGTTGGCTTCTTGTTAACCAGTGTGGTGAGACAGAAGTTTACTTTTGTTAATCTAATGATAGAATAACCACCATTCTGGAGTGAGTCTGCCCCATTTCTCAGCAGTCTGTCCTGAATTTGGTATTCTCAGCTGTGACCCTCTGAGGCACGGTGACAGTATGCTCTAATAAATAAAAGGAGATTTACTCATCCAGGAAGAGAAGATTCTTGTTAACTTTGTTTCAGTAAGTCCTCTAGAGATATATTTAGTCAAATATGCCTGTTTCCCCTTATGAGAGAAGAGGGACTATCCTATAGTTTGCAATGATATAACAAATCACAGGAAAGAATAGACATGCACAAAAACCATATTCATTAAAATGGAGGAGACCAGCTGATCATATATCATGATTTAAGCAATATTTCTGATCTCATACTCTCTGAGATTAATAATTACAAGATAAAAGCCCTGTATTTAGTACTGTATTCCTTAACTGGTTTGGACATTTATTTTACTTTACAGTGATTTAATATTTACTGAATTTACTGTGTTGTATGTCCTAGTGCTCCTGAGGAAATTCTGAACTATTGCATGTGTGCAGAATTCATGTGGCATGCAGAATATTTTCCTAACAGAAAATATGTTCTGCCAAAAAGGTGTTGTAGTTACTCCTTTTGCCCACCAGGGGCTGCTGTGGTGACAGAACAGAGACTAGCCACTCCCGGGCCAGTGCCAGCTGTGGAAAGGGAGAGAGCAGTGGCTGCCTTCCTCACAGCACCCTGCCTGTGGGACCAGGTCAGGAGGCAAGGGATATGGGGGGATGCACAGCATGGGGCACTCGGAGCTGCTGGGGGGGCGTGTCACAGACTGGGGTTCAGAAGGGCTCATGGAGGGGAACAGACTGGGGCAGGGGCTGGATGGGAGTGGGGGCACAAGGGCACATGGGGATAAGGGGGTGGCAGAGTGGGGGTGCAGGGCCACATGGGGATTAGAGGGTGGATGAGTGGGGGTGCAGGGCCACATGAAAATGGGGGATGGGGTTCAGGGACACATGGGGAGGAGGGTGGCTGAGCAGACAGGGTCTGCATGGGGAAGGCTCCCTAACAATTGCTTCCCCTCCCTCCCCCAAAAAAACCCTGTTACATACTTCTCACACCCAACAACCCTTCAGGTTTACACCCAAGCTCCTTCCCAGCAATTACTTCCCTCTCCCTCAGCTCCTCTGTTACCCCTAACTCCCTCAAGCCTTTTCACTGCTTTTCAGGGGTGCAGGAAATACATTTCTGTATTCTATTTTAAATAAATTATTACTCAAAATTCTGTAATAATATTGCTATAAGGAATCTATTTGTCAAAAAACATTTCCTGAATCTTTTTTGTTGTCTATATTGTTACAGATATACTTATTGACAGGTATTTTGAAATAAATTACCAAAATAATTGAAACTGGCATGATTATGTTGTGTTATTTTGAGAAATAAAATATGCAGAATTTTGGAGAATTTTAAAGTATTGTGTGCAACATTTTTTAATTTTGTGGCACAGAATTCCCCCCGGGGTAGTCCTAGTCAATATGGCTATTTTTACTATTAACAGAATTTATACGTCTAAGCTAAATTGCAATATCTGGAGATGTGAGAAATTTTGTACTGAAATTATATGAAATTGATTCAGTGCCATATACCCAGGCTTTGTAACTTTAAAAATACGATTCAATAAACTTTAGCTAATACTAAAAGTTTTATGCACATTAGCACATCAGAGACATATGCTATATTTTATTTTTTAATTTGTGCTTTTGTATACAAACACCTAAAGAGAAGTGTAGCTCTAATTTCCTTAGTGTATGGTGGGAACATTTTAAAATGTCAGAGCAAATAGTTCTTATTTTTCTGTTTCATTGTTTCACATAAAACACTTAACACTAATGGAAAAGTTAGTTTCAGTGGGTAATTTGTCATATATAAATTATATGAGAAGTGTTCTATTCAAATGGTGTTTGACTATTTTTGGTGTTTCTAGAATAAAATATTTATTAGTACTAAGGCTATTAAACATTGCAGGGCTACATATTATAACTATAGCTTGAGGGGAAATAGACATACTGTACTACTTGTTTTCACTTGAGTGATATTAGTTCATTTATTTTTACTTTGTTATGCTTTTAGGGAAATAAAATAACATTGTAAGGAAGGTTTTCAGGAAAAAAAAATGGAGTTTAGGTTTTAATTGATCTGCTGAAGCAGGTATCTACAGCCAATGCTGACATTTAAGCAGGATGGAAGTTATCTGGATGGTCAAAAAATCTTGAAGACGTTGATAAGGACAACCATGGCCACTGGGAACTGCGGGCGGCTGTGCAAATGTAAACAAATGGTCTGATGGGCTGCATGCAGCCCACAAGCCACAGGCTGGTGACCACTGTGTTATGTGCTCATCCCCTGCTCTCACATACCAGGCATTTAACTGGTTCCAGTGTGCGGACACAAGGCTCTCAACATATAACCAATAACTTGCAATAGACAGTCCTTGAGTTAGGACTCAGCTCACTTTTCGTCCCCACACAGTGGTTACCAAAAGGGTCTCCATCTCCTATAGGCACAAGATCCACCAGCAAAATCCTGGGTGTCATTTACCTCTGGGAGGTGGACTTTTTAGCCTTTATCCTCACTAGACACCAGACACAAGTTGCAATGAGCTAAACAGTCTTACTTTCCTAGTATTAAATTTTAAAGTCCTGTTGGTTTGAACCTGACTGTGCTTCCGTAACGCTGTAAGGAAGACAAAAAGACCATCTGGACCTCAGCCAATTTGCCCCAACAGGAAAAATTCCTTCCTGATCTTAAACCAGCCAAATGAGCATACTCACAGCATCCTAAAAACACGGCTCCTATACTAGTAAGGGGAGGCAGGGTCCTGCAGATAAAATAGGCAAGAGGCTTTTAAAATGCCCCAGAGAATTTAAATAGGCAGGGCTGGGGGCATGCAAGAGCCAGTCAGCCCACCCAGTCCTCTTAACCCCAGCCAATGGGAAGGTGGAGGACCTGAAGAAGGAAGGGCCAGCCTTTGTTTTGCCAAGTAAGTGTTCTCACATTGCCACACACACTCACATTCCCTCCTCTCCAACCAAGATCCCTCTCCCACTGAATATGGGCATGGGGTGGTGGGGTGTTTTTGTTTGTTCTTGTAAGTTAAAATTCTTGTAAGTTAAAAACTTTAAAAGTGCTTAGCCTGCGTTGCACTTTTTTATCTCATAATGATATATGATCTATATCATCATTCATAAGAACTTTGATTGTATAACTATAGATATAATATCTGCTTTATGATGAAAGGAATGTAACTTAGTAGTCATTGCTATTCTATAGTGAGTTTCTGAAGCAGCAGGAGAGAGATTATTTTGCAAATCGTAATATAATACCAGATATGATCTAGCCTGAACCTGTAATATCTGTCCCCTCACAGAAATGACATTTAATTATGGTAATATCTTTCCTGATAGCTGATACACAGCATGGTGTATGTTAAAATTATGCAGTTTGTGGTAAAATATTTTAGAGCATTGTTTAAAAATATAAAGAATGAAAATGTTCGCACTTTGGGGAAAACGCTAAGAAACTTCTATTAACTGTAGGGACAACAGCTTGGGGTTTGTTTTCTTTCTTTCCCCACAAAGGTAAAATAATTTGACAAACACTGTCAAATATGGTAACCCCATCTAATTCCTTCACTGCACATCTTAATCCCTGATGGACTCTTCTCAAATAGATGGGCTGTGAGGTTAGGGAGTTTTTAGATGTGACGCCTTTGCAGCAGTCTCCCACTGACAGATGCAGTGACCTTATCATACAGACAGCTCAATCCAGTGTGACAGCCCAGCCATCTGGCTTGTATCGATTATAATTGATTTAAAGAAACTGATCCTCCAAAGCTTGGTGCAGTTAAACCCCACAGCTAAACTGACATACATTTTATTTGGAGATTTGAATCTTAAGGATTTTTTCCTTTCATTACAGACTGATTTCTAAACCACAGTTTTAAAAAATGGTTGTAAAACAGTCTGCCTTTGTTTTTTCAAACAGTATATTTAAAACTCAAGACAGAGGCAGTTCAAACTCCAGGGGGAAGGGACAAGAACTGGAATTCACTACTATTGAAATAGCTAATGACTGCCCATTTTTTAAAAAATGACAGGCTCTTTTGTATGCTTCCACAAATTGAGGATAAATGTACTCTTCAGTTCTCCAACACTGTTTACTGCTTTCATGAAAATGTTATGTTACATATATATGTGTGTGTATATATACTATGACAAAGTTCCTCCTCTGCCTTGGTAGGTCCTGCGCTTATTGGCGGATTTTCTTGACTCTGAGGTTCACGGCAGCCCTCAGTTTGGCCACTTTCGTGGCTCAAATCTGCTGTTCACTCAGTTAGCCTCATCACTGGCCAGCATGGAAAAAGGAAGAAGAAAAATCCCCGCAGTCTTTGCTGATCCACCTACTGGATCGGGGAACAGGCCAGAGACCTTCCCCTCTGGTGGAACCCACACAGTCCAGTTCAACTCCTCCAGTATCAAGTAGGGAGTTGGAGGGATGGGGGGAACCAGGCCCGCCCTCTACTCCACGTTCCAGCCCAGGGCCCTGTAGGTTGCAGCTGTCTACAGTGGCTCCTGTAACAGCTGCGTGACAACTACAACTACCTGGGCTACTTCCTCATGGCCTTCTCCCAACACCTTCTTTATTCTCACCACAGGACCTTCCTCCTGATGTCTGATAATGCTTGTACTTCTCAGTCTTCCAGTAGTGTGCCTTCTCACTCTCAGCTTCTTGCGCCTCTTGCTCCCAGCTCCTCGCACGCACCACAAACTGAAGTGAGCTCCTTTTTAAACCCAGGGGCCCTGATTAGCCTGCCGTAATTGATTCTAGCAGCTTCTTGATTGGCCTGGTTGTTCTGGAACCTTCCCTGTTACCTTACCCAGGGAAAAGGGACCTACTTAATCTGGGGCTAATATATCTGCCTTCTATCACTCTCCTGTAGCCATCTGGCCTGACCCTGTCACAATACGTAATATGTATATAACTGTCCACAACCCAGCTATGTCTTATGATAATGTATTTCATCGTATAGATAAGTGAAAATATATAACAATGCACACAAATTATATGCAACAATATATATACTGGCTGTGCCAGTTTTCTCCTTTAAGTTTTAAATCACAGAACCTATCTAGAATAACCTTAATATTTTTTTAGTTGTATTTTCCTATGCAGTTCAATAGATTGTATTACAATAAAACATCTGGAATATTTTATTTTAATTTTGAAATCTGTTACTTAACATTTAATCAAAAAAGTAGTATTTCTAATAGTGAAGAACTGTAGTATTAGTTTCTGGTATGAAACAAAGTCCTGGAGAATGTCTGGCTTAGGGGTGGGAAAGTTTGGAGTGAACCATACACTGTGAAATGCTACTATATAGTCCCCTCTATCCTGAAGGATCCCAAAGCACCAAACAGGAAACACTTCACCTAACGTTAGAGTGCTGCCACCTCTGAGTAGGAATGTAGCAGATGTTTAACACTGTACAGTAATGCTACACAACAGTTTAAAACAGGTGGTGAAGAATGTTGTATTTGAAAGAAATTGCAAGGCATTCAGCATACTGCAAAGATTGAATGGGCATGGAGTTTAAATTATTCTCTCATTTCTAGAGGTGATCCCTTCGGGTCAGGTTTTAAGTACATTATCTGTGCAAGCATGCATACCTGCTCACAGATTATACCTGTTTTGTGGGTAGAGGGCTTTAGTCTGCAGTGCTGTCAGTTCAGCACTTTTCAGAAACTCTAATGGGGAGATCGTCAAAGTCACAAAGGAGAGTTAGAAGTTAAGTTTTTAAGTCTCATCCAAAAGATGACATCTGTGATGCCACAGTGGCCATTACATCATCCTTGAGAGAACCACTTTCTTGAGGTCTCAGGACCAATGGGAAGAAATATTAAAATCTACCTATGTAGAAACAGGCTGGGGAATCCAAAAAAGACAACATAATCATGATGCAGCAGAGTACTGTTCTTCTGGAAAATAAGAATGTAAGGAACATGAAGGGGCCAATGTGTCCTCACTAGAGTACTTGCAGATCGGAAGTTTTTAAAAGATAAAACTCCAAAATCCACAACCAATACTGTAAATGGAAAAGGGAAGAGGCATCCAAACAAATGCACTGTTTATTAAGACTTGCAAGAAAAAGATAAAGAAAAGGAAAAAATAGTTAATGATAACTAGATGTGTTGAGGGATTATGAAGAGTTTTTGTGTATGGTGAGAAAGGTGCTGTGAAGAAGGGAGTTCTATAAAAATGAAAGGGATAAAATTAATTATAAATTCAAAAGTAGCTAAAATACCAAAGTCCTTTAGAAAATATTATTCAAAGAGAAAAATAAAGCAAGCAATTTAAACAACTAAGAAGTGTGGAAGACCTTACAAAATAGTTATTGATAAAGAGAAATTAAAATATGTGTTTAGGTAACCCTCCCCTCCCTCTGAAGAAGGATAGATGTGCCTCCTTGTGGAAGTAGGCAACATTGCCCCTAACATTTGATGAAAGTTACTAGAGTGAAGTGTTTCAGAGTAGCAGCCGTGTTAGTCTGTATCCGCAAAAAGAAAAGGAGTACTTGTGGAACCTTAGAGACTGACAAATTTATTTTTTGAGCACAAGCTTTCATGAGCTACAGCTCACTTCATCGGATGCATTCAGTGGAAAATACAGTGTATTTATATACACAGAGAACATGAAACAATGGGTGTTACCATAGACACTGTAACAAGAGTGATCAGGTAAGGTGAGCTATTACCAGCAGGAGAGCAGGGGGTGGAGGAAAAACCTTTTGTAGTGATAATCAAGATGGGCCATTTCCAGCAGTTGACAAGAACATCTGAGGAACAGTGGTGGGGAGGGGGGTGGAATAAACATGGGGAAATAGTTTTACTTTGTGTAATGACCCATCCACTCCCAGTCTTTATTCAAGCCTAAGTTAATTGTACCTGATCACTCTCATTACAGTGTCTATGGTAACACCCATTGTTTCATGTTCTTTGTGTACATAAATCTCCCCACTGTATTTTCCACCGAATGCATCCGATGAAGTGAGCTGTAGCTCACAAAAGCTTATGATCAGATAAATTTGTTAGTCTCTAAGGTGCCACAAGTACTCCTTTTTTAGAGTGAAGTGATATACTGCTCTTTTCTCCAGGAGCTTACCATGCTGCCTTTGCTGGTTTCACAGGTTTTGTGGGCCTGGGAGCTTGTATGGCATTTTGTTTTGGTTACGCTAGATTGCCAAATTGACCATCTATAATTAGGTCTTCTAGTGAAAGTGGACATTGGGGGGGAGGGAGAAAGCTGCAAATGTTCCTTTTGAAATTCTGCAGTAGAGTAGTACTGTGGGTCCAGTTACATCAGCTGTAGAAGGTCAACTATAGTTTATCTATAAACACCATAGATTAAAATCTGTGTTTCAGGAGTATAGTTGCCAGTCTTGATGATGGTCATAGCAGTAAAGATTTAAAAAAATGTTTAATAAAACTTGATAGTCAAAAATACTTAAAACAAAAAATAGTAAACACTGGTGTTCTGGGAATTTGGCAGCTAACTTTTTGAATTAGTACAGTAAGCTCAGTAGACTCATAAGAGCAAAAACATTTATGGTAAAGTAATCCACTTTTTGCTCAGCTGTCTTCATTTGCTATGGCATGGTTAATGTCTTATTTCACTGTGCAAGCTGCATGTACTGTGCAGCATTGTCCTCTGACCCAGAAAGGTAGCTAGTGGTTGAAATATCAACAAGCCACCAATTCACTATCTAAAATGCAAAAGAGACCCTGCTTTGACCTCCAGGCTGTGTGTACTTTGAAAATGTTTTCAGGTTCTTATAGAATCAAAACTTTGGAAAATATAGTTGTTGAAAGGTGAAATCTTTTAGTGGCTAAGAACATTTCATTTGCAGATCAAATCTTTTTTTATTGATTGGAATTACTTGATTGCAAAGTTAATTATTTAAAATGAGATTTTCCCCCTTTGGTCTATTATTACATATTGCTTTATTAATTTAAGAATTTCATCATGTGATTATATATGCAGTTGTGTATGTATTATATTATACTATTAAGCACTGACTTTGAGCCAAAAACAAAACCGTTATGAATTCAAACTAATGTAGTTTGCATTTATAATGCATTTCTGTTGGACATCCAGCACTATTCATTTCTAAGCACCTTGCAAAATGCATTTCTGTCAGACACCCTGAAATCCCACAAGATTCTACAGGATTCCCCAAACTGCATTTAAGGTGATGATATTTTATACAAGCAGAACCCTCTAGAACAGCTGTGTTTAATTGCTTGGCTGCTGCTGAATTTTAAACAGATTATACCTGTCCTTTTGTGCTACCTGCCTAATATAACAGGTGTGTCTTGTCATTCTGTTGATTTGAGTATCTCTGGAAAGCTGCCTCATGGCTATTGAAGTGAAGAACCAGCAACAAAAAGATTAGATTTGTGACAGCTTTTCCACTATTAAATCCTGTTTTTAAGGATTTAGAATTTTATGGCCAAATTTTGTTCCCAGCTAAGTTTTGGGGTAATAGCATACTTTTTGCTTATCAAATGTGTCTAGGTTTATAACTGCAAAAAAGTAGCAGTAATTTTTGTGTGTGCGCTCACATCCTTTTAAAAAATGGCTCTATTTAATTAATTGAAATGTAGAGTAACTAAAAACTCCGAACTTTTTTTGTTCTTAATAAAGAAAAGCAGTTTACTGCAGTTGCACATGTTTTCAATGATAAATATTAAGTATTCATGGGTAACTTTTGTACGATAAATGCACTGACTCAATAAATGTACTTCTACTTTGATACCAGCAGTTGGCAAGCATTATCAAATACTTTGGGTGTCTTTCACCTTACTCAGGAGCATTGATTTAGGGATCTTTCCTTAGGGTCAGATAGGTATCTCACATATCAAAAATTGAAAATTGAAAGGGTAGTGGAGTAGTGGTAGTCTTCAATCTGTCTCCTACCATGTTTCCTTTCTAAGGTAAAATAACAATAAGAATATGTTGTGATTTTTCTATTTCTGGCAGTATTATGTATAGAAGAATGTTAATAAAGATTCTTGTGTTTCCTTTTTGGGGTTATACTCATATATTTGCGTAATGTTAAAACACCTAAAAAAAATTAGATGACTGCTAAATTGTATAAAACTTCCTAATGGGAAAGACCCTATAAACACTGGACCTCTTGTTAACCCTCCTGTTTGGGGCAACAAAATATCTTGTTAGGTATGGAGTCTCCTTGACTCTTAGCTCTTATGCTAAACTTGCTATATGAATGCAAATTAAGTACAATTTTAAAACTTGAATATAAAAAGTTATGTATGAAATACACAGTCAATGTATTTATACACATTATCAAATATTCAGTGTTTCCAGTAAACATCATTACAGGCAGTGATGAGCTGCCAAAATCTTAACAACAGGTTCCCTCCTCACCCCACGAGGGAGTCGTTGCCCACCCTGGCCCCGCGGGACTCCTGCCACATCCAACCCGCCTGCGTTCCTTGACGCCCGCCCCCCCAGACCTCTGTGCCATCCACCTTCCTCCCTTGTCCCCTGATTACCCCCAGAGCCGGGCAGGAGGGTCTTGTGGGCCACCATAGTGGGTGCCCACCCCTAAGAGCCAGAGGCACCTGCCGGGGGGCAAGGTGGGGAGTCCTGGCGGTGCTTACCTGGGCAGCTCCCAGGAAGCATCCAGCAGGTCCCTCTGGCTCCTAGGGATGGGGGAGCATAGCTGTGGGGGAGCAGGGGGAGCAGCTTATCACATCAAAAGTGGCGCCTTAGGTGCCGACTCCCTGGGTGCTCCGGGGTCGGAGAACCCACGGGGAAAATTTGGTGGGTGCAGAGCACCCACCGGCAGCTCCCCGCCCCACACCCAGCCCCAGCTCACCTCACCTCCGCTCCGCCTCCACCCCTGAATGCGCTGCCCCGCTCTGCTTCTCCGCAACCCCCTCCGCCCCGGCTTCCCGCGAATCAGCTGTTCGGTGGGAAGTTGGGGAGGGCTGAGAAGCAAGCTGCGGCTTCCCGCTCAGGCCGAGGGTGGCGGAGGTGAGCTGGGGTGGGGAGCGGTTACCCTCCCCCTGTTGATTTGTTGATCAACCCCCCCCCCTGCGCTTCCCCCCCCCCCCCGGGTTACCTGCTGCGGCGCAGGCGGCCCTCCTCACGCCCCCGCGCCCCAGCTCACCTCCACCTCCCTGGGCCTGAGCGGGAAGCCGCGGCCTGCTTCTCAGCCCACCCCGGCTTCCCGCGCAAACAGCTGATTCGCGGGAAGCCTGGGGGAGGCGGAGAAGCAGGGCAGGGCGGTGCGTTCAGGGGAAGAGGCGGAGCAGAGGTGAGTTGGGGCCGGGGGGGGCGGGGAGCTGCCGGTGGGTGTTCTGCACCCACCAAATTTTCCCCTTGGGTGCTCCAGGGCTGGAGCACCCATGGAGTCAGCGCCTAAGCCACCACTTTTGGCTGGTTAAATTTAGAAGCCCTTTTAGAACCAGTTGTCCCTCGCAGAACAACCGGTTCTAAAAGGGCTTCTAAATTTAACAACCGGTTCCAGTGAACCGCTGCAAACCGGCTCCAGCTCACCACTGATTATAGGTCATTATTATAAATGTAGCCTATTTAAGTAATTCTAATGTCGTTAGACATGTTCAATGCAGTGTGTTAGATATTGACGCCATTGTTTTGTCTAATGTGTTTTTTTTTAATTAAAATTACATAGAATTGTTGGGAAACTTACTGCAATCATGTCCTCACTTGCAAGTGGTGAATGAGCATAAAGTAGAAATATTTAAATTATATATAATTGCTAGGTTCTTGACAACAATTTAGTTAGCTCTACAGAGAGGGAAAGGGGAAGAATGGGGACTCAGGGATTCAATCCAGGGTGTTAAAAGGAATTAGATTATTTGGTTTACAGTGTCCTTAACAGATTCAATTTCAGCCAAAGATAATTAAGGTCTTGTCAAAGTTGTGTGCATCACTGACAGACACACAGAAAGACATGGCTCCCAAGAGTTCAGTAAAATGATATAGAACAACATGGAGTAGCTGTTCAGAGATTTAACTGGTATTACATAGATTTAATGAGAATTAATATTTTTAGAGTTTTTCTTCACTGATGTTTGTTCATTAATTATATTATTTTTCTTAAAACAAGTTACGTTGAGTGCTTGAACTATAGTAATCCCTCAGTGTTTTTGATTACTCTAGTACCTCTCTAAAACTCTCAACATTTCTCTGTATAATTCTTCATTACTGTAGGTCTGGATTCGATTTTAAAGCCTTTTTTATGCAATGAACACCATTGCAGCTAAAGTCAGTCTGGAAATGTTTGGTTTCATTACTATTTGAAGCTAGACCAAGCTATATTAGCTGGAGAAATTCACTAATCTACCCTTCAGTTCACCATCTCAGCACAGACTATTGTTACCAATTTCAGCTCACTGATTTGTTGTCTACACTTTATATATTGCAAAGGTCGTTGACTGGCAGTACTTTGTTTGCCAGACAAGGATTCTACCACAATATCATAACCAAAGAGGTTCCTTCATGATGCAGCACAGGACAGACTTAGTTCTGTTTTCTTTTACATAGGTGATCTGCTGGAAGTCCAGGTCATCTTTTAAATAAGAGTATGGTAGCTATTTCTTCTTAAGCAGGAAGACAACAGGAACAAAAATCCCCTGAGGTACTCAGGAATTGGTTGAAGTCCATAGAGAGTTTAGAATTGCAGCACCCTTTTAAACTATTTTAACTGCTTTGATGGAAAGGAATTGCTTGCTATAAAAAATATCACAACTAAATGATAACAGAAACTTCCAGAGGGAATAGATAGTTCTTTTGGAACTCATACAGAAACTGTAGGAATTTTGAGAGAGACTTGATACAGCAAGAAAAGGTGCTGTAAATGAAACAGAGGAGAAGGTAGACTTAGCCAGGACAATCCTTCCTCCATCAAGAGCAGTTACTATTATAGGAATAGCAGAATGACTACGCCAGGCATCTGGAGGGTACTGAAGCTAAGGAAAATACAATTGCATTTTGCCATAGGATGAGAAAAGTTACCACCAGGATGGTGGCTATTGGAAGCAGTAAATCTGGGGTATTCCTTATAGCTTGGGAAGTTTCCAACTCTTCATGGTAAATACAGTCTTAGGCTTCCAACAGCCCCCAACAAAAGCATATAAAGGAGTTGGTGACAGCCTGTTTTTTGTTAGAACTGGGAGTTATAAAAATCTTAGTCAGAAATTCTCAATACTATATTCAGTTATCTTCATTGTAAGTAATCTTGAGTGTCATATTATCTCTCAAGAAACTCAGCAGATGCATAGGACAGTCAACATTCCAAATGGATGCTGCATCCTGTCTGTGAACTATGATTTTTACTGCCTCTTGGCTTGCAAGGACAGGATATGCTCTTTTGTTACCCAAATCTGTTATCTTCAACACATTTAATACATTATTTAAACAAATATGAATTGAGATTCTGAAATCCATAATAACAATCTTTTAGAGTACTTCATAGATTTCTGTAAGATCTGCAGAGGTTATCTACACATGCCTGGAAGGTCAGGCAGCACAATAGTCCACTGGTTTGTTATTTTCACAACCATTATCAGTATTGAATCCTTCTGTTTGATCTCTAAACAACACATTGAGTCTTAACAAAGCTTCTAGTGACTGTAGGGGCAAAAACTAGAGGAATTCAGGTTTACCCACCTCAAGGGATTCATATTTACCCATAATAATTTATTATTGCTCAGGGAACAAGCCAAAGAAGCCACTGCAGTTCTGAGGAATCAGAAACTCATCCTAAAATTGTACAAGTTCCACCTGAAGCTGACACTTCACCACTTCATTGGACAAAGGTTCATGTACATATTGCTTCCAGCAGAGGTTTCCTAATGGAGAGAGGTGTTTCAAGGTGATCTAAATACAAGTCTCTGTTAGACTATGAGGTACAAGGTACAATCAGGCTCAGATTAAAAATTTTCCCATTTGACCTTTAAAAATGTTCATGAGGAGCAATTGGTGTTTTCTCAGCATGTCACCGCTTATGACTCTGTTACAAGTCCACTATTCAAATAAAGGTGTCTGATTCTATGTGACATTGCTTTCCAAGCTGAAATTTGCAAAAATAAATCAAATTAAATAATAAAAGCTACCTTGCTTTTGTGATGTGAACCTTTTGTAAATGGCATAGCACTTCTTCATGTCTTGGTGTACTTTAAGGTGAATGGTATATTTACTCAACCAGGAAGAATAAAATTATTATTTGAGTTATATCATTACCTATTTCCTTTGAAAGGTCACATCTGGTGGGTTGGTTCACACTCTTTAGTTGTCAGTTCATCCTCACTTAAACATCTATTTAGCTTTAAGCATGAGAGTAGTCCTGTTGATTGCAATAGGACTACTCGGGTGCTTTGCTAAATCAGTGCCAAAGAGACACTATGGCATAGGAGGCAGATAGTCCTCGACTCACTCATTGACCTTAGAGAGGTTCTGGGGAGAAGTTCCCTTCCAAACACCACAGAGAATTACTATCCCATTTGAAATCAGTCTTAGGGAAACAATATGTGAAACTACTCAGCCCATGCACTGTCTACAGAAAATGAAAAAGACAGCAATATCAGCATCCTAGAGATTTAGGCAATACAACTGGTGCTTTTATAATTACAGTGCCTCCTTGAGAAGAAAACTATTTTGCTAATGTCAAATGTGACAAAGCTCTGTCGTTGTCTCCGTGGGTCCTGCATTTCCTGGCAGATTTCACTAGCCTCAGAGGCTCACTGTGACCCTCCACGTAACCCTTCTCTCTCTAGAGACAAGGGTCACAGTCTACTGAGCCATTTTCATCATAAGCCAGTGAGGGAGGTGAGGAGAAGCTATCCTCCCTTGCACAGGCTCTGTTGTCTCCCAGTCTCAGTGATTAATCGGGGGGGGGGGGGGGGGCAAAGGGCAGAGCCCAGGCCCACCCTCTACTCCAGGCTCCAGCCCAGGGACCTTAACAGTATCAGCTATGGTAGCTGACCTTTTAGAAACATGACACGTACAATTCCCTGGGCTCCTTTCCCACAGCAGCCCCCACTTCTTCAAGCTCCACTTCACCCTTACCTCAGGGCCTCCTTCCTTGTGCTTGATATGGTGTGTACTGCTCAGTCTCTCCAACAGCATAACTTCCTCCCACAGCTCCTGAAATCTGCACCCACCTGACTAACTGGGAGGCTTTTAACTAGTTTCAGCCAGTCCCCGATTGGCTTCAGGTGTCCCAATCAACCTAGCGTTCTCCCTGCCTTCTCGAAAGTTCTTAATTGGCCCCAGGTGTCTTAATTGACCTGGAGCAGCTGCCATTTAACTTATCCTGGTACCAAGGATTTGTTTAGCCTGGAGCTAATATATCTATCTCCCACTACTTTTCTATAGCCATCTGGCCTTGCCCGTCACACAAAGTACACCACTGTGGTGGTGGACAGGTATAAAAGGAATCAGGCTATCAGGGAATTAATGTTCCTGTTTCAGTGAACAAAATAACACGTTTTCAGTGGACAGAAGAACAAATTCTCTTGCTCAAGGCCAATCACGTAAAAGGCACTCTAAATAGGATGGTAAAGATGTTCATCTGAAGCATGTCAAGACCAGGGAACTGGTCATTGAATCCTGCAGTATTATGGTTGATAACATACAAATTTCAGACAACCACACTTTTGCTCTGCTTGCAGAGGTGGACAAGTATTAAAGTCTGATTAATCAGTAATGGAAAATAAGATCAGTGGATTCACTAATCCAGGAGTGATAACCTACTGTCTAAGGTTTTAGGAGTATAGATTAGGGGATAGAATGGCTTCCGTATGAGGAGAGATTAATAAGACTGGGACTTCTCAGCTTGGAAAAGAGGCGACTAAGGGGGGATATGATAGAGATCTATAAAATCATGAGTGATATAGAGGAAGTAAATAAGGAAGTGTTATTGACTCCTTCTCATAATTCAAGAACAAGGGGCCACCAAATGAAATTAATAGGTAGCAGGTTTAAAACAAACACAAGAAAGTATTTTTTTCATAGAATGCACTGTCAACCTCTGGAACTCCTTGCCAGAGGGTGTTGTGAAGGCCAATACTATAACGGGGTTCAAAAGGGAGCTAGATAGATTCATGGAAGATAGCTCCATCAATGGCTATTAGCCTGGATGGGCAGGAATGGTGTCCCTAGCCTCTGTTTGCCAGAAGCTGGGATTGGGTGACAGGGCATGGATCACTGATGATAACCTGTCTGTTCGTTCCCTTTGGGGCACCTGCCATTGGCCACTGTCAGAGGACAGGATACTGGGCTTGATGGACCTTTGGTCTGACCCAGTATGGCCGTTCTTATGTTCTTGTGTTTACCAGAGCAGTACAGATTATTAAACAGGACAAGGCCAAAGTAATCCTACTTTCCAGTTTCAGCTTCCTGGTACATTAGACAATGGTTCTGAACTGACATTCCTTGCATCCCAGTTTGACACTGCACCCCATATTCGTCATAGTAATATTATGATGATATGATTATGGCATGATTATGGCATAATTATGATACTTTTTGTACAAGACTGGACATGTAAAGTGCCATTGGGAAAGTTATGATTTGCTGAATATGATTATCATATTTGTATGCACGTATCATTTTTGTATCTGAAGTTATGAATATTGAGTATGTATCTGTATTTCACATGCTGTCACACCTGGTTGACACCATTAAGCAATGCTTCCAGTCTAAAGAGCTGGTTGTGAAGGGCCCATTCAGGATAATTGGCCATTAGGGAAAACAATAGGCCTCAGGAAAAGCTTATCCCCTGCCTTGTGAGCCGTCCTGTGGATGTTTTGGCCAGCCTGTAAGTAATGGCTGCTATGACTCTGCAAGGGCATGTGACCAGGCCACATGACTCTGGACTCCATTTTAGGATGTCTGTATTTTTCCACAAACTGGTCTGGGAACCAAGTTTGAAACAAAGGGATTCTGGCCCTATTCTAAAGCTATATAAGGCAAGGAGTGACATCATCTGTTGTTCTTCACTCCCCACACAAGAGGACTCCTAGAAACACCTGAGGAATAAAGACTGAACTGGGAGCAGTGCTGGATCCAGGCTAAAGGGATTTCTAGCCTGTGTATGGAAACCTAGGAAACCCAGGTTCTCAAGCAAATGCAGCTTGTGCCTTAAGAATCAGCAAGACTGCTTGTATCATCACACAGGGTGAGAGACTACTAATTCATATCCAATCTGTCTAATATGTTAAGCTTAGTTTGCGTTTTTGTTTATTTGCTAGGTAGTCTACTTTGATCAGTTTGCTGTCCCTTATAATCAATTAAAATCTATCTTTTGTGGTTAATACACTTGCTTTTGCTTTATCTAAACCAGTGAGTTTGAATAAAGTGCTTGGAAATCTTAGCTCAAGGGGAAAAGTTTGTTGCATTTCCTCTCTACATTGAGGGGAAGGCAAACTGGATAATAAATTCATACTGGTTGGGGTTTTGACCAGGGCAGGATGGTACAGTTCTGGGGTCCTAGGCTGGGAAATTGGTGGTTATTTTTGCTGTAGCCTCTCTATTGTTGGTAACTGCAGCTAGTTGTGTTCCTATCTGTGTGAATGCTGGTGGAAGTGTAGTACTGGGAGCGGGTCTGCAGCTTGTCACAGGAGCACAGTGTGAGAGGGAGCCCAGGCTGGTGAGTCACAAGGCTCAGTGGTACCCCAGTTCCAGGTGGCATCCCAGGGGGAACCCTTCACACCTAGTTTCTGCTACGACCACAGGATAGTCTGCTTAGACAGAGAACTTTCATATAGAGGAATCCTGGAAGCCACAGCCTAGATACTGTCTACATAAGGTATTTGTAAGTTACCTATCACCTTGGTATATAAACATATGAAATTATGACATTTCTGCCTACAGTGAGACAACGTACTCCTAGGGGAATTCTGCACCACTGTGCATGTGCAGAATTCATGTCCCCTGCAGATTTCACCCCCTGGCCCCCACAGAAAATATATTCTGCTGGGGAGACACTTCTATTACATCTTTCACCAGGAGTTGTTGTGTTGGCAGCCAGCTCAGGGTCTGGAGCAGCCAGCTGTGGAGAGGGGAGGAGGGACAGAGGCTACATTCCTCAAAGTGACATGCCTGCAGGGCCAAGTGAGGGGGCACAGGATATGGGGGGGATGGACAGAGTGGTGCACATGAGACTGTTTGGGGGGGGTCACATAGATTGGCATTCAGAAGGGCTAGTGAGGGAAGAAAGACTGGGATGGGGACACAGGATCCAGGGGGATGACAGCATTGAGCCAGGATCTGAATGGGTGGGGTGCAGGGCCACATGGGGACAGAAGAAGAGGCGGAGGAGGAGGAGTGTTCAGGGACACATGGGGACGGGGAAGGAGGAGTTACTGAGTGGGGGTGCAGGGACACATGCGTACAGACAGATGTACCTGCTGAATGGGAGAGGCTATGGGTCAGCTGGGGTCTGCATGTGGGAGGCTCCCCAACTCCCTAACAATTCCTCTCCTTCCCCTCCCCAGAAAAAAACCTGTTCCATACTTCTTCCACCCACACCCAACAACCCTCCAGGTTCACTCTGAGGCTCCTTCCCAGCAATTAATTCACTGTCCTTTAGCTCCTCCATTACCCCTCACCCTCACGCCTTTGCACTGCTTCTGAGGGTTTCGGAAAATACATTTCCGTATTTTATTTTAAATGAATTATTACAAAAAGTTGTGTATTAATATGCCTAGTAAGGAATCTATTTGTCAAAAAACAATTCCTGAATCTCTTTTTGTTGTCTGTATTGTTACAGACTTACTTGCTGACAGGTATTTTTTTTAAAAATATCACCAAAATAATTGAAACTGGCCTGATTATATTATGACAGGTTTCAGAGTGGTAGCCGTGTTAGTCTGTATCAGCAAAAAGAACGAGGATACTTGTGGCACCTTAGAGACTAACAAATTTATTTGAGCATAAGCTTTCATCGGCTAAAACCCACTTCATCGGATGCATGCAGTGGACAATACCATAGAAAATATATATACACACAGAGAACATGAAAAAATGGGTGTTGCCATACACACTATAATGAGAGTGATCAATTAAGGTGAGCTACTATCAGCAGGAGAAAAAACCTTTTGTAGTGATAATCAGGATGGCCCATTTCCAACGGTTGACAAGAAGGTGAGAGTAACGGGGGTGGGGTGGGGGGAGAAGAAGCATGGGGAACTAGTTTTACTTTGTGTAATGACCCATCCACTCCCAGTCTTTATTCAAGCCTAATTTAATGGTGTCCAGTTTGCAAATTAATTCCAATTCAGCAGTCTCTCGTTGGGGTCTGTTTTTGAAGTTTTATGGTTTGGCTAATGTACATGGCAGAGGTCTTTTTGAAGCCTTTTTGTTAATAATATTGCAACCTTTAGGTCTGAAATCGAGTGTCCAGAGAGATTGAAGTGTTCTCCGACTGGTTTTTGAATGTTATAATTCTTGACATCTGATTTGTGTCCATTCATTCTTTTACGTAGAGACTGTCCAGTTTGCCCAATGTACATGGCAGAGGGGCATTGCTGGCACATGATGGCATATATCACATTGGTAGATGTGCAGGTGAACGAGCCTCTGATAGTGTGGCTGATGTGATTAGGCCCTATGATGGTGTCCCCTGAATAGATATGTGGGCACAGTTGGCAACGGGCTTTGTTGCAAGGATAGGTTCCTGGGTTAGTGGTCCTGTTGTGTGGTGTGTGGTTGCTGATGAGTATTTGCTTCAGGTTGGGGGCTGTCTGTAAGCAAGGACTGGCCTGTCTCCCAAGATCTGTGAGAGTGATGGATTGTCCTTCAGGATAGGTTGTAGATCCTTGATGATGCGTTGGAGAGGTTTTAGTTGGGGGCTGAAGGTGACGGCTAGTGGCGTTCTGTTACTTTCTTTGTTGGACCTGTCCTGTAGTAGGTGACTTCTGGGTACTCTTCTGGCTCTGTCAATCTGTTTCTTCACTTCAGCAGGTTGGTATTATAGTTGTAAGAACGCTTGATAGAGATCTTGTAGGTGTTTGTCTCTGTCTGAGGGGTTGGAACAAATATGGTTGTATCGTAGAGCTTGGTTGTAAACAATGGATCGTATTCTCTGAGTGTGTATGTATATATATATATCTATCTTCCTGCTGTATTTTCCCCTGCATGCATCCGATGAAGTGAGTTTTAGCCCATGAAAGCTTATGCTCAACTAAATTTGTTAGTCTCTAAGGTGCTACAAGTACTCCTCATTCTTTTTGCTGATTATATTGTGTTATTTTGACAAATAAAACATGCAGAATTTTAAAATATTGTATGCAGAATTTTTAATTTTTTGGTGCAGGATTCCTTCAGGAGTAATAACATATCAAGCAGCTTGATTACTCATCAAGAGGGGGATGGAAAAGGGGAGATTCTTGGGCAAACTGACATCTAAAAGAAGTTACTGTTTATATGCCATATATTGTTTTTCTGACCCAACAGACTGTCGTGCCTTTAATATATTCATATAGGCCATAGCACTTTAAGTGTCTTTTAATTTCACATTTAAACAGTGGTGCATAAAATTACCAAAGAGCCTTTAAAATTTATTCTATTGCCTCATGTATTACAGTCAAAGATTGCTTTGTTTTTCTTAGCAGGATGGGAAATGTTGCATACTGTTTGACTAGAACTGGATATATAACTGATTTTTCAGTTGCTGGCAGTTCTGGAAAATAATATTAAAAAATTTATTTCATGTCAAACCAAAAAGAATTTTTAAATTGTGATTCTAACAGTTAAATAAAATTCAGTTTGGGTTGAACAAAATATTTCATTTCTATTTCAATCATTTAAAAACATTTTTTGATTGTTTTTGTATAAAAGAAATTTTTAAATGAAAAGTCATTTTGAACTGAAAAAAACAAAACATTTTGTTTCAATGTTTTGGAATTTTAAAAAAAATGTTTTAAACTGAAATAATCTGGTGAAGTGACACGAATTTGTGGAGTGTTTCAGTGTTGCCAAATCTGCATTTTTGCCTCCTCCCCACATTTTTACCCAGGTCTGTTTGACTTTAACTCGCAATAGCAAGGAAATTCACAGTTAAAGCTGGACATCTGGACCAATGCTTCTGCCTTCAGTGAACACTGTGGCTGAAATGTTCAAACTTGGGTGCCTTATATTAGGCACTTAAATACATATTTAGCTCCTAAATAAATTGCCTAATCTTCAGAAGATATGAGGACCTACAACTTTTTTTTTTAATTAGTGGGCATTCAGCACAAAACTGCTTTTTTAGGTTTCTAACTTTAGGCATCCAGGCCTGGGCATTTTGGCCTGTCTTTTTCATTTTAATAGAATATTCTGAGTTAGTGCTTGTAAAGTTGACCAGAATTGTATATTGTATACTTATACGATATTTATTTAAAAGCACGTTGGTAATTTAATTAGAAGAAAACTTTAATTTATTTTACTGGACTGAAACTTGAACTTTGCTTTAGATTTAATTCATGGCAGTCTAAAGAAATGTTTCAACTTTTAAATTTTGGAAACTGCTTTGTGACCCTTTTTAATAATATTACTTCTCTTCCAACTTATCTCTCACTTGGGGCTTGATTTTGTGAGCTGCAGAATGCTCTGAACTGGGGCCTTGAAGTCAGTTTTAAATTTGTGGTTATGACCTCTGTATTCATAGGAATGTGATGTCTCAAAGAGAGAAGGTTGACATCAAGCAAGAAATAAGCAGAAAAGACAGAAGCAATAAAGATCTTGTTTTCACTCACTTGTTCCTCGTCATAAAATGCTTCAGAATTAAAACACAAAGTATGACATGTAACAAGTGTCACTAAAAGAATTTTTAGTAAGGTGGTAATGGAGAAAAAGAGATCAGAGTGCATGTGCTTCATAACTGACCAGTAGAGTTCCAGATGCACTGCTTCATAACTCATAATATCCTTTTTTTAAACATGGTTTGTGGTCTAATAGGATTTGTGTGAATCATGATGTGGTAAATATGTCCTTGGGGACATCAGTAAGAAGAATTCACATCAACAAGTGTCTGCTTTTCTATGGCGATCTGATTACTGTGTTGAAATTACAAGCAGCATTTTAGACATGGTTACAGTAAAGGTTACAGGTGCTCTCTGGAGCTAAAACTTCATTTTGGAGCAAAAGGTCCCCAAGGGCTGGTTTCATTTATTTAATTACATTTTACAAGACATGGGTAATAGTTTTAGATCAAAGTATAAAAACCTACTTCCAGGCAAATTTGTAATGTAATTCAAAGTGGTGAAATTGCTAAACTCTTTAACATTTGTTTCACATGACAGATGAAATATAGAGATGTGGATTGAAATGAAATAATAGAGTTCAAGCTTCATATTAAAATAAATAAGCTGAAAAATATATCTTTAATTTTAACAGCAGACCTTTTTGAGAAGATAGAGGTATAATACTACATAAAATAGTTCCTAGAAAGCCTTTTAACTTTACTTTTCCTTTTTTAGTCCTGCAACCTTACTATTTTGGACAAAAGTTGGATTGTTGTGAATCTAGTATCTTTTTAAAAAATCATTTGGTTTCAAATGGATCTTACTGTAGTAAGGCTGATTTCATCAGTTTTACACTCTCTCTCCCTATTTAGATGAGTATACAGCTATCTTTATAATTTCATTTTTCGTATATAAACCATGGAAAGGATATTATATTGTCTTTTTGCTGGAAAAGAAGTTCCTCAAGTAGTTTCCCTGTCCCAGGGTCTTGGGATTTATTTATATCGGAAGCATAGCACAATTTCTCTGTTAGGTCCCTTTGAGCTTGGAATTTAGATGACTGCAGTTTTTTTTCATATCTGTTAGGTATCTTTGAGAAGTCTGCCATATTATCTACTTA
The DNA here is from genome assembly GCF_015237465.2 of Chelonia mydas. Lineage (NCBI taxonomy): Eukaryota > Metazoa > Chordata > Testudines > Cheloniidae > Chelonia > Chelonia mydas. The sequence continues at coordinate 10,659,059 of NC_051250.2, read as the reverse complement.
ATCTTAGTGATTCTCTCAGCGCAGCTAAAAGTTGTGATTCATCTAAGTTGTTTTCTGTCTTGTGTTCTTCCACCTTCTTAAAATTTAGTCCATCTAAATAAAGTACAAATACAGAACTTCTTAATATTCAAACTGTTATTGTTTGGAACTTGAAAAAGAACAAAAATGTATATTTCAGATACTAATTTTTAAATTTACTTGAATTAAAAATAAGGGTTTATTAGATTTAAAAATTATTTCTTAAAATGGAAATAAATTGGTAGTTATTCTTTGATTTACCCTTTATCTTAGGTTTCTCTGTAGTACCTATCAATGTTATAAGCAAGCACTTTGTCATATGGTTATATTTAAATTTTATGGTGGGAGTAATAGATGTATCAGTAAGTCTTTGCAAGGAGGAAAACGAGACTCTTGGGGCCAGATTCAGTACTTAAGCACGTGCTTAACTTTACACATTTTGAGTAATACCAATGACTTCATCGAGAAGTCCCTAGGTAGTCACATTGACTTTGAATAATTTGCTAGTGTATTTTCACTGTTCCCTCCTCTTGCGATCTGTTTAATCATTTCCTTCAATAGAACTACTTAAATGCTGAAAGGCAGGCAAGTGCTAAAGTACTTTGCTTAGTCTGAGCCTCTGTGAGGAAGGTACATAGCTGAAGTGTGGGTAGTGAGGTTTTTAGGGATTGCTTTTGTTTTCTTTTGAGGGAAAGGGAGATCGGATCGGCTAGAGTTCATTAGGATCTCTGTAAGGGAGTGGTTGGAGGGCCATCTCTGGAACAGAAGCACTACAATGTGGTCTCTAATGGGAAGTAAAGAGTATTTGGGAGTCCCTTGTGAATATAAGAGCTCATGGTTTCTAGAGTTTAAAGGCAAAGAACAGCAGAATCTAGTGGCATAATCCACTTCAGATATAACTTGCTATGGATTGAGTGGCTTCTCCTTTACATCCCTCAGCTCCACTTACTGATCTGTTTTTTAATTTGTCAAGAGACAAAGGTTACTTCTTGCCCCTCTACTGGATCCGTTTTGAGTGTTTCCTTGATTAAGAAAAAATATGTTGGCTCCTTCCCTTTCCTCATCTCTTGAGTTACTTCTTTGTGAGTATTTTTACTTCTGGTTTAATCTTTTATTCTTTAAACTTGCAGTTAATAATTTAGGGAGTCTTTTCTTTTGTATCAGTCTGGAGATCTCAGCTGAGAACCCACAGTAAAAATATTAAACTCTGTTTCTAAAGAGCTGTCACCATATTTAAGCCCTTTTATGTAACTAAGAATTAAAGTTGCTCCATTGTAGCCTTCTTTCTCAGTTTCTTTATATTATCAGGCATCCTTTGATCACTATTAATAAAAACAAAACCCAACTATTTATTCATTTATCTGTCAAGAGTGGATGGGTACAGTTTGGGAAACTGCAAACTACTTATATGTGATATTTAAACGCACAATGGAGTACCAAAAGGTAATGTTTCCAAATGTTTCTTGGCCCAAGCATGAATGGATCCATCTTATCAACTACTTGCCGGACTATTTTACTAGTGGGCAAGACTGTTAGCCTAAAGGCTAAATCAGTGGTTCTCAAACTTTTGTACTGGTGACCCCTTTCACATAGCAAGCCTCTGAGTGCAACCCCCCCCACCTTATAAATTAAAAACACTTTTTAAAATATATTTAACACCATTATAAATGCTGGAGGCAAAGCGGGGTTTGGGGTGGAGGCTGACAGCTCGCGACCCCCTATGTAATAACCTCATGACCTGAGGGGTCCTGACCCCCAGTTTGAGAACCCCTGGGCTAAATCAATGTGGTGCTGAGAAGGTATATGAATAATCTGGAATTTTAAATGTGGACACCCATTTTTTTCAGTCTCAGTAATGACTGATGGTGTGATTACATCTGAGCCTTTTCTCCATGGGCAATGGGTATAATAGGCCAGGAGAGGCTAAGCTTGCCCAAACAGCTAAGCTGTGGCCCCACCCATGCTCTGGGTGGCTCGGGCTGGCCGGAGCTCAGGGCGGCTTGGGCTGGCCCGCGGGCTTTGGCCAGCTGGTGGCCTGGGGCTGCCAGCAGCCCGGAGTGGCCCAGGACTTAGGCCGGCCTGTGGCCTGGGACTCGGGGCAGCTGGGGTGGACAGGTCACGGGCTAGCCGGCAGACTGGGGCTCAGGCCAGCCAGTGGCCTGGGACTCTGGGCAGCTGAGGTGGGTGGGCTGGAGCTCGGGGCTCCTCCAACTCCGGCGGGCGAGGCAGAAGGGGCAGGGCAGGGGACTAGCCTCCACAAACAGGGGGTTCACATGCCACCCATGTTCTTCTCAGATCCAAGTTATATCTGATTTACATTTGTATAAGCAAGAGGAGAATCAAGCACATTGTCTTTAATTAACTGACTCAACTCAGCCCCCCAAATATTTCTTGTAAATCTATCATTTAGAAGAGAGCTGTTATTTGGAAAACTGTAGTCTTTTCTGTTTTAATTAAAAAGGAAGGGAGGGTCCTCCACATTCCTGCCAGAGGGTTCAGCATACTCCAGTTTTCCCTCAACATAGTTTTTCAAGCAGAGAACTGGACAGGTCTTCCTTTGCAGGCAGTCAGTTACTCATTAATGAGCTGCAGTGATTATTACTGAGTGCCATGAGGGATTTTTCCTTTCATTCCAGAGAACTCCAGCCCCTGATTGCACAAGGTTTGAGCCTTGGATGAGCAATCTAGTCAGAGTTTCTTGCTGAATGGCAATGCAGAGCAATGCAGTTAAGACTGTTGGGCTGAATTGTCTACAGTTCTGAAACTATCAATTTTGCCTGCTTCACTTCTTTAAGTAGAAAAAAATTCCCAAATCGAGTTGCTGGTCTGAGTTGTAGTCTCACCAACAGACTTCTAGTTCTGAGAGTTTTCATCCAAGTTTTAGCTTTAACTGATTTATCCAGCTTCACTGAATTAGAGTTTATTTCCATAGAAGACTTTAAAACATCTTTCCCCTCTTCTACTTCCGTTTTTCTGTCTTAATCCACAAATCTCTTTTGAATGGACTAGAAATCTCTGGACCACAAAGCTTGGCCATTCATATGGATAAAACCCAGTCTTCTTTTCCCCTTCAGGAATGGTTACCTGTTGTGACTGTGGTGGATAAAAGACAGTTGAAGCAAGGGATAGTGCTAGGTTGCCTTTCTCTCACTAACACTTTTTTGTGTACTTGTGGCGCCTTAGAGACTAACAAATTTATTTGAGCATAAGCTTTTGTGAGCTACAGCTCACTTCATCGGATGCATGCAGTGCAAAATACAGTGGGGAGATTTATATACACAGAGAACATGAAACAGTGGGTGTTACCATACACACTGTAAGCAGGGTGATCAGGTAAAGTGAGCTATTACCAGCAGGAGAGCGGGGTGGGGGGGGAAGCCTTTTGTAGTGATAATCAAGGTGGGCCATTTCCAGCAGTTGACAAGAATGGGTGAGGAACAGTAGGGGGGAAAATAAACATGGGGAAATAGTTTTACTTTGTGTAATGACCCATCCACTCCCAGTCTTTATTCAAGCCTAAGTTAATTGTATCCAGTTTGCAAATTAATTCCAATTCAGTAGTCTCTTGTTGGAGTCTGTTTTTGCAGTTTTTTTGTTGAAGAATTGCCACTTTTAGGTCTGTAATTGAGTGACCAAAGAGATTGAAGTGTTCTCCGACTGGTTTTTGAATGTTATAATTCTTGACATCTGATTTGTGTCCATTTATTCTTTTACGTAGAGACTGTCCAGTTTGGCCAATGTACATGGCAGAGGGGCATTGCTGGCACATGATGGCATATATCATATTGGTAGATGTGCAGGTGAACGAGCCTCTGATAGTGTGGCTGATGTGATTAGGCCCTATGATGGTGTCCCCTGAATAGCTATGTAGACAGAGTTGGCAACGGGCTTTGTTGCAAGAATAGGTTCCTGGGTTAGTGCTTTTGTTGTGTGGTGTGTGGTTGCTGGTGAGTATTTGCTTCAGGTTGGGGGACTGTCTGTAAGCAAGGACTGGCCTGTCTCCCAAGATCTGTGAGAGTGATGGGTCGTCCTTCAAGATAGGTTGTAGATCCTTGATGATGCGTTGGAGAGGTTTTAGTGGGGGGCTGAAGGTGATGGCTAGTGGCGTTCTGTTATTTTCTTTGTTGGACCTGTCCTGTAGTAGGTGACTTCTGGGTACTCTTCTGGCTCTGTCAATCTGTTTCTTCACTTCAGCAGGTGGGTACTGTAGTTTTAAGAATGCTTGATAGAGATCTTGTAGATGTTTGGCTCTGTCTGAGGGGTTGGAGCAAAGGCGGTTGTATCGTAGAGCTTGGCTGTAGACAATGGATTGTGTGGTGTGGTCTGGATGAAAGCTGGAGGCATGTAGGTAGGCATAGCGGTCAGTAGGTTTCCGGTATAGAGTGGGGTTTATGTGACCATCGCTAATTAGCACTGTAGTGTCCAGGAAATGGATCTCTTGTGTGGACTGGTCCAGGCTGAGGTTGATGATGGGATGGAAATTGTTGAAATCATGGTGGAATTCCTCAAGGGCTTCTTTTCCATGGGTCCAGATGATGAAGATGTCATCAGTGTAGCGCAAGTAGAGTAGGGGCATTAGGGGACGAGAGCTGAGGAAGCATTGTTCTAAGTCAGCCATAAAAATGTTGGCATACTGTGGGGCCATGCGGGTACCCATAGCAGTGCCACTGATTTGAAGGTATACATTGTCCCCAAATGTGAAATAGTTATGGGTGAGGACAAAGTCATGAAGTTCAGCCTCCATGTTTGCCGTGACATTATCGGGGATACTGTTTCTGACGGCTTGGCTGCTACTCTGAAACTTTTTTGTATGTGTAAATTCTCACTCTTCTGAAGCTTTTTGAAGAAGATAAGAGAATAGACCATCTAATCCAGGGGTTCTCAATCTTTTTCTCTCTGAGGCCCCCCTCGACATGCTATAAAAACTCCAGGGCCCAGCTGGAGGACTGGGAAGGAGGGAGCTGGGGGCAGGGGTCTTAGGCTTAGGTGCAGTTTGACATCTATGGGTGTGCGGGGGTCAGTGGGCTCAAGCCACAACCTCATGGCAGGGTCCAGGGAGGAGCACCACCTCCATCCCCCGATTCACTTCAGCAGGCCACTCGCCTGTTTGGGTTGCGGGGGGCAACCAAAAATTATAACTCATAGGTATGGGGGCTTAGCTCTGTAAATTTGAAAACAGCTTAAGGCACAGGAAGGGGGTAGCTAGGAGCTGTGTGCAGGCAGTGGGGTAGCTCAGGATGCAGGGAGGTGTAGCTGGGGCTGTGGGTGCAAGGAAGGGGGTGGCTAGGGGCTGTGTGCGGGCAGGGGGGGTAGCTCAGGATGCAGGGAGGGCGTAGCCTCAGGGTGCAGGGAGAGGGATACTAGGGGCTATGTGCTGGGAGGGCTTCCCTGCAGTCCCTGTTCCCAGAGGGTCTGCCAGCCGTGGAGCTGGGTCTCCCCACACGGGCGGCTCTTACTGGCTGCCTCTGCGGGAGCAAAGGGAGCTGGGACTCTGGAGCTTCAACTCGGGGCACCAGCAGGAGAGGAGGGAACGCTGCTGCTGCCTGCTCCATGCACCAGCCAGAGCAGCAGCTGCTCCGCGCTGCCCCGTGTAAGGGCAAAAACAGCAGCCGGCACATTTTCCCACCAATAGCAGTTACCTACTGAGCCCGCTCAGTTCGGTTGAGCATGCTCAGTACAACCTAGATAGGAAATTCTGTCAGGGAGCTGTTTGTGCCGCTACACTTGGGGCTTCAGCTCCATAGGGGGCGCCGGGGACCGGAGCTTCAGCCCTGCGCCTCCCAGCTTCAGCCCCATTGGGGGGGGGCCCCGGCGGCAGGGATCGGGGCTTCAGCCCTGCACGCTTGAGCCCTGTGTGGGAGCGGTAGGGCTAAGACTCTGGGTTTCAGCCGCAGGGACCCCTTGAAAGGGCTCACGGACCCCAGGTTGGGAACCGCTGATCTAATCTACGTGTCATAAGAGGTAGAACAAAGACAGGGTTTTAAATCAACTAGCTGTGCAAGTACAGTATACTATTTGTATATGAGTGGAGACACTTGAGTACATTTCTGTTAAAGATTTCTTGACTCTTACCAATCTGTGCTGTATCTATATCGGTTTCAGAGTAGCAGCCGTGTTAGTCTGTATCCGCAAAAAGAAAAGGAGGACTTGTGGCACCTTAGAGACTAGCTTTCGATGAATGCATCCGATGAAGTGAGCTGTAGCTCACGAAAGCTTATGCTCAAATAAATTTGTTAATCTCTAAGGTGCCACAAGTACTCCTTTTCTTTTTGTATCTATATAGGCATCAATAGGCCATTTTGATAATAAAAGATCCTTAGCAATGCAAGAAGCATTGTTGATAATGTCATGCATTTTGGCTTGGTGTCGTCACAAGTAGTATTTATCAAGCTTTTAGGTATTATACAAGTATTTAAAGCTCCTTCTACTTGGATTCTTAAGAATTATTGTTGAACAGTAAATGAAAACAAATGTCCTGCATTTTTCTAGGATTGTAACACACTTGAAAACCATACTTAATTCGGATAAAGAGAGAAAAATTTAAAACTGCAGGTAGCCTCACTGATTATCAGGTAAAAAGTTGTAGTATTGCTTGTAAATGGAGAAAACTAGTTCTGAAGGCAGTGTGGCACCACTAGCACCACCTTTATCAAATTCATATATACGTCATCGTTTGAGTGGATTCAAAATCTTCTACGAAAATATTCTCCTCCAGCCCTGTCTCACCCCAACATCCACATCCTCTGGTCCTGCTCTCATGCTGTGAAGTGACTCTGGCAGAAATTCTGTGACTAGGCTAACATCGTTCAATAAAAATTTGTTCTCTCCTTCTTCAGTTCTGCCATCTTCCTTGCTAAACAATTTTACTTTTCCAACTTAATTGAATCCCACATCCACAATCCCAACTACCTTTTCACCACCCTTAACTCCCACCTCAAACCCTCCGTTCACTTTTCTGTCCACACAGGATCTTGCAGAGTTCTTCAAAGATGAAAACTGAGAAAATATAATGTGTCCTTTCCCTTCTTCTCAGCTTGCCTTTCCTTCCTACAACTCTCACCTCCTTCTCCCTATCACAGACACAGAAGGTGTCTGCTCTCCTCCTCTAACTCCTCCACCCTCCCCAGTGACCCCATGCCGTCCCCTGATCTGCTTCATGCACACTCATCCTCTGCCTTACTCTTCTCCTTAACCTCTTGCTCCATCCCCTCACAATACAAATGTTTTAGTTTCTTCTATCTTTAAACCCCATCTTTTATTCCATTTAATTCTCTAACTACCAACCAATTTCCCTTCTCCCTTTCATCTCTAAGCCTATTGAACACGCTAGCTACATTTACAGTCTGAAGTTCTTATCCTCCAGTTTCATTCTCCACACTCTCCAGTCTGGCTCCTGCTCCTTGCACTCCACTGAAACTACGCTGGCTGAAGTCTCTAATGACCTCTTCATAGCTATAGCTCTGAACTGGTACTCCCACTTCTCATCTTCTTTGACCCGACATCCACCTTTAACAGTCAACCATGCATCTCTTGTCCTCCCTTGTTTTCCATGACTCTGTCCTTTCCTGGTTTTCCTTCTACCTCTCTAATCAATCCTTCCTCATGTCTTTTTGAGAATCTTCCTCATCTGCCCTCCAACTTTCTGTGGGGGTTCCACAGGACTGTCCATGGTCCCTTTCTCTTCTCCTTCTATACCTTATCTCTGGGTCATCTCATTGGCAAACACAAATTCAACTATCATCTCTATGCAGATGACTCATACATCTGTGTCTACTCCAGATTTGTCCCCTTCTATCTAAATCAAAATCTTGGCCTGACTCTGTGACAGCTCCTGGTGGATATGTAAGCCATTAGCTCAAGTTCAACATGGCTAAAACAGATGCTCCTAGTCTTTCCTCACCTTCTCCACACAAACTCTCCTCACTATCTCTTTCCTCAATCACTGTGGAATATACCACCATCTTGCATGCCATGGCCAGTAATGTAAGTGTCCTCTCATACAGGTTATGTCTAAATCTTGCTGATTCTTTTTGCATAACATCCTTAAGATACAGTGTTTCCTATATATCCACACAGCTAAAACTCTTATCCCACCTCTCATGATCTCATCTAAATTACAGCAAAATCCTTCTCTTGGGCTATGACAAATGTAGTCTTGCCTTGCTTATATCTATTCAGAATGCTGCTGCAAAGATCATTTTCCTAGCCTATCACTTTGACCATGTCGTTCCTCTCTTTGCATCTCTCCATTGTCTTCCCCTTCTTTCTCACATCAAACGTAAGCTGATTGTCTTCACTTTCAAGGCCCTTTATGATCGATCCACACCCTATCTTCTCATATTTGCTATTGAGCTTCCAATGCTTACCTTCAATCAGCCCATGATGCCAGCCTCCATTGCCCACTTGTTAAAATTTTCAAACAAGCATCTTTGTGCTTTCTCCGACGCTGCCTTTCATACCTGGGAGATGCTCCCCAGAAACACCTACAAAACTACCTCATTATCCACCATCAAATCCCCCCTCAAAATTCTCCTTTGCTGTGATGCCTATCAAAAACTTGACAAAGATTAGACTGCTGGTGCACTGAGACCACTTCCTATCGTACAGATCATTATTGTTGTATTGTTTCCTTATACTCTGTATACTCTGTATCCAACTGTTATCTCTTGTCTCATACTTAGATTAAAAGCTTCTTGGAGTAGGAACCGTCTTTTTGTTATGTGCTTGTACAGTGCCTAGGAGAATGGGGTCTCGGTCCATGACTAAGGCTCCTAGGTGCTCTGATAATAAATATCATAAATACTAACAGTAATAATATAATATTTCACAGGGGAAATCTCAGTCAGTAGAATCTTGAATCTTATTTATTTGGGTATCATATAAAGTCTAGAGGGGATGTGTAAACATGGTAAGACATCATACATACATACAGAATAATTTCACCATGAAATATGAGAATAATCACAAATATCAATATTCAACAATTAAATGTAGAGCTCATTTAAGACAATGTGCTTGAACTTCCAGTTATAAAGTTCAATAAGGAAATTATATTTTATTTATTATAGACATATCAAATGGGAAAACTCCATTGGGTTGTTGATTACTGGACTTTAAAGAATATCCCAGGCTGTTAAAAGAAAATAATGAATAATAAAAATAATATGTATGAGTTGTCATTTAAGTCTTTACATATTATTAACAAATTTGATGGCAACTTTGTTATGCAAAGACAACTGCATCCTGTACTAATCAAAATAAACAAAATAGCATCACTATAAATTAGAAGGTTGGGGGGATTTTTTTTTGCTCACCCCGTTTACTCCCTCCCTCCCTTCTCTTGATAAAGTAAAATGACACAAAAGAAAACACAATATACACATAAACAAAAGAACATTTCAGAATAAACCACATCCCTGTTATTCATCAGTTCTTAAATTAACTGGGTAATAACCTTTTTTCAAATAGACAAAGGCACATAAGAATTTTATATTCTATCTCAAATTCATCTTGGATATAAGTTAATGTGCACATCAAAAAGGAAATGAGAATCTAAGCAAACACCTCAGTACTTAAATTCTTGCATAGAGTGTAATAATATCCCATCAAAGAAATGAATACTGAAAGAGCCTATGAATTTAACCAATTTGCATCTACAGCCAAATAACAGGCAGATTTTTTTAGGTTTTTAAAAGCAGTATATTCTTTCTTTTTTTTTTTAAAGGAAAAGGTTAAAAGCTAGCAAAATCCGATTGTAAATCTTGCAATATAAATTAATAGGACTGAGATGATGATGGCGATGATAAGGTGTCAGTATTATGTCTATTATAAGTTTAGTACTAAGCAAAATTTAGGGAAAAATATATAGAAAATGGAAATTAAAGGGCCTGAAATCGACTCTTATGGTTATTCAGTGTAGCTATAAAATGAATAAATAATAGTCAGTCCTACATTGTTTTGTGCTTTTCTCCTGCAGAGCAAAGAGAAGAGAGCACAAGTTAATTAACAAATCTTACTTGCATATATATTGATTTCATCTGTTATAGTCATGAAACAATAAGAAATAAAGGGCATTAAGCCTAGTTAATTTTAAGGAGCACTGCAGTGAATTAATGTTAATTTATGGTCAAAAACTGGAAACATTTTGTGTAGAATAGTAAGGATAACTTCTTTCAGGGTAGAGCTCTCTTAAGGTATGTCTACACTAAATCTGGGAACAAGCCTCCCAACCTGGATAAACAGACTTAAGCTAGCAGGGCTTGAGCTAGCACTCTAAAAATAGCAATGTGGATGTTCCAGGTTGGGCTCTCAAGATCGTCTCAGCTCCAGCCCAAGTTGGAACATTTACATTGCTATTTTGACTCTGCTAGTTCAAGCTCCACTAGTGTGAGTCTGTCAAATTGGACTGGGAGGCTCACTCCAAGCTGAAGTATAGACAAACACTAATGGCCTGATTCTACAACCCTTGTCATATTGATTAGTATTTACCCATGTTGTCCCAGTAGAGTTACTTGCCCACATGCTCAGGGTCTAATTGAATGCCATATTTGGGATCAGGAAGGAATTTCCCCCTAGGTCAGATTGGCCGAGACCCTGGGACGGTCGGGTTCTTCTTCCTCTGCAGCATGGGGCATGGGTCACTTGCAGGTTTAAACTAGTGTAAATGGTGGATTCTCGATAACTTGAAGTCTTTAAATCATGATTTGAGGATGTCAATAACTCAGCCAGAGATTAGGGGTCTATTACAGGAGTGGGTGGGTAAGGTTCTGTGGCCTGCAATGTGAAGGAGCTCAGACTAGATGATCAGAGGTGGGCAAACTATGGCCTGCGGGCCTCATCTGGCCCATGGGACCGTCCTGCTTGGCCCCTGAGCTCCTGGCCTGGGAGACTAGCCCCTCCCCCGCTGTCCTCCCTCCCCCACAGCTACGCCGCTGCGCAGGCTGCGCTCTGGCCAGCGGGGCTGCGCGCTCATGCAGGGCAGTGCGTCTGTCTCCAGCCTGGCACGCAGCTCCAGACATGCTGCTCTGAGCGAAATGGTAAGGGGGCTAGGACCAGGGGGTTGGATATAGGACAGGAGGTCCCAGCGGGCAGTCAGGGGACAGGGAGCAGGGGGTGGTTGGATAGGGCAGAGGTTCGGGGGGGCAGGGGACGGGGAACAGGGGGGATTGGATAGGAGGTGGGGTCCCGAGGGGCCTGTCAGGGGGCAGGGGTGTGGACAGGAGTCGGGGCAGTCAGGGGACAGGGAGCAGGGGGGTTGGATAGGGGGTGGGGTCCTGGGGGCGGTTAGGGGTGTGGGTCCCGGGAGGGGGCGGTCAGGGGACAAGGAACATGGGGGGGTTGGATGGGTTGTGAGGTTGTGAAGGGGGCAGTCAGAGGGTGGGAAGTGGGAGGGGGTGGATAGGGGGTGGGGGCCAGGCTGTTTGGGGGGCAGAGACCTGCCTACCCAGCCCTCCATACAGTTTCACATCCTGATGTGGCCCTTGGGACAAAAAGTTTGCCCACCCCTGGACTAGATGATGCTCCCTTCTCACCTATGAGTCTATGAGTAAATGCTACTCAGTGTCAGTAATGGTTTAAGACAGGGGTGGGGAACCTTTTTTCTATCAGCAGTCACACACAGCCCAGAGTGGGGGGAGCGGGTGGAGGCTCGGGGCTTCCCCCCGCAGCAGGGTGAGCCAGCACTTGTGGCTCCAGCCCTGGGGGGAGACACGGGGCTTCCCCTAGGCTCCACGGTGGGGCCAGAAATGAGGGGTTCAGAGTGCAGGAGGGGACTCCAGTCTGAGGCAGAGGGTTGAGGTGCAGGAAGAGGTGAGGGCTCCAGCTGGGGGTGTGGGCTCTGGTTTGGGGCTGGGGATGAGGGGTTTGGGGTGCAGGAGGGGGCTCTGGGCTGGAACGAAGGGGTTTGGAGTGCAGAAGTGGGCTCAGAGCTGGGGCAGGAGGTTGGGGGGCAGGAGGAGGTTCAGGGAGTGGGCTCCAGGAGGGAGTTAGGGTGCAGGAGGGGGTTCCAACCTGGGGCAGGGGGTTCAGGAAGAGGGCTCTGTCTGGGCGGCACTTACCTTAGGCAGTTCCCGGTTGGTGGTGCAGTGGGGCTAAGGCAGGCTCCCTGCCTGCCGGGGCTCCGCACTACTCCCAGAAGCAGCTGCCATGTCCACCCCTAGGCGGAGGGGCCAGGGGGCTCTGCACGGTGCATCCACAAGTGCCACCCCCGCAGCTCCCATTGTCTGGGAACCATGGCCAATGGGAGTTGTGGAACTGGCGCTGCAGGCAAGGGCAGCGCGCGGAACTTCCCTGATCACCCCTGCTTCTAGGGGCCACAGAGACATGCCGATCACTGCTGGGAGCTGCGCTGAGCCGTCCAGACTTCTGGCAACCTGGTGAGCTTGGGGGGTGCTGAGGGCTCAGAGCTTCCAGTCTGCGGTGCGCAGACTTGCCACAGACTGGAGTAAAGGAAGCAGTGGGCTGGATCCAGCCCATGGGCCGTAGATTCCCCACCCTTGGTTTAAGAAACATGACCTGAATCTGGAGCACTCTGCAATTTAATTATTCAATATGTACAACATTGTGTGTATACCACTCTTGACAGTCTTGTATGCCTAGCTTCCTCACCCAGTCTTGAGTGTGTTCCCAAGACTAATGCCTTTCTGTTTCCATGGCCCTAATTCATTTTCATTTTCCATCACCTAGAGCAGCAGTTTCTTCTCCAGCACCATAACTAGATGATGTGAAAACGAGCAGAGATGCAATTTCATGTATAAAGATTGTATTAGTTGATCTGATTTAATATTATTGACAGACTGATTCAAATTTACCCATAAATTTTCTTCTGTTTCCAAAGAGATTTAATACATAGATTCATACAGGTAAGAAGAGGAAAAGACTAATTATATCCACCAGTGCTTCTCCTGCAAATTCAGAATTTAATCAAGCCTTTTAGCCCCTGTTCAGCTGTTGGATACTTTTGCAGTCAGACTAAAGGGATTCTTTCTTTCACCAAGAATGATGCAATTTGCATGAAGTCTAATATATGCATGTCTCACATGTATCTGTCCATTTTCCAGCATGTTCCAAGGTGCATTTCCAAGATGGAATGAGTATCCCTTATTTAGTACTCATGTTTTTAAGGGTTCATTTCCTTTCCATCTTTTTCTTTGTCAAGCCATATTTCTCCAGTTTACAGTACTGATTATTTTGGAGATGAAGTTTTTCTGCCCATATTTTTTGCCTAGTATGTTTAGAAGTACATTATTTTAGGAAGCTGGGACAAAATCTCAGAATGCTTCTGCACAATCCTGTGCAGTTGATAATAACTAGTTAGTATGGATCCCATGTTTTTCTTGAATTAACAGAGGAAACCTGTCTTTTACTACCGTTTGACTCTGCACCCTGGATTTAACTCATGAATTTAAATATATATTCTTAACCAGAATTCAGTATGAACCTTATTTTTACAACTCAGATCTCCTACCTAAAATAGTTCAGCAATATGGTTTTTAACATATTTTAATTCAGCAATAGGATTTTTACTAGTCCTTCACACTTCTTGTAATCTATTGTTCCCAGTTTAATTTATTATAATATTTTACATGATCCATTATTGTAACAAGCACACTGACAACTCTGTCTGAACTACATATTATAACATTAAATTACATTGCACTGTATGTTTAAGTAGAGCTAAACAAAGTCCCGTTAGTACAATGCTTATTATGATTTTACTTTAATATCAGCAGGACTTCTCTAAAGAGTGTACATTACATCCAAATGATACGACATCCAGTCTCTTACATTTCTACATTTATTGTTTAGTTTAGCTCTCTAGTTTAGTATAGGCCAAATGCTACTACCGCAGGGTTTCAAATGAACTGATAGATGACCAGAGGTGTCTTGACCAGACCTGCCCACCTATTCTTCCTAATCCAAGGCATTTGGCATGCTCCAGGAACTCCCTCCCTCCCCATGCCTTAGCTTTTTCATATACATTATAAGATATGAATGACTGGTATAGAGAAAGAGATATATAAGGGGTTTCCCTTTCTTATTTGTCCACAGTTTCATGACATTGGGTCTCTGCTCCATGCAGCCTTTGAGGCAGACAAAACCTGTCAGTCATTGGCAGGGGAGATGTGGCTGTACCTCTGACAAACTGCTAGTTTTTTGTCTATCTCTGTAGCTGCAGGTAGGCAAACCAGCTCATCCCTGCTGCAGAGCAGATTTAAAAAACAAAACTTCAATTGACTTAAGATCTCGATGGGATTGCCCATTTCCTGTAGTTATTGGGACTCTCCGTACCTCCCCACCCTGATCACCCAATCAGAGTACAGCAGGGTAGAGAAGAAGAAAGGAAAAGCCAGAAACTGTGTGTTCTGCATCTCTCCAGTGATTGTGGCTGGATGGAGATCTGTGCCTGTTCTGTCTCCTGCCCCTCTCAGGCCAGGGAAGCATATTCTGAAGCCTCCCTCCTCAATTAGGAGAACTCCCAGAAAGCAGCCAAATCCCTGAAGTCTGCCCCAAGACCAGAACAGTGGCAGTTCCTTTCCCACCCATGCTGTGGAAGGAGCATAGGTTGAATCACAATATGAAAGGGCCAAGGAAGCTTCCTGCCCATCCCCTGCAGTCTTTGTTCACAGCAGCAGTTGTCCAGGCCCTTGTGGCAGCCAGAAGGTACTAAAATGGATCCAGAGCAGACAGAGCCTGGTAAGGAGCCCTTGCTGTGAATGCCTCCCTCCATTCGACAGCATGCCCCTCTCTGTCAGCTCAGCTCTGTCTGCCAGTGCAGCAAGCAGGCAAAGGAGAAGGAAGAAAACCTGTCTAATAGGGAAACTAAGACCATTAAGTGACATTACCCCTCTGGTTCCAGGCTAGAACCTCATTTTCCTTTAACAACAAAATTATAAAGGAGGAATGGGAGCTTCCAGGGAAGGCCAAAAGGCTGAGGGCAGTGGCTAGACAACACAGTCCACCAATCAAAATCAGATCTGGCCTCCCTCCCTAAAGTTTATGCGGTCCTGTCCTCTCTGGTAAAGGACACAACAATTCCATCAGAGAAGTCCCTGCCACCAGAGAACCTTCCAGATAGGAGGGTTGAATCAGCAACAAGAACAATTTTTGAAGCTTCTTCAGCTGCCCTTAGAGCTTTGAGCGCTACTGATGTAAAACACTATATGGTTTTGCCAGACTAGCATGGTCTAGCATGGGTTGAGAATCTGGCTGACACAGTACCACTAAATTACAGAACAGCCTTAAATCTAGGCACATCTCTAAAAAAGATATCCTTAGCTGTTGCATTGGTATCTGCTGCCTTCCTGGTTGCTTTCCAATATGCTGCAAGGGCCATGGGCTACAATGTGGTAGCATGCTGACATACATGGTTCTGGAACTGGAAGTCAGACCCACTGGCTATGCTGCTTTTAGCCACTTCAAGATTCTCTGAAGGCAAGCTATTCAGTGAACCCATGGATTGGGTGTTAGTGGACTTATCGGAAAAGTCAAAGACCTTAGTCCCCTCAACAATGAATGAAGGAGAGAGACGGGAGAGGCTGAGGAATTTCATCAAAAAAGTCTTTTCTGGGATCAGTGGTCTCCTGTGTGGTTATTCTTAGTGATCTCATGCTCTCATGAGGCTGCTATAGAGCTTCCTCTCAGCCCTTCATCAACAATCTTTTATCCACCTCTCAGTGAAGGTCTCTCTCCCCAGGAGGATTCTCAGGTCATTCAGATGGTGGATGAATCCAAACAGTTGCAAATCAGACTTTCCAATAAATGAGACTGTCAGGACATTTATCACCACAGATGACAGCCTGGAGGGACAAGAGACACTGATGGAATCCAAGCCTGATCCAAACAAGAAAGGAATACCATATAAACCAGTGAGCACTCAGGGCAATCCATTATGATCTTTAAGCTCTGCTCTCATATCTGGATCCCTCTCATTTGCTGATCATGACATACAACACTTGAGCCATGTCATACTTCAACAGACAAAGGGGAGCAATATCTACAGTCCTTCAAAGGAAAGCTCACCTGCTGATGACTTGGGCAGAGGAAAATCTGTAGTCACTCTGCTTCCTTGACATCCAAAACTCACAGTAGTAAATGCTATATCACATATTAAAGGTTTCCAGGACTGGGTCATAGGTATATAACTTTTATTTTGAACTTTATAGATCAGCTTTCCATATAAGAGGGTTATCATTTAATTTACTTGCAGCCATTTTTCTCCTCACAATGGCTCCAAATGCATCGCAATTTGATTATTAAATTATGTTCAGAGCAATTGGATTAAATACATGCAGTGTGCTGCTATCATTGACCCCTGGATCTTATATAATTGTGAGTTACAGATCCGTAATGATACTTTGCTGGCATGAACCTTGTTTTCTTGTATCTATTAGAGCATTTTATTGCCCTGTCTGAAATTCTGCAGCTTGAAACAGTTCAGCTATTGGTTTTTAACCTTTTTGAGCCATTCTAGAAACTAACAAATGTTGTACAGAGAGTTGAATGTCTTCAAATAACCAAGAGTAATGAATCCTTCAGATTGCTCTCATATATTAAATAGGATCTTTTATAAAGCTAGGAAAAAGATCTTGAGTACTAATTACCTACATTAAATTAGTCCAGTGTGCTAATTTGTTTTCAAAATAATCCCTTAATAAAATAAAACCCTGTACTTCAACTTTCATTATAGTGATTGTGTGTTAAGTGTATGTATTTCTCTTTCCTGCAAGAAAAAAATAATGACAGGAATGGTGGAGAGCGTGGATGTAGTTTAAAAACTGATAAGCAGCAATGAAGAATATTTTGTGCTTCATGATCCATTGTTGATTTCTGTATCATTCCTAGTATAACTGTCATTATTTCTTTAAACAGTATCTAAATGAGGCATAGTGTGATGGACTGGGTTTAATTTAAAGAAGAAAAGTGGAAATGACATCTAAGAAAATGAGGGGCAGGAGCAATTGGTGGCAGTGTAGAAGAGTGCAAAATAAAATGCAACAACAAAGCAATGCTGGAGAGCGCTAAGCACCCGTCACAGAAATCTGATTGGAATATAGGCTAGATGCAGAGTATGTAAACAAGACTTGGAGGGGAGTAAAAACAGTTTGTGCATCAGAAAGAAGCTGGGAGCCAACCTGAAGAGAGTTGGCCTCCTACAAGTAGCTGTTAGAATAGGCAAATTCTGAAAAGAACAAAGCTCTTTGGAGAAAATCTGGGAGAAAGACGGAAACTTTTGAGCATCCAAGTCAGTAAGCGTTCCAACTGATTCCCAGCTTGCCACTAACAGTGCAGATAAATTCTTCTGTGTAACTATAAGAACCCTGTATGCCAGACACTAGCCAGTTGTAGTGTTACTGGAGTATCCTGAGAATTTAAGAGTGGAGTTCCAGGGACAAATCCAATGCAAAGCCAGGATGTATTATTGGATATGACCAAGGAAGAGAGTATATTATTATAAAATGGGTACTTTGTAACCTATGTATGACTGAGAACCAGCAATTGTGAAGCTGTGCATAGAGAATGCTGGATGAAGTCCCAGAGATTCTTTGACAGGTGCTAAGGGTATTGCAGGCAGTGACCAATGGGGGACTGAAGAGAAAGACATTTGGATTGAAGCCGGGGCAAATAGCAGGAGCAATGCAGTTCTGTTGTTTTATATGCCTAACAGAAATCTCAGACTCTACTAGCTGATTCTTATTGCAATCTGAGCAACTTTGTCATGAACTTTGCAAAGCAGCCTAACTGTTTAGTTTGTAAATCATTCCTGTGCTCTCTGAGTAGCGTGACCAGATGTCCCGTTTTCAAAGGGACAGTCATGTATTTAAGCCCTCCTGCAGGTGTCTCAACTTTTTCTTTAAAACAGGCAAATTGTCCTGTATTTTCTGTCTCCCCCCCGACATCAGTACTGGCAGGTCCTGCAGCTGGCTGGATCTCCCCACCAGTGGTCTCTGGGGGAGACCAGTGACCAGCATTGTGGGCGGGTGTGCAAGGTTGGTGGCAGGGCGAAAATACAGTGCATGGGGCCAGCTGCTCCCCATGCTGGTCCTTCAGCACAGCCCCCGCTGCATGCTCTCAGCCAGCAGGGCCCCATCCCGTTTCCGGCTGGCACTGGCTGCGCGCTGCAAGCTGCAGTGGTTGGGGTGTGTTGGCAGCCGGTTACGTCTCCTCTGCTACCCACCCATTGACCCTTTACATGCTTCTCCTCTCGCTGTCTTCTCCCTGCTTTGTCCCTTCACCCACCCCCAGCCCTGCTGCTCCTCCATATTCCCCCCCAGCGGGGTGCGTCCCACTCTCAGTGCTGGGCAGAGAACCAGCCCCTGGTCTGAATGCTCAGCTCACCAACAGCCTGGCTTCCCCCACTGCCTCTGGCTGGGCCGGTGCCCCAGGAAAGCCCAAGACCCTCTGGCTCAGCCAGGAGGAGCTGAGCCCTGCATGTGCCAAAGCCCCACACAGCACTGGCACGGGGAAGCCTCTCCGCCTCTCAGCTAAGCTCTGGAGTGGGGGGTGGGGGGGGATTGGAGGGGGAAGCGATTTCTAGTCTGTTCACATCCCCAACCTGCAGGCTCCACAACTGCCTCTGGGGCAGGGGCTTAGCACCCTCTTCGCCCACCCTTCCAGGGTCCTGCCGACAGGGAGCGTGGGGCTGCTCTGTCCCCTAGGCACCCTCCTCTCCTGAGCCACCTCTCTGGCTGGTTCGCTGAAGTCCCCGCAGCCAGGTTCCCTGGGCCCTGGTGCACAATGCAACCTTAGGACTTAACCCCTTCCTGCCTGCATTGTAGCCAGGGACTGGAGTCGGTTGGATTATGTCAGTGACCACCAGCAGGTTGGAGGTGTTAGCTGCCTTTCGACACTGTGGGGGCAGGAAGGGATAAGCTGCTTCCAGCCACATGGGAGCGGGGTTGGGGAGGGGGGGAAGAGATGAGCTCTGCATAGATATAAGCTTGGTCATCCCTTCCCCCCTTCTTCCTCCCATGTGGCTGGAAGCAGCTCCCGTCCCTTCCCTCCCACACAGTACCAAAAGGCTGCTGCTGGCCTCATTTTGGGGTGAACCCTGGCAGAAATCTTGGGAGCGGGGGCATGTGACCCTGCATGCCCCCCCAGGTGTTGTCTCAGGAAGGTGTGGTGCCAAGTACCAGGAGAGGCAGGTCCGTCCTGGAGTTTCAGCCAGGCATGGAGGGTGGAGAGCACCAGGCAGGGAGGGTCATGTCAGTTGGTCACCCCCACTATGTGAGAAAGGTGTACGGGAGTGTGTGCATGTCATCCCTCCCCCTGTGTGTGGGGGGGGAGGAGGAGGGGAGGGGTGTGTGTGTGACCCTTCCCCGTGTGAACCCTAAAGCCTTAAAGATAAGAAGGTAAATAAAAAGAATCCAACTACACAGTATTTCTTTTTAACAGGGGCTCAGTCAACATTATGTTAATTTGAACATTTGTACGATTGATTGCTGTTGAACTCGCTTGAATACGAGTAATTTTACCAGGTGTCCTGTACTCACCATAGGAAATATGGTCACCCTATCTCTGAGGTTACCTTATACCCCAATCTGTGCAATAAACTGAAGCCTTAGCCAATCTGAGTAAAGTACTACCAATCATTGAGACAGACTGTGACATTTGGCCACTGGCTATACTGATCAGGAGACTTTTTGCTCTCTGTTCCCCATATTCTTTGAGTATCAGTTCTCAGACAGCACACAAACTTGCACATACTGGTAATACTTCTGAAAAGAAATATTGCCTCACAGTAAATGTTTGGACTTAACAAAGCTACTGCTGAAGTCTGTACTGGCTGTTTTGAAATGGCACTGGCCAAAAGTTGATTGTATAGAAATAATAGATGCATATTCATAGTAGTTAATGTGAAAGAGCTGTTAATGTTAATAGTAAAACTTTAGATTATTTCAGAAAGTATTGCAAAGTGTTTAAAGCAAATCTAGTGATAGGGGAAATAAATTACTGATGATAAATGGTTAAAATCCTGGATCTAATTTAAGATAATTTTTGTAATCCTATGAAAAACAAAAAGGATAATTACTATGTATTTGTTTCATGGAATAAGGGCACACTCCAACAATTGTTTTGTTGTGTAATAAATACATATTTGCTTTACCGAATTTAGTATTGAGAAACTATAGTAATAAGAACCATTAATGGTAATGAGTATTGAAAATTGTCATTTTTGTCTAAAAGAAGAAAAAACCCCTTGTTTCTTAAAGTAAATAGTCACTCCTGACTGTTAAAATTGTGTGTGATTTGAATCTTTCTGGAGAGTTATTTTGAAAAGCCTAATCAAGGGATAATCTACAGCTTACAATAAAAAGTATGTGCACAGATGCTAGCTGGTCAGATAGATAGCTACTGAAAACACAAACTTTATAAGTAATAAGTCCCATACAATTTTGATAAAGTTGCTTTTTAACTTAGTTACCTGTCACTTGAATTGACAGTTTTATCGGAGGTAGGTGACTGCTGCAATATTCAAAATAATTTATAATTTTGTGTACAACATTGCAGCTGTAGCTCATACATATAAAAAGATAAAATATTTAATAAACTATGCAAAGTTAATGACAACTTTTTAATATACAAAAAAGTTTGTAGGTTTTTTCCTTCTTGAATGACAATGCTCATGAGGTGTAGCCTGGGTGGCAATATGAAGTCAAAGATGGCTTTAGGCCAGCTTTGTGCTTTCCAAATTCTGGACCTGGTCCCTGATTCATCATCCCATAGCAGTGTTATGGCACCTCAAATGGACACACGATGGTTGCTCCACAAGTCCAGGATAGCTGGAGTGTAGTGTGCTCTGGCCATGCTCTCTCCTGTCCTAGGGCATGTCCCTGGTATACACCACATTGGAAACTGCCTGGCGTGGTGGTGTAAGGCTTACCTACCAGCCTTATGCCACTGGGAGGACTGTTTTATTAACGGGTGATGTTTATTCATGTATAGTTCAGAAGGTCTGGCTTCTATGTTTTGGCTTTATTTTAATTTTTTGCTTTCCAATGCTTTTCATTTTTACACTAGATTTACAGGAAGATATTGCCATTGTGGTATTCCACTCTCTTTAATATATATTAGGGTTTTTACTTATGTCAAGGTTCCTTCCCCACTCTGAACTCGAGGGTACAGATGTGGGGACCTGCATGAAAGACCCCCTAAGCTTATTCTTACAAGCTTAGGTTAAAAACTTCCCCAAGGTACAAACTTTGCCTTAAGAAGAAAAGGAGTACGTGTGGCACCTTAGAGACTAAAAAATTTATTTGAGCATAAGCTTTCGTGAGCTACAGCTCACTTCGTCGGATGCATGCAGTGGAAAATACAGTGGGGAGATTTTATATACACAGAGAACATAAAACAATGGGTGTTACCATACACACTGTAATGAGAGTGATCAGGTAAGGTGAACTATTACCAGCAGGAGAGCGGGGAAGGGGGGACAGAAACCTTTTGTAGTGATAATCAAGGTGGGCCATTTCCTGACAGCAGGATTGTCTGACTATGTAGACTCCCTCCTCAGGCCCAATGCTACTAGCACTCCCAGCTATCTTAGAGACACCATTGACTTCCTGAGGAAACTACAATCCATCGGCAATCTTCCTGAAAACACCATCCTGGCCACTATGGATGTAGAAGCCCTCTACACCAACATTCCACACAAAGATGGACTACAAGCCATCAGGAACAGTATCCCTGATAATGTCACGGCAAACCTGGAGGCTGAACTTCATGACTTTGTCCTCATCCATAACTATTTCACATTTGGGGACAATGTATACCTTCAAATCAGTGGCACTGCTATGGGTACCCGCATGGCCCCAGAGTATGCCAACATTTTTATGGCTGACTTAGAACAATGCTTCCTCAGCTCTCGTCCCCTAATGCCCCTACTCTACTTGCGCTACACTGATGACATCTTCATCATCTGGACCCATGGAAAAGAAGCCCTTGAGGAATTCCACCATGATTTCAACAATTTCCATCCCACCATCAACCTCAGCCTGGACCAGTCCACACAAGAGATCCACTTCCTGGACACTACGGTGCTAATTAGCGATGGTCACATAAACACCACCCTATACCGGAAACCTAGTGACCGCTATGCCTACCTACATGCCTCCAGCTTTCATCCAGACCACACCACACGATCCATTGTCTACAGCCAAGCTCTACGATACAACCGCCTTTGCTCCAACCCCTCAGACAGAGCCAAACACCTACAAGATCTCTATCAAGCATTCTTAAAACTACGGTACCCACCTGCTGAAGTGAAGAAACAGATTGACAGAGCCAGAAGAGTACCCAGAAGTCACCTACTACAGGACAGGTCCAACAAAGAAAATAACAGAACGCCACTAGCCATCACCTTCAGCCCCCCACTAAAACCTCTCCAACACATCATCAAGGATCTACAACCTATCTTGAAGGACGACCCATCACTCTCACAGATCTTGGGAGACAGGCCAGTCCTTGCTTACAGACAGTCCCCCAACCTGAAGCAAATACTCACCAGCAACCACACACCACACAACAAAAGCACTAACCCAGGAACCTATTCTTGCAACAAAGCCCATTGCCAACTCTATCTACATAGCTATTCAGGGGACACCATCATAGGGCCTAATCACATCAGCCACACTATCAGAGGCTCGTTCACCTGCACATCTACCAATGTGATATATGCCATCATGTGCCAGCAATGCCCCTCTGCCATGTACATTGGCCAAACTGGACAGTCTCTACGTAAAAGAATAAATGGACACAAATCAGATGTCAAGAATTATAACATTCGAAAACCAGTCGGAGAACACTTCAATCTCTTTGGTCACTCAATTACAGACCTAAAAGTGGCAATTCTTCAACAAAAAAACTGCAAAAACAGACACCAATGAGAGACTGCTGACTTGGAATTAATTTGCAAACTGGATACAATTAACTTAGGCTTGAATAAAGACTGGGAGTGGATGGGTCATACACAAAGTAAAACTATTTCCCCATGTTTATTTCCCCCCACTACTGTTCCTCACACGTTCTTGTCAACTGCTGGAAATGGCACACCTTGATTATCAGTACAAAAGGTTCTTCACCCCCCCCACTCTCCTGCTGGTAATAGCTCACTTTACCTGATCACTCTGGTTACAGTGGGTATGGTAACACCCATTGTTTTATGTTCTCTCTGTATATAAAATCTCCCTACTGTAGTTTCCACTACATGCATCCGATGAAGTGAGCTGTAGCTCACGAAAGCTTATGCTCAAATAAATTTGTTAGTCTCTAAGGTGCCACAAGTACTCCTTTTCTTTTTGCGGATACAGACTAACACTGCTGCTACTCTGAAACTTTGCCTTGTCCTTGAACTGCATGCTGCCACCACCAAGTGTCTTACACAAAGACCAGGGAAAGAGCCCACTTGGAGACGTCTTCCCCCAAAATATCCTCCCAAGTCCTACACCTCCTTTCCTGGGGAAGGCTTGATAAAAATCCTCCACAGTTTGTACAGGTGAACACAGACCCAAACCCTTGGATCTTAAGAACAATGAAAAATCAATCAGGTTCTTAAAAGAAGAATTTGAACTGAAGAAAAGGTAAAAGAATCACCTCTGTAAAATCAGGATGGTAAATACCTACAGGGTAATCAGGTTCAAAACATAGAGAATCCCTCTCGGCAAAACCTTAAGTTACAAAAAGACACAAAAGCAGGAATATACATTCCATTCAGCACAGCTTACTTTACCAGCCATTAAACACAAGGAAATCTAACGCATTTCTAGCTAGATTACTTACTAACTAACAGGGGTTGTGAGGCTGCATTCCTGATCTGTTCCCGGCTAAAGCATCACACAGACAGACAGACCCTTTCCTCCCCCCCCCTTTCCAGATTTGAAAATATCTTGTCCTCTCATTGGTCATTTTGGGTCAGCTGCCAAACTAGGTTACCTTGGCTTCTTAACCCTTTACAGGTGAAAGGGTTTTGCCTCTGGCCAGGAGGGATTTTATAGCACTGTATACAGAAAGGTGGTTACCTTTTCCTTTATATTTATGACAACTTATTTTAATAGATTTCATATGGGAAATGTAGCTCTTCCCGCCAGCTTGTGCCTGCATTGTGGAAGTTAGAAAAGAGTCAGCAGGAGGAGAGTCTCAGGAGGGATTTGTGAATGACAGCATGACATAAAGCAGCTGACTGTCGTCCATTATAACA